>NC_134102.1:119502366-120102366 GCF_000715075.1 Nicotiana tabacum | reverse complement strand
TTAGCTCCTTTACGAGTACATATCATAATTAAGATTGTCTTTCTATGTGTGTGGAGGGTCTAAACAAAGACTCATGATCCCAAAAATTTGTAACTTCTACATTTCCCACATAACTATGAACAACAAAGAGCTCCAAGAATAGTATCCCATTTCCCCAATAAAAAAGAATAGAAGGTGCACATGATAGATCTCAATAATATAAATTACTCCCTCTGTCTCATATTAACAGTCGTGGTTACTAAAAATAATTATCTCAAATTATTTGCCATTTTAGAAGTTCAAGACAAAATTAATTTTTTTTTTTTTTACCCTTAGTAATAATTATCCTTGAAGACTACAAACACCTAACTTTGTTCAAATACCAATAAAGAAAAATTAAATATTAAGACATGAATAAGAGTAAAGTAATCATCCTAATAAATTTTTCTTAAGGGGCATGTACAAAAAAGTCATAACAGATATTATGAGAGGGAGGGAGCTAGTAAGTAATAGAGGCCAAATCACCCCAAATACATTTCCATTGAATTTTCTCGCTTTATTGTCTTTCCACATTAACGGTAAGAGTTTTCTTACAAAAGATATCTTCATACCCAGAGCTCGAATTCGAGATCTTTATACTTACCACTTTACTACAACCTTTATCGGTGTCCTCCTTCTTGTCAAACGTCTTGGTTGTCTCATGTCATCACTAAGAAAGAAAAAACTCAAGTTGTCTCTGATTGGCTTTTCAGTTTTCCTTCCTGTATCGTTTTTAATTTCTAATTTCGTGGACATTCAAATGGAAAATACAAGATATTGTGGATATAATACAACCTTTAATCATTTTTTTGAAAAAAGATAATGTTATGAGTCAAAGAATGCTCGATGAATCCACAAGAAAAGAAACAACTTTTCTATTGGCGTACCTTTAATACCTTATTCATTTGTCTTCTCTTGATTCTTACTCGTTTTAGACTTGACTTATTAAAGATCAAAGAAACAATAAATACAAACAAAAAAGAAATACTCATTTGAGATAATAAAATAAACATAAAAAAGAGGAAAAAGATTCCTTATCTTATCCCATTTGTAGAGAGGAAATAATCAAATTGCTATCCATGGAATTTTCTTTCAAGTACATCAAGATAAGAGGGGAAGAAGACTTCTTTACAGTAACTCCCACGACATTTTTACCCTCAAAATCGGATAACAATTAAAGTGATTTTAAGGATACGCGAATTAATTTAATACAAAGCGTTAGATTATTTTTTTTTTCCTGTTATTAGCTCTTTCTCTTGTTCATCAGTGCTGGCCATAGCGAGTCCGGACCGAGGGAAAATATTTCAATACTTCAATGAGGTTGGAATTATCCTCCTCGTATGGTTTGAATCTATTTTATCTTTCTTTGTTCAATTTGACTTAATCTATCGCTTTGTATCAAATTAATCCGCGTATCCTAAAAACCACTTACAAATTTAATTGTTATCCGATTTTGAGGGTAAACAGTTTGGCGCTTACCGTGGGGCTAAGGATAATAGTGGTGATTTGATACAAATTTCTATAATACACCCTACTTCACGTTTGTTCTTTGAAGTGTCTTTGATTTTAGGTCTGCATTTAAGAGGTCGAACTCCCAATCTGGCTCTCTAAACGCGAATGCTGAGTCTGGCCACCATGGCAAGAACAACAATATAGCGCCCGGTAACGAGGTTCCCCCCGCCGATCCCAACGGAATTTCGGTCGCTAACCCGATCAACGCCAGCTCACATGTGGCCATCAACACGAATTTGCCCATTGATCCTGAGAACAGCATCTGCGGGGGAGTCCGGTCGGTAGCTCAAAATGCTTGTGACGGTGAAGGATATGTGATCAGCTTACGAGTGATTTTCGAAATGCTACATGCTTAGCAGGTAGCGATAGCCCAACTGCAAAACTGAAGTCAACGCTCCCAGTAGAGTTGAGCCCGAATCATCCCGGGAAAACACTCGCAGAAATAAAGTAGCCGTAGATAGGCCAAATGAAGCTGAACCCTGAACCAACCCTGAAATAATAAAGATGATTGAGGAATTGAAAAAACGGGTGGAAACGAGAGAAAAGAAAATCGAAGCCAACGACAAGAAGGTTGAGTCTTACAACTCTAGGGTCGACCAAATACCCGGAGCGCCACCGATATTGAAAGGCCTAGACTCCAAAAAGTTTGTTCAGAAACCCTTCCCTCTGAGCGCAGCCCCGAAATCGATCCCTAAAAAGTTCCACATGCGTGAAATTCCTAAGTACAATTGAACAACCGACCCAAATGAGCATGTGACTTCCTACACGTGCACCATCAAACGGAACGACTTGGAGGATGATGAGATCGAGTTTGTCCTGCTAAAAAAGTTCGGAAAAAACCTGTCAAAGGGAGCTATGATATGGTATCACAACCTGCCCCCAAATTTCATTGACTCATTTGCTATGCTTGCAAATTCCTTCGTAAAAGCACACGCCGGGGCTATCAAGGTCGAGACAAGGAAGTCGGATCTTTTCAAAGTGAAACAGAGGGATAAAGAGATACTCAGAGAATTCGTGTCCCAGTTTTAAATAGAACGAATGGACCTGCCTCCGGTCGCAAACAATTTGGCCGTTCAGGCCTTCACCCAAGGACTCAATACTCGTAGCTCGTTGGCTTCGCAGCAGTTGAAGCAAAAACGGTAGAATATCTGGCCGTAACTTGGGCTGATGTGCATAACCGATATCAGTCAAAAATTAGAGTCGAAGATGATCAGCTTGGGGCTCTCCCGGGTCTGTTTATCCTGTCCGAGCTAGTGACAGACCTAAAAGAGAAATTGATCGTGAACCAAGGCCAAGTAAGGATCGATATCAGCCGTATAGAGGGGATCGAAGGGGTAAAGGATCTGGACGAAACCCTGTGAGAAATGAAAGGAGAAGTGATCAGAATCAAAATAACCGGGGACTCATGAGCAAAACCGGTTTTGGCAGGCCCATCGGGCGTAAGGAAGCACCGAGGTTATGAGAGTATAACTTCAATATCGATGATGTTGCTATCATATCCGCCATCGGATGCATCAGAGACACCAAGTGGCCTCGACCTCTACAGTCCAATCCAGCCCAAAGGGATCCTAACCTAATGTGCAAATATCATGGCACTCACGGCCACAGAACAGAGGATTGCCGACAATTAAGAGAGGAAGTAGCCTGACTGTTCAACAACGGATATCTCTGAGAGTTCCTGAGCGATCGAGCCAAGAATCATTTCAGGAATAGAGAATCTAATAAACAAATCGAGCAGGAGGAACCTCAGCACGTCATTAACATGATCATCAGTGGGCCGACGTTCCCCAGTGGCCGATGCTGCAACGCACCAAAGTATCCATCACAAGGGAAAAATAGACTCGGGATTACGTGCCGGAGAGAACTATGATATGGTATCACAACCTCCCCCCAAATTCCATTGACTCGTTTGCTATGCTTGCAAATTCCTTTGTAAAAACACACGCCGGGGCTATCAAGGTTGAGACCAGGAAGTCGGACCTTTTCAAAGTAAAACAGAGGGATAAAGAGATACTCAGAGAATTCGTGTCCCAGTTTTAAATAGAACGAATGGACCTGCCTCCGGTCGCAGACAATTGGGCCGTTCAGGCCTTCACCCAAGGACTCAATACTCGAAGCTCGTTGGCTTCGCAGCAGTTGAAGCAAAATCGGGTAGAATATTTGGCCGTAACTTGGGCTGATGTGCATAACCGATATCAGTCAAAAATTAGAGTCGAAGACGATCATCTTGGGGCTCTCTCGGGTCTGTTTATCCTGTCCGAGCTAGTGACAGACCTAAAAGTGAAATTGATTGTGAACCAAGGCCAAGTAAGGATCGATATTAGCCGTATAATGGGGATCGAAGGGGTAAAGGATCTGGACGAAACCCTGTGAGAAATGAAAGGAGAAGTGATCAGAATCAAAATAACCGGGGACTCATGAGCAAAACCGGTTTTGGCAGGCCCATCGGGCGTAAGGAAGCACCGAGGTTATGAGAGTATAACTTCAATATCGATGATGTTGTTATCGTATCCGCCATCGGATGCATCAGAGACACCAAGTGGCCTCGACCTCTACAGTCCAATCCAGCCCAATGGGATCCTAACCTAATGTGTAAATATCATGGCACTCACGGCCACATAACAGAGGATTGCCGACAATTAAGAGAGGAAGTAGCCCGGCTGTTCAACAACAGATATCTCTGAGAGTTCCTGAGCGATCGAGCCAAGAATCATTTCAGAAATAGAGAATCTAATAAACAAATCGAGCAGGAGGAACCTCAGCACGTCATTAATATGATCATCAGTGGGCCGACGTTCCCCAGGGGCCAATGCTGCAATGCAACAAAGTATCCATCACAAGGGAAAAATGGACTCGGGATTATATGCCGGAGGGAACTATGATATGGTATCATAACCTGCCCCCAAATTCCATTGACTCGTTTGCTATGCTTGCAAATTCCTTCGTAAAAATACACGCCGGGGCTATCAAGGTCGAGACCAGGAAGTCGGACCTTTTCAAAGTGAAACAGAGGGATAAAGAGATACTCAGAGAATTCGTGTCCCAGTTTTAAATAGAACGAATGGACCTGCCTCCGGTCGCAGACAATTGGGCTGTTCAGGCCTTCACCCACGAACTCAATACTCGAAGCTCGTTGGCTTCGCAACAGTTAAAGCAAAATCGGGTAGAATATCTGGCCGTAACTTGGGCTGATGTGCATAACCGATATCAGTCAAAAATTAGAGTCAAAGACGATCAGCTTGGGGCTCTCCCGGGTCTGTTTATCCTGTCCGATCTAGTGACAGACCTAAAAGAGAAATTGATCGTGAACCAAGGCCAAGTAAGAATCAATATCAGCCGTATAATGGGGATCGAAGGGGTAAAGGATCTGGATGAAACCCTGTGAGAAATGAAAGGAGAAGAAATCAGAATCAAAATAACCGGGGACTCATGAGCAAAATCGTTTTTGGCAGGCCCATCGGGCGTAAGGAAACATCGAGGTTATGAGAGTATAACTTCAATATCGATGATGTTGCTATCGTATCCGCTATCGGATGCATCAGAGACACCAAGTGGCCTCGACCTCTACAGTCCAATCCAGCCCAAAGGGATCCTAACCTAATGTGCAAATATCATGGCACTCACGGCCACAGAATAGAGGATTGCCGACAATTAAGAGAGGAAGTAGCCCAGTTGTTCAACAATGGATATCTCTGAGAGTTCCTGAGCGATCGAGCCAAGAATTATTTCAGGAATAGAGAATCTAATAAACAAATCGAGCAGGAGGAACCTCAACACGTCATTAACATGATCATCAGTGGGCCGACGTTCCCCAGGGGCCGATGCTGCAACGCACCAAAGTATCCATCACAAGGGGAAAATGGACTCGGGATTACGTGCCGGAGGGAGCTATGATATGGTATCACAACCTGCCCCCAAATTCCATTGACTCGTTTGCTATGCTTGCAAATTCCTTCGTAAAAGCACACGCCGGGGCTATCAAGGTCGAGACCAGGAAGTCGGACCTTTTCAAAGTGAAATAGAGGGATAAAGAGATACTCAGAGAATTCGTGTCCCAGTTTTAAATAGAACGAATGGACCTGCCTCCGGTCGCAGACAATTGGGCCTTTCAGGCCTTCACCCAAGGACTCAATACTCGAAGCTCATTAGCTTCGCAGCAGTTGAAGCAAAATTGGGTAGAATATCTGGCCATAACTTGGGCTGATGTGCATAACCGATATCAGTCAAAAATTAGAGTTGAAGACGATCAGCTTGGGGCTCTCCCGTGTCTGTTTATCCTGTCTGAGCTAGTGACAGACCTAAAAGAGAAATTGATCGTGAACCAAGGCCAAGTAAGGATCGATATTAGCCGTATAATGGGGATCGAAGGGGTAAAGGATCTGGACAAAACCCTGTGAGAAATGAAAGGAGAAGTGATCAGAATAAAAATAACCGGGGACTCATGAGCAAAACCGGTTTTGGCAGGCCCATCGGGCGTAAGGAAGCACCGAGCTTATGAGAGTATAACTTCAATATCGATGATGTTGCTATCGTATCCGCCATCGGATGCATTAGAGACACCAAGTGGCCTCGACCTCTACAGTCCAATCCAGCCCAAAGGGATCCTAACCTAATGTGCAAATATCATGGCACTCACGGCCATAGAACAGAGGATTGCCGACAATTAAGAGAGGAAGTAGCCCGGCTGTTCAACAACGAATATCTCTGAGAGTTCCTGAGCGATCGAGCTAAGAATCATTTCAGGAATAGAGAATCTAATAAACAAATTGAGAAGGAGGAACCTCAGTATGTCATTAACATGATCATCAGTGGGTCGACGTCCCCCAGGGGACGATGATGCAACACACCAAAGTATCCATCACAAGGGAAAAATAGACTCGGGATTACGTGCCGGAGGGAATCTTGTCTTTCAACGATGAGGACGCTGAAGGGATCATGCAGCCCCACAATGATGCACTGGTAATATATGTACTCGTAAATAAATCTCGAGTCAAGCGTGTGTTAGTTGATCCAGGTAACTCGGCCAACATCATCAGATCGAGGGTCGTGGAACAGCTTAGTCTACAAGATCAAATTGTGCCTATAGTTCGAGTTCTAAACGGATTCAATATGGCATGTGAGACCACTAAAGGGGAGATAACATTACTAGTAAACACCGTCGTGACCATTCAGGAAACGAAGTTCTGCATGATCGAAAGGGACATAAGGTACAATGCCTTGTTCGGGAGACCGTTGTAACGATCCAGCCGGTCGTTTTGAGAGAATTAGACCCAATCCCCTATTTACTGTTCTCTCTATTTTATTTTTGGATTTTGTGACTTGCCTGGAGGTTATATTTTTGGTTTCGGAGTGAAATGGGTCACATAGTCCGTGAAATAGAAGTTTAAGTCATAGGAATTTACCGTAGTTCTAACTGTGTGAAGACTACTCCAGAATAAAGTTTTGATGCTTCCAATAGCTACGTATGGTGATTTTGGTCTTAGGAGCGTGTTCGTATGTTGAATTGGAGGTCCGTAGATCATTTTAGCATCAATTGGCGAAACTTAGAAAATGGGATGATTTTTGAGAAGTTTGACCGGGAGTGGACTTTTTGATATCAGGGTCGGATTCTGATTCCGGAAATTAGAATATGTCCATAATGTTAATTATGACTTGTGTGCAAAATTTGAGGTCAATCAGACTTGATTTGATAGGTTTCGGTGTCGGATGTAGAAGTTTGAAACTTTGAAGTTCATTAGGCTTGAATTGATGTATAATTCATATTTTTAGCGTTGTTTGATATGATTTAAAGGTCGACTAAGTTTGTGTGATATTTTAGGACTGGTTGGTATATTTGATTGAGGTCCTGGGGGGCCTCGAGTGAGTATCGGATGGTTAATGGATCATTTTTTGGGGACTTAGAAGATTTTCTGGACTGGTTCTGGTGTAATTGCACCTGCGCAAGATTGACCGCAGGTGCGAGCTCGTAGAAACGAGCAATTGGGCGTAGATGCGAGGCTGGGGGACTTGGACAGTGGTCATAGATGCTATTTCGCTGTGTAGAAAATGGGCAATTATGAGGGTTTATTTCATTTTTCATTTTTGGACATTTTGAGCTCGGGTTTGACAATTTTTGAGAACATTTTTGAAGGATTTCTTGAGGTAAGTTCCTTGTGCTTATTTTTGATCAATAATCTTGTTTCCCTATTGTTTTCCCCACCTAGATTGTGTGTGTTTAAGGTGGAATGTGGGAGTTGAGGCTAGGGATTTGGAAAGTGTAATTTGTTTGAGGGGCGACTTGGTGTCGGATTTTGGTATTTTTGGTATGGGTGAACTCGATATTGAATGGGTGTTCATATTTTGTAACTTTTACCCAATTCCGAGACATGGGCCCGGGTCAACATTTTGGGCCGAATTTTTTTATTCCTTTCTAAAGTCGTAGTTTCATTATTTAAATTAGTTCCTTGTAGTTATCTTTATAGTATGAAATTATTTTGGCTAGATTCGAGCCGATCAGAGTTGAAAAGTCGAGGGAAATGCATACTACTTGACTGATTGAGTGAGATTTGAGGTAAGTGACTTGTCTAACCTTGTGTGGGGGAAATTCCCTTAGGATTTGGTACTGTTGTAACAATTTGTGATATGTGAGCGCCGTGTACGTGAGGTGACGAGTGCGTACACGCATTGATTATGAAAAATTCGATTCTTGCTGATTTGTCATTTTTTAAAATACATGAACTGATTTGTCATCTTTTAAAATACATTAACTGAGTTGTCTTCTTTTAAAATATATTAACTGAGTTGCCTTAGCATATGTGGTGATCATGTTTAGTCTAGCAACGCATGTCTACGTGCCTTAACGCTTACTTGCAATTTGTGCAACATGCTTATTTGGATTACGAGCTTATCATTGATTTGAATTAAATCTTTAACTGTAAGATTCTTGCTGAAAATTTGTGTTTTTCTTCGATTACCTGCTGCATATTTACTTTGGGACTACGAGGCGGTTCCTCGGGAGATCCCCCTGTACTGTATATTTACTTTGGGACTACTAGACGTTTACTCTGGAGATCCCCCTGTACTGCATATTTACTTTGAGACTACGAGTCGGTTCCTCGGGAGATCCCCTTGTACTGCATCTTTACATTTGGGACTACGAGGCGGTACCTCGGGAGTGCCCCCTGCTGTGTACCTCTATTTATTATGCTGACATTTGTTGAAACTTTTTATTGTTTAAATTCTCAGTCATTTCAAAATTTTATTATATTCTCCGCCTTACTTTTCTTTTAAACCAGTAGGGCCTTGACTTGACCTTGTCACTACTCTACCGAGGATAGGCTTGGCACTTACTAGGTACCGTTGTGGTGTACTCATACTACACTCTGCACATCTTTTTGTACAGATCAAGCTTCTTCCCACCAGACCAGATACCAGTGAGTTGGACCACACGTGGAGACTTCAAGGTATATCTGCTAGCACCCGCAGACCTCGGAGTCCCCCTCTATCCTTACTATGTTGTTTTCCTTATTTTTCTTTAGACTCTGATGTATAGAGACACTTAGTAATTGCTCTCAGAAGCTTTGGACATATTTCTACTGGGTTTTGGGAGATGTATTGATTTTGGAATCGCAGTTTGAATTATATTACATGTTTAGATTTGAGCTTTAGTTTTATTATTCAGTTATTTCGCAAATTGTTAGGCTTACCTAGTCTTAGAGACTAGGTACCATCACGACATCCTACGGAGGGGAAAATGGGATTGTGACAACCGTGGATTCACAACATGAGGGCAGTGCCCTCGACGTTGCACCAGGTGTTGAAGTACCTGACGCCGGGAGGAATAAAAACAATTTACAGAGAACAACCGGCCGTAAAAGAGATATTCGCGGTCGATGAGGTGGTCCCGATATCCACACTTTCTACACCAAAGGATCTCGGTTCGGTCATCATGGGAGAAACCAAATAGAAACTACTAATACCGGCCCCGCCCCAACCGGAGAAGCAGGAGACGGGCGAGGACGACGACTACGGGGTTCCCCGACGATTCTGACGCTACCAAATCAACAATCGAGGAACTGGAGCAAGTCGTACTGATCGAGCACTTGCCCGATCGAAAGGTATACCTAGGCACGGGGTTGAGTCCCGAGCTCAGGAAAAAACTCATCCAATTCCTTATAGCTAACATAGATTATTTCGCTTGGTCTCACCTTGATATTACAGGGATCTCTACGGAAATAACCACTTACAAGCTAAGCCTGGACCCGAAGTTCCACCCGGTCAAGCAGAAGAGGAAACCCAGTCCGAAGTTAAGCATGCGTTCATCAAGGACGAGGTATCTAAACTCCTTAAAATAGGGTCCATCCGGGAGGTTAAGTACTCACACTGGTTATCAAACGTAGTAGTAGTCCCTAAAAAGGGAAACAAATTAAGAATGTGTGTAGACTATAAATACTTGAATAAAGCGTGTCCCAAGTACTCTTTCCCTTTGCCTAACATCGATTGCATGATCGATGCAACGGCCGTCCACGAGATCCTCAATTTTCTCGACGCTTATTCCAGATACAACCAAATTCAGATGGACCCGGGCGATCAGGAAAAAACTTCCTTCATCACTAAGTACGGTACCTACTGCTATAACGTGATGCCATTCAGACTAAAAAGTGTCGGTGCCACTTACCAATGCCTAGTAAATCGGATGTTCGAAGAACAAATAGGAAAATTAATGGAGGTTAAGTCCATGCGAGCAGAGGACCATTTGAAACATTTGCAAGAAACCTTCAGCATATTAAAGAAGTACAATATGAAGCTAAACCCGTAGAAATGTGCATTCGGAGTCTGGTCCGAGAAATTCCTCGGGTTCATGGTATCCAACTGGGGAATCGAGATTAATCCCTATAAGATCAAGGCTATCGAAGATATCACTGTTGTGGACAACGTCAAGGCCGTTCAAAGGTTAACGGGGCGCATAGCCGCCCTGTGGCGATTCATCTCGAGGTCCTCTGACAAAAGCCATAGGTTCTTCTCACTGTTGAAGAAAAAGAATAAATTCTCATGGACCCCGGAGTGCCAACGAGCCTTGGAGGAACTCAAGCGGTATCTCTCGAGCCCACCCCTGCTTCATACTCCAAAGACAGACGAACAACTATACTTGTACTTAGCAGTATCCGAGATAGCGGTAAGTAGAGTCCTGGTCCGGGAAGAGGAAGGTATGTAATTTCCAATTTATTATGTTAGTAGGACTCTAGGCGAGGCCAAAACGAGATACCCTCACCTGGAAAAACAGACGCTCGCTTTGTTAAGTGCCTCTTGGAAGCTAAAACCGCACTTTTAATGTCACCTCATATGTGTTGTAACTACTTACTCATTGAGGAACGTAATGCATAAACTCGAGCTCTCGGTATGATTGGCTAAATGGGCCGTAGAGATCAGCGGGTACGATATCAAATATAGGCCCCAGACCGCCATTAAATCTCAAATTTTGGCAAAATTTGTGGCTGACTTTATGCCGGCCCTAATACCCGAGGTAGAAAGAGAGTTGTTGTTAAACTCGGGGACTTCTTTGGGAATCTGGAGCCTCTTTACGAACAGTGCCTCTAACGCAAAAGGGTCCGGACTTGGCATCATATTGAAGCCACCAACATGCAATGTAGTTAGACAATCTGTTAGGACTGTAAAATTGACTAACAATGAGGCCGAATATGAGGGCATGATTGCAGGTCTCGAACTGGCCAAAAGTTTGGGGGCAGAGGTGATCGAAGCTAAGTAAGACTCCCTCCTTGTAGTGAACCAAGTTAATGGGATGTTCGAGGTCAGAGAGGAACGAATGCAAAGATTCCTGGATAAGTTGCAGGTAACATTACATCGGTTCAAGGAGTGGACTATACAACATGTACCTCGGGATCAAAACAGCGAGGTCGATGCCCTTGCTAATTTGGGATCGTCAGTTGATGACAATGAGTTAAACTCGGGGGCGGTCATGCAACTCGTGAGATCGATAGTGGAAGAAGGTCACGCCGAGATAAATTCAACAAGCCTAACTTGGGACTGGAGAAACAAATATATAGAGTATCTAAAGATCGAAAAACTGCCCTCGGATCCTAAAGAATCGAGGGCTCTGCATACGAAGGCAACCCGGTTCAGCTTGTCCGAAAATGGTACCCTGTTCAGATAAACATTCTATGGCCCATTCACAATATGTCTAAGACCGTGAGATACCGAGTATGTTCTGAGGGAGGTCCACGAAGGCACCTGCGGAAATCATTCGGGCGTCGAATCATTAGTTTGGAAAATAATCAGAGCCAGCTATTACTGGATCAACATGGAAAAGGATGCGAAGGAGTTCGTACGAAAATGCGACGAAGTCAAATGCATGCGCTGATGATTCATCAGCCCGGGGAGTTGCTACAATCGGTCTTGTCACCCTGGCCGTTCATGAAATGGGGAATGGATATCGTCGGCCCCCTTCCATGGGCACCCGATAAGGTTCAATTTATATTATTTATGACTGACTATTTTTCTAAGTGGGTGGAAGCCCAAGCGTATGAGAAAGTCAGGGAGAATGAAGTCATCGATTTCATTTGGGACCATATAATATGCAGGTTCGGAATGCCGGCTGTGATCATGTGCGACAATGGAAAACAGTTCATCGGCAGCAAAGTAAGCAAGTTTCTCGAAGACCATAAGATTAAAAGGATCCTATCAACACCTTACCACCCTAGTGGTAACAGGCAAGTAGAGTCCACCAATAAAATCATACTCCAAAGCCTCAAAAAGAGATTGACCGACACCAAAGAAAAATGAAAAGAAATTTTGCCCGAAATCCTATTGGCATACCGTACTACCTCGAAGTCTAGTACCGGGGCCACCCAATTCTCGTTGGTTTATGGAGCCTAAGCTCTAATACCGGTTGAAGTAGGGGAACCGAGTCTTAGGTTACGATATACGACCAAGGAGTCAAACGATGAGGCCATGAATACGAGCTTGGAACTGCTAGACGAAAGGCGCGAGGCTGCCCTCATCCGGATGGCCGCCCAAAAGCAACAAATTGAAAGGTATTACAATCAAAGATCTAACTTACGACACTTCAGTAATGGGGATATGGTATTAAGGAAGGTGACGTTGAGCACCCGGAACCTGAACGAGGAGAAGTTGGGGCCGAATTAAGAAGGTCCATATCGAATTACCAAGATCACCAGCAAAGGATCATACAAACTCAAAGTAATGAAAGGTGAATGACTACCGAACAACTGGAACGTGGCCCACTTAAAACGATACTACTGTTGAGGTACGACACCATTCATCTGTTTTCTTTACATATTAGACTAACATTTGCAGGTAACGATCAAGGGACGATATGACTATTAGGCCTGAAAGCACGCGTTGCACTCTTTTTTCCTTAGACCGATTTTGTCCCAAATGGGTTTTTCTGTAAGTTTTTTAACGAGGCAACAGTGGATCGTGCTAACTTAGAATCGAAGACCGGAGTCAAGGACCACATCAGTAGTAACCGAGGCCTCTCTATGAATAGCTGCCAATACTGGGGGCCATCACCCTCGGATAATAATTTTAGAAAGGAAAGAGACTTTATGCCTGGACTACCTAGGCTCGGTGGATAGGATTTATTGTAAAGGCCAAACGGTCAAATGAACTGTGCCTACATAGACCCCCCAAGCTCTGACACGAAGCATTTACACATTTGTAACCCTGTATTGAAATGAAATAAAGTTTCTCCTTACCGATAAATATTTTGTCCCTTAAAAATTTCTACATTCGGTCCCCTAAAGATATCGAGCCCAAGGGCAATCTCTGTCCGGATCCAAGAGGTCACCCTCACTTGGGGACTATCGTCCTGGGTAAGCCCGGGTAACTCGGGGTAACGATCCCATTGGGCAATACATGAACTTAAAAGGATACGGTCGTCGAGTAACTTTGGGTGACGAGCCCATTGGGCAATACCCGAACTTAAAAGTCTACGGCCATCCTAGAACGGTTCGGAGACATCCGAGATCTGTAACCAAAACATAAGGCCTTCAAAATTTCTAAATCGGTTCGAAGGTTACCCTCGGCAAAATTATAAAAAATCATAAGTAAACATTTCGGGGAAAGCTTCTGGTCATACCAAGCCCCCCCCCCCTCCCCCTCCCACCAGCCTTAAGCAAAATAGTATCGAAAACGAACAATGTTTGAACCTCCTAATAAGACCCAATTATTACATGCTAAGGCATCCGAAATCTTTGCAATCATAAAGAAAAAGCAAAAAGAATCAAGCTTGAAAATTGCCAAAGGGAAAAAAGCCTTATATATATATATATATATATATATATATATATATATATATATATATATATATATATATATATATATATATATATATATATATATATATATATATATATATATATATATATATATATATATATATATATATATATATATATATATATATATATATATATATAAATTACAAGGCACCTAAGAAGCCTAATCCTCACCGGAGCCCGCCTCATCATAGGGGCCGTCAGAATCCTCCTCGAACCCATCCGAACCCTCGAAATCTTCCTCATCCTCAAAGTATGCCAACTTCTTGGACTCGGCCTCGAGCCTCTTAACATTTTCAAGCTCGACCGATAAATTGAACCCCCGGGCATGAACCTGTTCGAGAGCCTCCCTCCGGGACTGCCACTTCGCATGATCGACTATGGCTTTTAGGCACTCCTGAGCAACCTCAGCATCGGCTTTGTACTGGGCCACCATCTCTTTGGCATCGACTTTGGCTATTTTAGCCACTAACTTGGCTGCTTTAAGCTCCTTGGTGAGGGTTTCCCGATCGGCAACAGTCGAGCTCAGTTGAGATTGGAGCTCTTCGATATTTTGGGACTGTGCCTCTGCCTTCTCCTTCATCGATCGAAGTTGGGCCTCTGCCGAGGCCAATTGCTCCCGGGCTGTTTCCTTTTCATAAGCCAACCAGTCCATCTTACCCTTCCACTCCTCGGCTAGGGCCTTGACTTCATCCATCTCAGCCCGGAGCTGGTCAACCCGATTCACCTTTTGTTGGACATGTGGATTCTGACTGTTAGACACCGTGTCTAGATCATCATCACTAACTTCAAAATGTTTTACCTGTTCCAACAGGTCGGCATGTTCCTTCTGAGCCGCATCCAACTCGGCTCGGAGGCTCTTGATTTCACCCTCGCGTTGCTCGGTGAAAACTTTATACATATTTATTTTCTCAGCAAGCTCTTTGGCTTCGACCTCGAGTTGGCTCATCTCATCTCGGTACCAGATGAAAGTCTAGTGGTGGAGCACTGAGGCCTGCAAATACGAGGAAAGATATTAGAATTATCAAAAAATTAGTTCAAATATCACAAGAAAAATTGGAATCATCAGGGATTATCAAGAGTTACCCGGTTCAGCGCCTGTTGTGCTTCGTTGAACAGGCATGGCGAGTTTATATCGTTCATTTTGGCCTGGTCTTCCTCAGTCACCAAGTAACGAAGGTAACTGGCTATCCCTACGGGGGTGGAAAAAACTCGGGCATCTTTCGGAACGGTGATGATAATTGACCGCTTCCGACCAGGATCCACACTCGGGGCAGGGAACCGGTTGACCAGCCTCGGGCTAGAGTTAGGCCCACCTACCCCCGAGGATGGACTTTTCCTCGGTACCTCTAAGTCACTTAACCTGGTGACATCCTCTGTGGCGGTGGAATACACGACATCAAAAAAATAGCGGAAGGGATCGTCCGCTCCGTGTGCCCCTTTGTTGGGTCATTCTTTCAAAGTTGGGGCCTGATTGTACATCGACTCGGTAAACGAGGGTGATTCGATGATGTCTATCACACCAAGTGCCTCCTTCAAGGCACTACCCGCGTCCCGAAAATCTTCAGCCCCGACCTCCTCATCGATCTCCATGGCCTGAGGCAGATCGGCCTCACGGGTCTCTATTTCAACGTCCCCATGCTCTTCGAGGGGTGACGGCTCGCGGGCTACAAAAATGAAAGGATCTTCCTCTTCGGGCTCGTCCCTAAGCTGATAGAGCAAGTCCGAAGTTGGTACTAGGGAGCTGGTGTTTTCCTTTGGCTTGCGCACTAGCCTTCTCCTTATTTTATTTTTCTCCGAGCTCGGGAAACTCGAAGCCCTCCTCCTCTTCCTCTCGCCAGCTTGCCTCGGAGCAGGAGACTCAATAGGCAAGTCCTCATCCCCAACCGAAGGCCTAAGCTCGACGTTCTTAGGCAAACCTGCAAAGGAAAGTAAAGGAGATAAAGGCGCGATGTTAGAAGAAAACGTTCACTATGACTTATATGGGAAAAGAACCTTACCATGAGAACGGGCCTCCCAACGACCTTTTGAAAGCTTGCGCCATGAGCGCTCGGAGTAGGGCATCTGTGACACAATACCCTCGATCCACTCCTTGAGTCAAACGATAGCATTCGGAACTCGAGCCAAGGCTACAGCATAACAAGCACCGATAAGAAAAGGGAAAATGAGTCATAAAATCAACGCTTAAAAGGAATACTTACATGATGTGTTCCACCTTTCAGGGAACCGCCTCCACTCGGCAGGTACCAGGTCGATGGTCCTCACTCGAACAAAACGTCCTTGCAAACCCCAATCCCGGTCCTCGTCGATGCTCGAGAACGGGGCTTTGCTAGCCCGACGTACTAGCTTTATCAGTCCCCCCGGAAGATTCGGGGACTGTATAAGCGGAGTAGGTGATCGACGGTGAACGAGCACCCATCGATTTTGTTCATAAAAAATCGGAGGAGGATCACGATCCTCCACAGTGATGGATGAATCTGGCCTAGGCACACGTTGTACCTCTTGCAGAAGTCTAAAATGACTAGGTCTACCGGGCCCAATGTAAAGGGATAAGTGTAAACACTTAGATATCCCTCGACATGGGTGGTAATGGCCTCTTCGGGATCGGGAACCACTATGTCTTTGCCAGCCCAGTTGCAGTCTTTTCGGACCGTGGGGAGGACCTCTTCGGTAATTGAGCAGATGTATCTCGAGGCCTCCTCACACCGACCTTGTACAGAGAAAGGCTTCTCAACCTTAAAGTCGTCGGTGACCGAACAGCCACCGGGAATGAACATCTTCAAGGAGGCTCTTCTGCCGGTTCATCAACAATCATATCGGGGACGGTCTCCTCGACATTAGTGGTCGGTCGCGAGGAAGAAGGAGCATCCTTCTTAAGAACAAATTTTGAGGTTTTTTCCATTGTTATGGAAGAAAGAGCTTGAAAAAGATGGAGAAAAAGTAAAAGTTGGAATATTAGACTTGTTGGCTTGGGTAGGAGATGGGTAAAAGTTTTGCAAAGTGCTGAAGAACCTTGGGTAACGGGGGTAAAAATACTAGATTATATTGAAATCCTGAAGGTACGAAGGTAGAAGATTTGGTGTAAAGTGAAAAATGGATAGAAGAGGGGGTATTTATAGGAGTTCAGCGACGTTTCACGTCTAGGGACGGCCGACCAGCGGTTGACATACATTTAATGCCATTATGACTTGACTGACGAGACATTTCGAATATTTTGTCGTTTCTGCCGCGATGTGTCGAAGTAAGAATCAGGAGCTCATGTCGTTTCTCATCGTTTACTCTCCGCGAAACAAGAGGATTATCTGTATACTGGTAAAATCGGGCTCATGGTACCCCCGGTCTCCGACAAAATAAGCCAAGCTCTAGATATGATGACAGGGGACCGAAATCGGGGCAAGAGTCTTATCAAGTTATGGTTCGGAATCGGTCCTAACTTTGAACGACTTTGAAGAACATGGTCGGACAATCAAGCACGACCGACGGAGGGCCATTATACCATGGACCAGCCGGATATACCTCTCGTGCTAAGGCCCGAATAGAGTGCTTACCACCGGAGCCATCGAAATCACACACACCCCCCTCCCGGATTCGGTTCGAGTTCCAAGACCTCGGAAAAGCATTACCAAACGGTTGCACACGACTAACGAAGGGCCGTGATATTCGCGCCCGACCAAATATCACGGCGCGGATCTTGGCCCGTATCGGTAACAGATCAATGATTAATGAAAAAGAAGATTTTTACCCTTTTTAGAATTGTACTAGGGATGAAACGCACCTACTATATAAAGGAGATGATTTTTATTCAAAGGATACGCGGTAACACGTATTCCAAAGCAATACATTATTATTTTTTCTGTTATTAGCTCTTTCTCTTGTTCATCAGTGCTGACCATAGCGAGCTCGGACCGAGGGTAAATATTTCAATACTTCAATAAGGTTGGAACTATCCTTCTCGTGTGGTTTGAATCTATTTTATCTTTGTTTGTTCAATTTGACTTAATCTTTCGCTTTGTTTCAAATTAATTCGCGTATCCTTAAAATCACTTACAAACTTAATTGTTATCCGATTTTGAGGGTAAACAACGTTTTTCCTTCATTATTTTTTCCTGTTTAAATGTTGTGATAAAGTAGTTATGCATGTTAGTTACTGATAGGCTGCTGTATACAATTGAATAAAAAATTGAGGTATACCAAATTAAAGTTTCAGGCTCTTTAATTTCTATATTTGTCTTCCGTTTACTATTTATAGAAAATATTAATGTGATAATTAATACTAAAACTAGTGGTGGAGTGTTAGAAGGAAAATGCAAAGTCTTAAACATATACTTTTGGTCCCATGAAAGAGATTAGATTAGACATAAATATGTCTCATCAATATGAAATCTTTATCAGCTCCCACGGTCCCACCACATCTATTATTTGGATATCTTTCTCTATCTGTCTCTAATCTCATTTTTCTTTTTATCAACTCACTATTTAATTAATAGCATGTTTGGTCAAGTTTCTTCAAAGTCAAAATTGAAGTGTTTTGCCAAGTTTTTAAAATGAAAAAAGGATTTTAAAGTAGAAACAAAAATAATTTTGGAGAAGCAGAAAAAAATAGTTTCTCCAAAAATATTTTTTTGAAAAAAATATACTTATAAGCATTTTTTAAAAATTTGCTTAAACACTAATTACTGTTCAGAAGTGTTTTTCAAATTAATTAATCAAACATGAACTGTTTATCAGCAAAAATACTTTAAAAAAAATACTGAATTTAGAAACTTGGCCAAGCGTGATATAAAGTACTCTCCTCATTCTAGTCATTTACTTTGTCATGATTTTATCTTTAAATAGTTTTATAGTGATATAATTCACGTGACATATAATAAAAAAAATTAGAAGTATTATTTTCTTTCTAAAATTCCGTGTCTAAGTCAAGCATATTTACACGAAATAATACGTGGAATTATGTACTCAACCAGAAATAGGCTGACCCTGCCAGTATTGGATTTGGTCTAACCCCAGGGGTTGGAAATCAGGCCACCGACCTTTGCTTTAACCGACGAAGACATGGATATCACCATCTTTGTGTGTCGTGCTTCAGGTCTTTTTAAAAATAAAAATAAAAATATTTGAAGTTTTTCTATTAATTGAATAGCTAGCCATATACTTTTTAATCGTAAAAGAGACTATTCATCTTTTTTAGAATGATACTTTTGACGGATTATATTGCACAAGGACCTACATGAAACTTCTTGTATTTATTTTGTTTAGTTATATAACTGTACATACACGTAAGCTTAGCTTATGTAAGAACTTCTCGAGGGGTTTAATTAAGGTTTTGAGTGACTTCCCATACTAATTATCTTAAGATTTTTGATTGATGTTCAAAATTTCATTTTCCACGTGATATCAAGCCAACTTTTGGTAAATTCATGCTTGCACTTATGTGTTTGCATCAAATTTAGGTGTTAACTACATAATTATGTGCAAGAAAATATTGAGAGTTGAGTTATACAAAATCTCTTATAGGTTACTGTTAAACAAGAGCATACAAAAGAGTTTATAAAAGTCTTTGGCTTCTATGTACATTTTTTGTCGTAAAGTTTTTGGTGATGTGATGGCCCGCCATATCATCATGCCACATAGGTGCCATTTGGCATATATTAAAGTCATGTGGATGCTTACATAGGAGGAAGACTAGCATTTGTGAGAAGATTCTAGAAAAGTATGGACATTTTCTTTGGAAGACCCTAGATCCCTATGGATTTGCTAGGAAAGTCCTTGAATCTTCTAGGCTTGTAGAGAATTCTAGAGAAAGCCCTTACCTTGTAAATATTAAGGACTTGTGTAACAATTAATATTTATACACTGACCCTTAGGAGACTAGTATATAAAGGGGACCATTTATTTGTAATTTATCAAGCAAACAATTCAAGTTCTCTCTAATACAAAGTTTCTTTTAACAATTCTCTTATGTTCTTTCTAGCATTCTCTTAGCGATCTTGAGTGTAGTAAGGCTGACTTGGCATAGCAAGAACGTGAGCAAGTTGTGCAAGATCCTGAGCGAGTTGTCAAGTGCCGCACGTGTACTTAATTAACCACTAAGGACGTGACAATGTGGTATCAGAGCAAAGGTTGCAACTAAGGGAATGGCGAACGACGTAGAAATTAACGCTGCTAACACCCAAGCCAACATCATCCAGGATACTGCTGGCAAGAGCGGTCGTAACAAAAAGAGAAATGCCACCAACAAGAGCCAGGAGGTGCCACCCGAGGTTGTGTCAAAGGAAGGGCTTACATCCCAAGAACCATCTGCCATTGTGGCGAGCGAGGATGAAGTGGAGGTCCTGCCCGAGGACGTCTCGTTCGGTAAAGAGTGGGTGATGAAGATGAACGTGGTGATGGACGCTGTGGAGATCTTTGGCCAACGCTTGGGGGAGGTGGAAGGCACCCTTAGCGTTCTTGAGGGGCACACTCTTGAAGAGATTGAGAGCATCCTAAATAACTTGGAGGTACGTACACAGACCGAGATGGAACTAAGGCAAACCATCACTGCCTTAGAGTGCAGACTCATGGAGGCTTTGAGTACTATCGATACTATGAAGGCAAAGATAGAGTCACTCGAGGAGCATGTCAATGCTGGCGTAACCGAAGCAGCCAGCAATGTTGTGGTCACGAGAGAGGCCAAGATCGAGGCTTCCAAACCTCCGGTGTTCAAAGGTGTCCCTGATGCACAAGAAGTGAAAAACTTCCTTTGGCACTTGGAGAACTACTTCAGGCACGGCGAAGTGAGGGACGACGAGGCCATGATCAACATTGCAGTGTTGTACCTCTCAGAGACTGCCATGCTATGGTGGAAAAGGAAGATGGCCGACGTGGATAAAGTTCTATGTACTATTAGCACGTGGGATCAGTTCAAAGCTGAGTTCAAGCGACAGTTCTTTCCAAACAACGTCTTGTACGAGGCAAGGCGCAATCTTAGGGAGTTGAAGCAAACAGGGAGCATACGTGTCTATGTCATGGAGTTCACTACCCTTATGCTTCAAATCCCCAACCTGACTAATGATGACTTGTTGTTCCACTTTATGGACGAGTTGCAAAATTGGGCTAAGCCGGAGTTGCAACGCCGGCAAGTCGCAGATATATACCAAGCCATAGTGGAGGCCGAATCATTGATGGATTTCAGGCATGACAAGCACGACAAAGGCAAAGGCAGAGAATCAAAGTTTAACAATGTCAAAGGTGGGGAGACTGTGGCAAAGGCAAGGAGATACAACAATAATACTATAAGACTCAAGATTCCAAAAAGTCGAGTGTCCGTCAGGGCTATGCCGAGAAGAAGGGATGTTACATATGCGGATGGCAGCATATCTTCAGGAATTGTCCGGACCTAAAGAGCCTCAGCGCCATGGTCCGTGAACGGAAGGAGCAACCGCAAGGAGAGAGTTCGGGAACCACACAGTTGGGTATGATCGAATTATGTTGTGCTGTCACGAAGCAATCTATCCAAGCTATCGAGAATGAAAATTAGTACGTGGATCTCACCATCAACAACAAGCCTGCTCGTGCAATGGTAGATAGTGGAGCAACTCATAATTTCGTGACTGAGGTTAACGTAAAGAGACTAGAATTAAAGATTGCTCCAACCAACTTTCACGTTAAGACTGTGAATGCTGAAGTACAGAATGCTCGTGGGGTAGCAAATGGAGTTGGTGTCAAATTGGGAACTTGGAAAGGTATGACAAACTTTACTGTAACCGCTATGGATATCTTTAACATCATATTGGGGAAAGAGTTCTTTAGACATTGTCATACTTTGATCGACCCCTACCTTGAGCATCTCTTAGTTATTGAGCGAGAGGGAGCTTGCATGGTACCTACAGTGACTATGACACACGGACAGAGCCAAGCACAACTCTCAGTTATGCATGTTGTCAAGGGGATCAAGAAGGGGGAGCCGACATTCGTGGCAACCATTACAAGTCTGGTGGAAGAAAATAGTTTTCAAGAGACATTGTCGCCTTGCATAGAGAAGTTGCTTGAGGAAAACAAAGATGTCATGCCCGAGGAGTTGCCTAAGCACTTGCCGCCTAGGCGAGAGGTGGATCACAAGATCGAGTTGGAGCCCGAGGCTAAGCCACCTGCATTTTCCCCATATCGTATGGTACCGCCCGAACTAGAGGAGCTCAGGAAACAACTAAAAGAGCTGCTAGATGTTGGTCACATTTGCCCATCAATGTCAACCTTCGGCGCACCGGTATTGTTCCAGAAGAAGCAGGAAGGATCATTGTGCTTGTGCATAGATTACCGAGCACTTAATAAGGTCACAGTGAAGAATAACTACCCGATCCCACTCATTGCTGACTTGTTCGATATACTAGGGCAAGCCAAGTACTTTACCAATGTGAATCTTCGCAAGGGCTACTACCAGGTTCGCATTGCAGAAGGGGATAAGCCGAAGACAACATGTGTGACGAGATATGGAGCCTTTGAGTGGTTGGTGATGCCCTTCGGCTTAACCAATGCACCGACCATATTTTGCACCCTTATGAACAAGATTTTTCATCCCTACCTTGATCAATTCGTGGTAGTCTACCTAGATGACATAGCCATCTACAGCAATACCTTGGAAGAGCATATGGAGCACTTAAGGAAGGTTTTCCAAGTCTTGCGGGAGAACGAGCTATACATCAAGAGGGAGAAATGCGAGTTTGCACAATCAAAGGTGCACTTCTTAGGCCATGTTATTAGCAATGGCGAGCTACGCATGGACGAGGCTAAGGTACATGCTATCCAGGAGTGGGAGGCACCTATAAAGGTAACTAAGTTAAGATCCTTCCTTGGCCTTGTTAACTACTATCGTCGATTCATCAGTGGCTACTCAGCAAAAGCCGTATCATTGACTGAGTTGCTAAAGAATAACAATCCATGGGTTTGGACGGAGCATTGTCAAAAGGCGTTTGAAGACCTCAAGGCAGCTGTAACAGAGGAGCCAGTCTTGGCATTACCTAAATTTGCAAAGACATTTGAGGTGCATACAGATGCCTCGAATTTTTCCATTGGGGGTGTCTTGATGCAGGATAAGCATCCCATAGCATTTAAGAGCCGCAAGTTAAATGAGACGGAGCAGTATTACACAGTGCAAGAGAAGGAGATGACTGTTATTGTGCATTGCCTTCGTACATGGCAACATTATTTGCTTGGGTTGAGGTTCGTGGTCAAGACCGAAAATGTAGCTACTAGTTACTTTCAGACATAGAAGAAGCTCACACCAAAACAGGCTCAGTGGCAGGTTTTCTTGGCTGAATTTGATTATATGCTGGAGTATAAGCCGGGCAAAGGTAACGTCGTAGCCGATGCCTTGAGCCGAAAAGCCGAGCTTGCTGCAATCACTTCAACAAGATGGGACATTCGTGAGGCTATAAAAGAAGGCATGCAGCATGATCCAGCAGCCAAACAACTTATCGAGTTAGCCAACCAGGGAAATACAAGATATTTTTAGGTCGAAGACGGCCTCCTACTTACCACAGGTCGGCGGGTCTACGTGCCTAAGTTTGGAGACATTAGATGGCGGATCATAAAGGAGAGTCATGACACAATGTGGGTTGGTTATCCAGGACAACGTCGCACTAGGGCCTTGGTTGAGTCAGTCTACCATTGGCAACGCATGCGAGATGACATAGAGTGTTATGTGCAGACTTGTCTTGTCTGTCAACAGGACAAGGTTGAGCAATAAAAATCTGAAGGACTTTTGGAGCCACTACCAGTTGCAGAACGTCCATGGGATAGCGTGACCATGGACTTTATCACTTGCCTACCGAAGTCCGATGATTATGGTACTATTATGGTGGTAGTGGATAGATTTTCCAAATATGCCACCTTCATGCCCGCCTCACCAAGTTGCACTGCCAAGGAAGCTGCCAAACTATTCTTTAAGAACGTGGTGAAGTATTGGGGCTTACCAAGGCATATTATCAGTGATCAAGACCCCCGTTTTACTAGAAAATTTTGGAGAGAGTTATTCAACATACTTGGCATGAAACTGCACTTTTCCACTAGTTTCTACCCACAGACGGATGGACAAACAGAACGACTCAATGCCTTACTAGAATGCTATTTGAAGCATTATGTAAGCGTGCATCAGAAAGATTGGGCAAGGCTCCTAGACATCGCCCAATTCTCTTATAACTTGCAGCGGAGTGAGTCCACGGGGCGGGCACCATATGAGCTAGTCACAGGCCAACAACCACAAACTCTACATTCATTACCAGCCGCGTTCGAGGGAAAGAGTTTGGGGGCTTAGCATATGGCCAAAGGATGGGAAGAGCAGCTTGACACTGCTAAGTCCTACTTGGATAAGGTAGCTAAGAAGATGAAAAAGTTTGCGGACCGTAAGCGGCGTCCCACGGACTATAGAGTTGGGGACATGGTCATGGTGAAGTTTAACCCAAGACAGTTCAAGGCACTACGGGGAATGCATCAGAATCTGATTCGCAAGTATGAAGGTCCATTTAAGATCGTCGCCAAGGTAGGCAAGATCTCATACAAGCTTGACATGATATCATATCTTAAAATCTACCTTGTCTTCCATGCCAACATGCTTAAGCCATATCATGAAGATAAGGATGATCCGAGTAGGGGCCAATCAAGTCGAGCGCCTATGACTATCACCTCCTCGCATAATAGGGAGATTGAGGCTATCATCGATTACCAGGCCAGGAGAAAACAAGGGCAAAAAGCCACATCTATGTTCCTTGTCCATTGGAAGGGGCAACCACCGGAGGAGGGCACGTGGGAACGATATGAAGACTTATGGCAATTAAAAAATAAGACCTGAGAGTTTATGCAGCAGCATTGTGCTGCGGTCGTCGCAACATTAGGTGGGGGAGAGTGTGATGACCCGCCATGTCATCATGCCACATAGGTGCCATTTGGCATATATTAAAGCCATGTGGAAGCTTACATAGGAGGAAGACTAGCATTTGTGAGAAGATTCTAGAAAAGTATGGACATTTCCTTTGGAAGACCCTAGATCCCTATGGATTTGCTAGAAAAGTCCTTGGAATCTTCTAGGCTTGTAGAGAATTCTAGAGAAAGCCTTTGCCTTGTAAATATTAAAGACTTGTCTAACAATTAATATTTACACACTAACCCCTAGGAGACTAGTATATAAAGGGGACCATTCATTTGTAATTTATCAAGCAAACAATTCAAGTTCTCTCTAATACAAAGCTTTCTTTAACAATTCTCTTGTGTTCTTTCTACCATTCTCTTAGCGATCTTGAGTGTAGTAAGGCTGACTTGGCATAGTAAGAACGTGAGTAAGTTATGCAAGATCGTGAGCAAGTTGTCAAGTGTCACACGTGTACTTAATTAACTACTAAGGACATGACAAAATGCTTATATTCTTGTGTAGGGCGTCGAGTCGAGATCTATCTCATAAGGTCATTCTTACACTTGTATGCCCATAATAAATGTGAACCCCAAAATCACCATACAAGTGTAGAAGGGCGTTGAATTGTATAAATTTTTCCCACTTGGATTTGCATAATATAAGGGCTAATTAAATGAATTTACAAAGATTTCAGACTACTCAATCAATTGTCTCAAAATTTTCGATTTGATGTACAAATTATCTGTGGGGCTCAACTAGTCCGAAAATATTCTTAACATGATGTATATTGTACGCTTTGGGCCAAACTCACACGGGTTTCTCTAAAAGGTCTCACAGCATTAAGAGATTCATATACCTTATATGTAGACTCCAAGTCTTTTCAATTACCAATGTGGGACTTTGTTCGCACACCCAATAATCTCCCCCTCGAACTAAGTTCCACATGTCTCACTACCACGATTCACGAGTCAATTTGTGAGATTCACTATGTGCTACCCATATTGTTAGAGTATTTATGGCAACCGAAGCCCGCAACTAACTTCTTTTTATGTGCTCATCTCCAAACTGAGTCTCGCACCATTATTCCGTTGTCGCCATAGTCATCCCGCTGAAGTACTCTTAATATAGTGTGATATTGTTCACTTTGTACCAAGCCCGCGCGATTTTTCCCAAAAGGCCTCAAGATCCATAAACCTAGGGGTGTACAAATGAAACTGACAAATCGCACTAACCCGAAAATCTGAGTCAAACTGAAAAAAAAATCCGGCTATGGTTTGGTTTGATTTGGTTTGGTGTTGGGGAAAAAACGATCATAGTTGGTTGGTTTGGTTTTAACTAAAAAAAGTCAAACCAAAACCAAACAAACCTGACATTATAAGTATAAAAATTTTAAATATATTTAATACATAAAAATATTTATACAGTTTATAAATATTTCTTAAGCCTTTTCATAACTTTATCTTTTAACGTATTATTTCAATCTTGGACTTATAATCTTTGGATGCTCCAATAAGTTTTATAGTCCATAAATATTAGTAACTTAAATAAATCTTAAACTAAAATCTAATCAATACTAATGCTAATAAAAGACATTCAATTCAATTGTACTATGAAGGAAAATAGTTTGGATATCTATTTTTTAGTTTTTCCATGGTTTAGATAAAATGCATCATATTTTTCTTTTAGTATTTATTCATGTAAATAATAGTACTTATTAGTCGTACTTATTTTAGCAACTTAATAATTTTAAATTATGTTTATTTTCGTTACGGCATATTAATAATATTTATTTTATGCGATTTTATTATCTTATTGTTGAATATTTTAGTATAATGCTTGACTCATCTCATATTTATGCATGTTATTTTATTAAAAATACCTTATATAGTTCTGTCTTACTAGGATTAAAGAAATATATGGATATGAAAAAAAATCGAAAAAACCCGAAAACCTCGAGAAAAAATGAGATTAAAAAAATGACTTTTATTGGTTTGGTTTGGTCTTTAGATTTAATAACCCGGCACAATTGGTTTGGTTTGGTTTGATTTGGTAATTGAAAAATTCGAACCAACCCGACTTATGTACAGCCCTACATACACCTTATATGTAGACTTTCAATTTTTTCAGCTACCAGTGTGGGACTTTATTCGTACATCCAACAACCTCCCCCTCGAATTAAGTTTCACATTGGTCTACTACCACGATTTACGGGTCTTCCCCTCGAACTAAGTTTCTCATGGCTCATTACCACGATTCACGGGTTAATTTTAAAGATTTACTATGTGCCACCCACATCGCCAGAGTATTTATGGAAACCGAAGACCGCAACTATCTTCTTCGTGAGTATGCGCCTCCAAGCTCGTAAGGGTAAAGAAACCGAGCCCAGCGCTATCATCCTGCCATCACCATACTCGTCTCGCTGAATCTGGGCTCTGATACCACTTGTTGGGTTCAACTAGTCGGAAAATACGCTCGACATGGTGTGATATTGTCCGCTTTGGGCCAAGCTCGAACGATTTTTCCTAAAAGACCTCACACCTTAAGATATTCATGCACCTTATATGTAGATTCTCGGTCTTTTCAGCTACCAATATGAGACTTTATTTGCACCTCGAATATTATCTTTCACATATTGTACTTAAAGCAATTTTTTTGTACAGAAATCTATTCACTTATTTAATATTCTCTTGATATATAAAGTTAAACAAAAATATCTAATTTGAAATAAGAGAGCAATATTGAGGAGTGAGGACTTTATATAATTCAAAGATTCTTCCTATTAGGACTCTCTAGTCCTTCGGATGTATCCTAAATTATGGAACTATATATATATATATATATATATATATATATAGAAAAATTAGTGTGGTCCTTCCAAAATGATGACATGGACAAAATGAGAAATGGTCCTTGGAAACTTCAAGATGAGTTGATAAGAAGAGTCACTGATAGTATTTCCTTTCTTTTGGCTTTTGGAGTAAGCACCCGTTAATGGCATGAGAAGCTAAATTAAAATTAACTAATACTCCGTCCTTTTAAAAAACATGCATCAGATCAGATGAGACTGATTTGGTTTTGGTGGAGAAAATTAAGATGAGCTACTTGTACTTTTGCAAAATTAATAGACTTCTTTTGTTTCTTCAACTTCTTAAATTAAATTATTTTTTTAATGTTATTTTCTTCAACCCATATAAGGAGTTTCTTTTTACCGGCTTTCAAGGATACTCACATTGTTAACAAGAGCATTGTATATTTGAATTCGTGATAATACAATTTAAGTTGTGATTTTTAAACCATTTGGAAATGTTGTTAATATAATATTTCTTTATATGATATTCCAGTTATTCCTCTTTATTCAAAGATATTTACATATAACCCCATATGCTTCCGATGACATATCGTGATCTTATTATATTTATGCAAGAGTCAAATAAAAAATATGCATATATTAATAACAATTATTAATCGTAATGTGTTTAAACTAGGGGTGATTAGTGGACATGGACGGGGTTGCTTCGGTTTTTATCAAAACCAAATCAAACCAACTATATCGGTTTGGAGAATTTTCTTAGTAGCATGTGATAGTTATTTTTTTAGTCGTTTGACAATAATTTTTCGTTGATGTACATTTTCAAAGTTAACTGAATTTAATAATTAAACATAAAAATCAATATAATACCTATATAATGATACATTTTTAAACTATCGAAATACTACTTCAAATTTGAAAAAGATATAAGAATTTAATAAATCTTGACTTATGAATATGGAAGAACAAAGAGATTGTCGCATTTCACTAATACTTGATAAAAAAGCGATCATACAACCCATTATTTAAAGTTAATAAAAATATACCACTTCATATTTAACTAAATATTACATCCCATAAGAGAAACCCAATATTTCTAGACATTTTTTTAAGATTTTTTTTTTTGAAAAGTCTTAAAAGTATATATAAAATTATATATTTATATGTCGGGTTGGTTCAGATTTTTTACTCAATACCAAACCTAATCGGGTTTTTTCATCGTTTTGGTTTGACTTTTTGATTTGGTGTAGTTTACCGGTTCGATTTTTACACCCCTAATTTAAACCATTACATAATAAATTGAATATTTAGCATACCAAATTATACCCAATATATGACAAGGGTAGTTACACTGAAGAATAGGAAGTCCATTACTCATATAATCACTCAAGTTTTCAAAATTATCTACCAAAGTCATCTTTCTTTCGTTTGTAACAACAAAGTCACTTAACTATGCATATAGCACTCAGAAGGTCACTCAACAAGATTTATCAAACATATGATAGCCAAATACCTATTTCACCCTCTAAATTATCAACTTTTATCTTTTGCCTTTTTTTTTTTTTGCTTTTTTAATATTATAATTTTTCTCTTTTTAATTAACATTTAGACTTACATATAGAACAAAATATTTTATTTAAAAAAAATATTTTTCTAGCATATATAATATCGAAATAATAATATAATTGGGCATAATATTCAAGAATATGTAATGTATATTACAAAAATACCTTTATTTTAAATAATTATTTTCTATAGTACGTGCATGTAATATATATTTTAAAACTTTTATTTTCTTTCATTGTGTATTGTGTAAATAAATTTTTGAGTTTTTTTGATAATATCAAATTTATTATTATGAATAAATTGTTCTAATTAACTTTCTACTATGCTCAAAATTTTATTATTCTAACATTATATGTGCTTAAATTCTATTTTAATTTTTTTAATTTATAAACAAAATTTATTTATTCTAAGGTAAGTCCATAATATAAATTAAAAAGAGAAAAAATTATAATATTAAAAAAGCAAAAAAAATAATATTGATAATTTAGAGGGTAAAATAGGTATGTGGCTATCAAATATTTGATAAATCTGGTTGAGTGACCTTCTGAGTGCTATAGGTATAGTTAAGTGACTTTGTTATTATAAACGAAAAAAAGATGACTTTGGTAGATAATTTCGGTTAGTTGAGTGATCATATGAGTAACGGACCCGAAGAATAGGGGTTGAGTACAAATATATCTTTGCAATTATAACTTTAACCATCTCTTCTCTTATTATACATATTCGTCTGTTAAAGGAAAAGTTTAATTGTAAAAAGACAAATTAGTATAGCATATTAATCAATACATGTTTTGATGATAATGAGACTTTATCTATTAACATATACTAGAAAAGATCGAGAAAACGAATAATGTGACTAACCAATAGTACTATTCGATGACCTCACTAGTCATTCCCTTGGACTAAGTATACAGGTAAAATGGATTCCAATGCCTTGGTCCAATAATTCAAGTCACCTTTCTTGGAAATCCACAAGAATTTAAGTTAATATCTACGATCATTCATACTTTAGTCAAAAAATTAATTTAACATTTTATTTGTTACTCTAATCCAATAGACTGCAACTCTAATCTTAGTTTAATCTCATCTTAATTCCTGCCATTAAAACAAGGGCATAATGAATTATACAACAAGCTATTAATTAAACTAAGGGCATTTTCATATATACTCATTTTTTGGGCTACCATTAAAGTTATATCCGTATTGCACAAATTTTTATAAAGTATATCTGCTTGATCTGAAATAGTTCAATCTTTTCAATACAAATTTAGAAATCAAATCTGAAATTCTTCTGTCTTTCAAATGCAATTTTAGAAATTCGAATATTAAGTAGTTCAATCTCTTCAATGCAACTTCATAAATCAAATATGAAGTTCTTCTATTTTTCAAAGCAATTTTAGAGATTTGAATCTCAAGTAGTTCAATCTCTTAATAACTTCAGATTTCGAATCTTAAGTTCTGAAATATAAACTTATTCTTCAAATTCAACAATCTAACACACGATTTAATACTCAATTCTACTCCAAATAAGCTCAAATTTGAAATATAACTTCTAAATATCATTTAATAAAATCATCTTGTCTAAGATGCTCCATTGTGTCATGAACTGTAAGTTAAGCGTTGATCTATATTGTTTAATGGTATTGGACAAAGTTCATAGTTAAATATGGTGGATAAAATAGACACAACCAAAACTCTGCCTAAATCTTAAAACTATTGAGCTATATGCTTTCTATAGGAAACTGTACAGTATTTAGAATTGTTAACTTCTAGTTATCACACGCACTTGGTGCGCTTAACTTTCTTCAAAATTCTTTTTAATTAAGTGTTCAAATGATACTGTTTGGGGTATTTTAACTTAGCAATAACGTACTAGCTGTTAATACATAATTAACTAAATAAAAGTGTTCCCTCCCTGATATCTAAGTTTTTTAGACGAGACGGTTCAATCATCAAATTGCCAAAACAACAACAAATTTAACAAACTCATTTTGCAACTAAGAAGAAGAAACCCTAAGCAGAGAGGAAAAAAAAAAAACAACGAGTAAGAGAAAAGCGTACGTATCTAAAGTTACCTAAAAATTGGATATCAATTATTTTTTTTTAGAAAAAGTAAGTACAAATTCAATGGGTGGCGTAAAACTGGGACAAAAAATTTACGTTAAATTGGGCCATACTAAGGGCAAATTCAATTGCTAAGGGCCCAAATAAATTTCCGATTCCATACTACTTTCTCCTTTCTTCCATAAAAAAATAATAAAATAAAGGAGAACTTGCGGGTTAATTTCATATTATCACTATAGCAGAAATTGGATATTTGTTATGATTCATCTTGATTACTTGATTTTACATCCAAAAACTTCTGATGTATTCCGCATGTGTTAAAAGAACATTAAGAAAAGTTTATTACCAAAAATAATGTTAGAAAAGTGTTTATGATGTTCCAATATAAAGTATTAGGATTCGCGTCGAAAAGTTTCACTTAAAATATAAAATAATTATTTAAGAAAGACAATTTTATATCTAAAGCTTTTCAACTTCGGACCTTCGGGTTGATAAACAAATACTAACCACTTCATCACAACAAAAAAAAACTTATAACTTTTTAAAAGGAGTAAATTCATTTGTTACTCCAGTTAGCAATATTAATTTGGGTAATTAATTTCGAATGTCCTTTTACCTTTTTGTGAAAGTCTCACATAAACCTTGCATTAGTTTTGGACTCAAATAGCCCCGTCGATTTTTTATTTTTTATTTTTTATTTCATCACGAAAAGCCGAAAATAAGAGATGGATTATGTTAATGCTCATGTTGGAGATTTGAATCCCAATTTAAAGAATTTTTTTGGACTTGAATAAATTTAAAGGAGATTGAAAAGTTCGAAAATAATTATGGGAATGAATTAATTATTTATCTAATCAATACCGTGGATAGAAAAAAGATAGGCAGTGAAAATAGCTATTCAATTTATTTTTATCAGAACTATTTAATGCCGATCATTCAATATGCATTCTCTAAATTCCAATATGATTATTTGATGTACTATTTTTTTTTCTTCTGGAATCTACTTTATTGTTATTTTTTCTTAATTTCGTAATGGACAAAAATAACTTAAAGAGGTTACATTATGCAGAATATAAATCCGATTATTCATGTGCCCACTAAACATTATGAAAACATATTTTATAATTATAACGGAATTTCAAGCCTTTCTCTTTCTTAATTCTTTTACAATTAACAAATAAAACAGCGATCAGTATTCAATAATTTAGTATACCTGTTGCTATGCTGGAGACAATGCCCATGATCCATTTATTCACCACTATACACCACGTTCATTATGTTAAAGTACAAGCATTCTTGTTTTGTTTTTTCTTTTCATATAGTTAATTCGAAATACTAAAGATTTAATTAGAAAGTAACTATCACCAAAAGACTGAATTCAAATTTATATATCGAGATTCAAATTTTAATTTATTAACCATAAAATTGTTCAAATTGTAAAATTGTCTCTGTGTGACTTATATGTTACGGGTTCGAGCAGTGGAAGAAGAAAGTAATGCTTGCATTAGGATAGACTATCAACATCATATCCTTTGGGTGCGGCCCTTATTTGAATCCTGTGTGAATACGAAATGTCGTGCGCTACGGACTGTATTTTTTTTAAAATTTTTACTGAGCACTTTTTGTGGTAATTTTGAAGTAGGAAAGTGAAAATTGCATAATTGAAATGCTACAAAAAGTGAGATTAATAAATTTCATCAAACACCTAATTTCATGACTTCCCTATTATAATACAAAAGCAACAAAATATGGGACCAACTGATCTATTCAATTCACTGGCTATTCTGGCTAATTTGGATTTTATATTGAAAACAATGGTCAGAAGTTACTCATTAAATGTTGTTGCCTTTTTCTTTAAGCAATGCTTATTCAGCACAAAATTAGGTATTTGACAAATCAATATATTAAGTGATGGGTTTATTTCCTTAATCCAAGTCTTTAACCTCCTACTTAATGGGATGATTATGAAGGGAAAGGAATTATGTGGCCCTTCAACCTTCATTATCATTTATGTTATAAAACAATAAATAAATAAATAAAAAGAGTATTGGAGAGAAAAGTAGAAAGAGGAGATTCTTATTGATTTTTGGATAATTTACGATGTAATAGAACCCCTCTATTTATAGGAAAAGAGTGACTTAGCCACCAAGTAATAATCCCTAAAATCTCTCTAAAATATAGACATTAACCTTAAATATAATTCTATTTATACCACTCCCCCTTGAAAGTCTATTCAATAGATAATGTTTCTCATTAAAACCTTAATTAAAATAAAACCTAGTGGAAAAAATTTCTAGAGAAGGAAAAAGAGTACACATGTTTAGAAATATGCCTTTTGGTTGCCTCATTAAAAACCTTGCAAGGAAAATCCAGTGGGACAAAATCTTGTAAGGAAAAAAGAGTATAACGCATATTAACTCCCCTTGATGAGAGCATCATTTCACATCCTTGAGCCTTCGCATCCCAATCTTGTACACTAATTTCTTGAAGGTTGATATCGGTAGAAATTTGGTGAACAAATCAGCCATATTATCACTTGAACGAATTTGTTGCACATTGATATCACCATTCTTTTGAAGATCATGTGTGAAAAATAACTTTGGTGAAATGTGCTTTGTCCTATCTCCTTTTATGAATCCTCCCTTCAATTGGGATATGCATGCTGCATTGTTTTCGTACAAATTGTGGGTAGTTTGTCACACTTCAAACTACATTTGTCTCGAATAAGATGTATTATAGACCTCAACCACACACATTCTCGACTTGCTTCATGAATAGCAATTATCTAAGCATGATTAGATGAAGTAGTCATGATTGATTGTTTAATCGATCGCCAAGATATGGTGGTGCCTCCACGTGTAAACACATAGCCTGTTTGAGATCAAGCCTTGTGTGGGTTAGATAAATACCCAGCATCGGCATAACCAACAAGATCGGGACTGCAATTATTGCCATAAAATAAGCCCATATCGGTAGTCCCTTTTAGATACAGTAATATGTGTTTGATTCCATTCCAATGTCTCATTGTAGGAAAAAGGCTATATCTTGCTAAAACTTTAACTGAAAAAGTTATGTCAAGCCCTGTAGTATTAGCAAGATACATTAGTGCACCAACTGCACTAAGATATGGTACTTCAGGACCAAGTAGCTCTTCATTATTTTCTTGAGGTCGAAACGGATCCTTATTCACATCAAGTGATCGAACAACCATCAGAGTACTTAATGGATGTGCTCCATCCCTGTAAAACCGTTTCAATACCTTTTATGTGTAGGCAGATTGATGAACAAAAATCTCGCTTGCCAAATGTTCAATTTGCAAATCGAGACATAATTTTGTCTTTCCGATATCTTTCATATCGAATTCCTTTTTAAATAATCAATTGCCTTTTGGAATTCTATAGAAGTTCCAATAAGATTTATGTCTTCAACATATACGGTAAGTACAACAAATTCCGATGTTGTTTTCTTTATAAAAATACATGGACAAATTGTATCATTTATATAACATTCCTTTAATAAATACTCACTAAGGCGGTTATACCACAGTTTTCCTGATTGCTTTAAATCATACAAAGATCTTTGCAATTTGAATGAAAATATTTCCCGGGATTTTGAATTATGTGCGTCAGGCATTTTAAATCCCTCGAGAATTTTCATGTATATCTCATTATCAAGTGAGCCATAAAAGTAGGTTGTTACCACATCCATTAAATGCATGTTAAGCTTTTCATGGACAGTAAAACTAATGAGATAACGAAATGTTATTGCATCCATAACAGGTGAATATGTCTCTTCATAATCGACACCAAGACTTTGTGAAAATCCTTGGGCCCGAGCCTTATATCTTTGTACCTTATTTTTCTCATTCGTCTTGCGTACAAAGACCCAGTTATAGCCAACAGGCTTAACACCATTAGGGGTTTGGACTACATGCCCAAAAACTTCACATTTTGCAAGTGAATTCAACTCTGATTGGATTGCTTCTTGCCATTTTGGCCAATCACGTCTTTGTCGACATTCTCCAACAGATTGAGGTTCAAGATCTTCACTATCTTGCATAATTCTAGATACAACATTATATACAATGACATAATCTACCACTATATGCAATTGATTCAAATTTGTCTCAATATCGATTGGGTTTATTAATAGTTCCTTATTTTCTTGAGTCTCAGATTCAGTGATTTCCTCATGAATCTCAAGATTAGTTAAATCGTGGATTTCTTTATGAGACTCTTTCGTAGTGTCATCTTGATCATTTGTTTTTCTTTTTCTAGGATTTCGATCCTTAGAACCTAATGGCCTGCCACGTTTTAGGCGTGCTTTTGACTCATTAGCTATGACACTAGAAGATTGTCCAACGGGGACGTCAATACGGATTGAAATATTCTCTGCAGGGATATGTGATTTTGTTATACTTTTCAGATCTGTAAATACATCTGGCATTTGATTTTCTATTTTCTACAAATGGATAATCTTTTGCACATCTTTTTCACAAATAGAGGCACGTGGATCAAGATGAGACAATGAAGAATTTTTTCACAAAATTTGCCGTTTGATTTCACCAATTTCTCCCCCTAATTTTAGGGAAAATGCCTCATCGAATCGACAATCTACAAATCGAGCAGTAAACAAATCTCTCGTTAATGTTTCGAGGTAGCGAATAATAGAGGGCAATTCAAACCCAACATATATTTACCTTCTTTGAGGACCCATTTTGGTGTGATATGGCGATGCTACAAGCACATATACTGTGCATCCAAAAATCTTAAATGGGATATATTAAGTTCATGACCCAAAACTAATTGTAACGGGGAATATTTATGATAATTTGTGTCACGGCCCAAACCGATAAGCCGCGACGGGCATCCAATACCTTACTCAACCGAGTACCAATGTAACGTATTTTTCGTATCATACTATCATAGGTAATTGAGCCGGAGAGGTTGTCGTGAAATAAGTAGAATAAAACATTAGGAAATACTCAATATAGGATGACCCAACTTGATATACCGACTTATACATATGACGTACTGGCCTATATGCCTATATCAGTATCCGTATACATGACATCTGTCTACAAGCCTCTAAGAGTACATAAATATCATAAAGGTCGGGACAGAGCCCCGCCATACCAAACAATACATATTCAAATCATACTGACCAAATAGGTAACTCCGGAGCAAGTGGAGTGCACAAACACCTTCTGCTGAGCTGATAGCTTACTAGGAGAACTCTCAACCTATCTATCGGGACCCGCAGGCATGAAACGTAGCGTCCCCAGGCAAAAGGGACGTCAGTACAAATAAAGTACCGAGTATGTAAGGCATGACAGTAGTATATAAAAGACATGAAAGAAACATGGAGTAAAGAACTCAACCTGAAATTCTGAATAGCTCTGTGAATCATGAAAAATTATAATGTCATGCATGTGCATATAAATGTCATACCATACATAGGTATATGTGTACATAACATCATCAAACCTCTGAGGGCATCCCATCATATCATCTTAGCCAATGTGGGCAAAATCATCAACGTATACCAGCTGATCAGTTGGTGGTGCATATATAACATCGTAACCTTTTCCCATATCCCATATACATATAATATACGCGTATATAACGCCTTCTGGTCATGGGTCAATGTACATGTATAAATGCATGAAATGCATAAGAAATACGTTAATAAGATTTCTCGAATATCATAAAATCAATATGCCTTTCGGACAAACTTTATCAAATGCGTATTTTTCTGAGACCCATAAATAGAGGATATAATAATAATTCATATGGGGAATCAAGAATATAGACACCCCTAGTATTTCTATGAATAGAGTCATTTATGAAAGTTGCGTATTTTGCTCGTTTCGTCTGTATCATTTGGATCATGCCAAAAAGAAAGAAGGGATAGCCTTAACATACCATAACTTTATTGAGTCCTTAAATAACTTCTAAGAAATTCTTCAAAAAACTCAATTCAATCTACCACATCACAAGGAGATTCAAAATCAGTGTTGAGTAAAGGCTAAGTCTACAACTTAAACTAGTTGCTCATTTACGTAAATTTGGGCAGCATCTCCCCTCCAATACCATATACCAACAACAATAACAACAACAAGAACATCACAATAACAACATATAAGCACCATTTTCCAACCTTATCTCCATCACAATATACCACAAAACAGCCCACACACCCTAATCACTTCATACATAAAACGACAACCAAAGTAGTGTCAAACAACTTAAAATAATATAACGATGAACGACCAGCCCACCATTCCGTCATTATGTGGTGTTTCTCCATACAATGTATCCTCCAAAAAACTCCATTAAACAGTAGAAAAATATACAGCTCAAAGGCAACACAAAACAGCCCATAAAACAGTCCACTACAAGTCAAATAACTCAAACTCACGGCTTTCGATCACCGTCCCGTGAGTTCTAACTATTAGGAAATGAATTTATCAACCTTCATTGATATTTAAACACTTAAATACAGAAAGTACACGTTTTCTTAACTATGAATTACCTTCCAAAACTCAAACCACAAAGAAAAAGAGAGTCGATATAGCGATACTTACATCGTAGGGATCGTTTTAATGTTATCGCTTCTTGATTCTGTGCCCGGGATGATAATATTGTTTGAATCTCTTATAGAGAGCTTAAGAGTAAAGTTAGGAGTGTTATTTGGGCGAACTCTCTGAAAAATTGGAGAAATAGACGAGATGGGATGCAAATATCCTAATTATTTTAAAAGTCATAAAGGTGATACTTGGCACCCTTTGATTGGCCCTTCTTCCAACGCTTATAACCTTTTATCCGGGTATCGTATGAATGAACGGTTAAGAGTGTTGGAAACTACATTCCAAGACCTTTAATTTGGTATATAATACGTCCCAAAAAGACCCCATATAGTATACAAAATATATTTCTCAAAAAGTTTTGTTACAGGACAAATCCTTAGTCGGTGTTTCCGCAACTTTAATCCGATTTTTCGCAAACTTCATATTTTCTATCCAAACATCATATATAGACATATTATGACTTTAAAATAATTTAAATCATGATTAACAAGTTTCATTTTTATTACATCACCTTGGGACGCACAAGGTGTAACAATTTGTCGGTCTGAGACAAACTAGCATTGCTGCATGTAAAATGGCATGACCCCAAACAGAAGTAGGTAATCTCGTTTTCATGAGTAATGGTCTTGCTATCAATTACAGTCATTTAATCAAAGACTCTGCAAGGCCATTTTGAGTATGAACATGAGCTACATGATGTTTCACTTTTATTCCAATTGATAAGCAATAATCATTACACGCTTGGGATGAAAACTCAGCAGCATTATCGAGTCTAATAGAATTAATTGGATTATCGGGAAATTGTGCCCGTAATCGTATTATTTGTGCCATTAATTTTGCAAATGCCAGGTTGCGAGATGACAATAGGCATACATGAGACTATCTAGAAGATGCATCTATTAAGACCATAAAGTATCTAAATGATCCACTAGGTGGGTGAATAGGTCCACAAATATTCCATTGTATACGTTCCAAAAATACAGGGGACTCAATCCCAACCTTTGTTAGTGATGATCTAATAATTAACTTGCCTTGATAATAAATGTGAGCACATAATTTTTGCTCGACTAAAATATTCCTATAGAAATTCACAAATAGAGTTTTTCTTAATTGTTTTTAGTTTTTATAGAATTTGTAGGAATTTTGGTTAATTGTTGCTTGCATCTAGTTGCATATTTAACGTTTTAAAATCATAAGAAAAGTACCAAAATGTCTAAAGTATTTCATGCATAACATTTTAGGTCTTAATTGTATTTAGGATTTAATTACATAAGTTAATTGCATTATTAAATAAAATAAATCAAAATATTGGATATTTTTACATTTTTTAACTTTCAGTTGCAAATTAGTAATTTTCTTTCATTAGTCTTAAGTTAATTAATTATTTTATGTTAGAAATAGATAATTAATTTAACTTTACAAATTAAATTTGATGTAGGATTTAGTTTAGGATTTTTTAAAAAAATTAAATTTATTAAGATGAAAATCAAAAAAAAAATAATCTTGTTCAATTCCGGATTGGGCCACCATATTCAGTGGCACAATTGCCCCAAATTGTCCGAACTCGCCCCAAGCCCAAACCCCCTCACCCGGTCCAGCCCCATCACTTAACCAAAACGACGTTGTTTCATTAACGACGATCTTAGCCGTTGATTTCCTTTGATCGAGCGGCCCGTAACTCCCCCTCTAACCCCTTATATCTGTCGGAGCCCCCCCCCCCCCAAAACCCCTGAGACCTCTCTCATTTTCCTCTCCCTCTCTCTCACTCACCGAACCCTAGCCGCCCCCAAACCCCTCATCTCTCTCTCTCAAACTCCCTCAGAACCCTAGCCGCCCAAAATTCCCACGCCGGCGGTGCCACTCCAAATCCCCTCAAACTCACACCCTATAACCCTCATACCCTCCTAATCCCTAATCCCCCATCAATCTCTCCAGAAACCTCCCCAAAACCCTTGAATTCCGGATCCGAAAACCCTCATGCAACCTAGTTTCACTCTTTGTCGACTCTTGAAGTTTCAAGACTCGATTCGTCTTGAAATTTGCACTAATCGTCTGTTCTCGTGGTGTTTTTCTATTTCTCGGTTCATTTTGAAGGGTCGATGTTCGATTAAAGTTATCAGAAAACCTAGCTTAGTTCCTTTCTGATTTTGCTCATCGATTTAGCCGTTTTGAGTTGAAACTAACATTAATTAATTGTTCTTGTCAAGAACAATTGATTAATGTAAGTTTGAGTTCATTCCGGAATCATCGGAGTCCGGCCAAAGCTTATCACCATTATTAACTAGCCGGTTTTGTTCACTGCTTCTCATTAAATTTGGATTAATATTTTCTTTTGTTTTTTTGCTTGCTTTTCTGTTTTGACCGGATTGATACCTAAATCTCCATTTCAATTGCATGATCATTTAAAAGTAGTTTATGGTTTGCTTTGCTCAATTGAAGACAGTTTTAGTTAATTTCTGCTTGCATGCGCTAATTAATTACATAGTTAGGTCAATTACATGTTAATTAATTTAATCACACCAGTTTTTAGTTTAATCAATTTTGAGTTAATTAGATATTAAAACAAGTTATTAAATGGTTTGGTTTTTGCACTTTTACTTTTGTTCTGATCCGTATGATTCCTTGCTAAGGTTCTTTTGTCATTAACCAAAGTTTAAGGGGGCATTCGGGAACTAGAATTGAGCAGAATCTTTTTCTTTTAATAGCAGAAAAGTTCTAGAATAGACATAAGGGACCAAAATGCAATAATATGAGGAAGTTAGTTTAAATTTGGGTGAAAAAAGGGTCAATTTGAGAAGTTAAGGGGTTTGAAGAATAGGAAGGAATTTTTGGAATTGGACAGCTGTCCATTTCAGTTGTAAAAGATGCTATTTCCCTGATTTTCAGGAAGCTGGCAAAAGATTCCCATACCCCATATTCCTCACACACAGCACATGCTTACATTATATAAAAGAGGGAGAACCCTCAGAAAGAGGGGGACTCATTTTTTTTTTCTTCTTCATTTTTATTCGAACTTTTTCTCTTCTAAGCTTAAAGGGGGAATACAGAAAAAGCAAAAAAAAAAATTCAGTTGGCTTCATTGGCTGCTCTTGGGTCTTCATTTTGTTCTGGATTTTTGGAGTTTGGTTTATCTCCACTGCTCCGCTGTTTCTGCTGCCGTTATTCTTACTGCTAATGCTTCATTGCAATTTCAGAGACTTATCTTATTTTATTGCTCTTGCTGTCCAGGTACCTCTTTTGAACCTTGGACTGTAAATTGGATATGAAATATGCCTACATGGAAGAGATATGCGTGCTTTGAAATTAATGGAATCAGTCATGTTTTGCCGTTATTTCTTGTGTTCTGTTGAAGTTATCTAGTTCTTCTTCTTGTGTATGTTTAGTATCACGTTTTCTTTGTTATTAGTGGATCCAGTCATGAAATTGGTACCTAAATCTTCATGTAATGTTCATAGTATTGATTGAATATCACCTTTCAATTATAATATCATATATGTCTTTAGATTTGAGACATGTCTGCTTTTAATTGCTATTGTTTGGATTATTCTTAGTACCAAAGACTAAATCCATCCTTCGTGGCAGTACATGCGAATGTTTGGCCGATGAAAGTTAGTAGCCATAATATGAATATGATTCTATTGTTGAGTTTTGTTAAGTTCTGAAACCATTATGTTCTAAATCTGTTCTGGTTTTCGGACTCATCATGTGTGTCTGTTATTGTAAGTTTTAGCATTTGAGTTGATCGATTGGCTGGAAATGAAGGCTAAAATTGGCTGTTACTCAAAAATGGCTATCACTGCAATATCCAAAGTGGCTATTAATTCGTTTCCGGTTATGCATACGAAATTCCTCAAAAGTTAGATTGTGATTCAATTTCATCCATTTACTCTGTTGGTATGTATGTTGGCAATTAATTCAAACTTCCATGGCCCAGAAATTCCCGTCATTAAGTTCTTCAACCTTATCTGTAATTTATCCCAATAACGACTCCTTAGCTATAGACCCCAATACACAATCTCAAATAGTCGAATAATTGATTGATGAACATCGTAGTTTGCTTTAAGCACGATTAATAATGAATCATCGTGGTCATGGGTACGGTTCCCGTGGCATGCTCATGATACGTAAATCCCAATTCGGGTGTGCATTTCATGTGATCCGACCATAACTTCGAATAAATGATAAAAATTAACATGTTGTAAATCATGGGTGCGTTTCACGTGACGCGATTCACAATGTGTACAAAAATAATAAGTGCGCGACATCGCGACTTATTTAAATAATCTCCATAAATATAAAAAAAGGTTAAAAGGAATAAAATGCTCAATAGGTTCAAACATGTAATAAATCAGATAATTAGGCCAATTATTAATAGTTGAGAGACCGTGCTAAAATCACGAAACTCGGGAGTGCCTCACACTTTCTTCCGGGTTAACAAAATTCCTTACCCGGTCTTCTGTGTTCGCGGACCGTAAAAATAGAGTCAAATTTTCTCGATTTGGGATTTAAAATAAACTGGTGACTTGGGATACCATAAATTATTCCAAGTGACGACTCTGATTGAATAAATAATCCCATTTCGATTAATGTCATTTTAATTGGAAAAACTCCCCTAATCCTCCTTTCGGAAAAAGGAGGTGTGACAATAAAAAGTGCAAGGAAATTCATTATTTAAAAGAATCTTTAAATTCTTTAATGGATGCTCAATCGATCATGCCAAAGTGCAAATGTATTGGAATCAGGAACCTTTTGGTTTACGATAGAATGTGCCTCAATTGCACTAATCCTTGTCCAATACAAGACACAATATAAAGATGGGAACTTCTTAATAACCCTCTTCTGGCCAGAGACATTTTTGGTAATGGTGAGATATTCAAGATTATTCTCATCTATTATCTTAGTATGCTATCTATTTCGGCGGATACCTTTAAAACTCAACAAGTTCCTCTTGGACTTGGAGGAGAACATTGCATTATCTATGATAAGTATTGTTCCCCTATGCAGAGTTATAGTAGTTCTTCCAGAGCCTTCAATTAGATTACTACTACCAGAAATTGTAGTAACATCTTCCTTACACATATTTAAACGAGAGAAATATTTTTTCTCTTTGAATATTATATGTGTCGTACATGAATCAATTAAAAAGTATTTTTACAATTGAACTTTGATCCAAATTTTCTTTGTGAGATATCCATATTTGCTTAGTCTTCTCAAAGAGCTTCTTGAGACGTTAGGGTCTCGTGCTGATAACGTGTTATAAAATAATAAAAAAAGAAGAAGAGTATTGGAGAGAAAAGTAGAGAGAGGGGATTCTTATTGATTTTGGGATAATTTACAATGGAATAGAACTCCTCTATTTATAGGGAAAGAGTGACTTAGCCACCAAGTAATAATCCCTAAAATCTCTCTAAAATATAGACATTCACCTTAAATACAATTCTATTTATAACAATTTATCAATTATTGTCACAAATGAAAAGTATTTTTTGTTGTTAAGAACATGATTGATTGGTTGGTAAATTGGCATGAAGATATATAGAACAAATGACATGATGGTAAATAGATAGCGGATTTTTTCACCAAAGCTTGCTGCGGGTTTATCTGAACTCATAAATTTCGATACGGAGTGTAAATATACATTTAAAAACCTACTAAAATCTCAAGAAATCTTATAACTGAACCCATAATTTTAACAGTACAATGAGTTTAATGCTGAAATCTTAAAAGTTAAATCCATTAAATTTAAATCTTGGCTCCACCTCTATATCCACTTCAATAATGTTTTTACCATATTGGAGTTGTATTTCTTAAAGGTTAGAGGGGGTTGGAAAGAAGAATAGAAGTGAAATTTGTTCCTAAACTTCATAAACTCTGGAAGATAAGTACAGACGTCTCCGTACCTATCCTCCAGACTCTACTATGCATGCTCGTGACTTGTGAGACCTGGGCAACCTAGTGCTCTGATACCAACTTGTCACGACCCAGAATTCCCACTTCCGGGACCGTGATGGCGACTAACATTTCACTTGCTAGGCAAGCTAACATTAGAGAATCGTTAAGTCAATTATTATTCAATTCAATAGATACAGTCAATTAAACCAAAATAAAATAAAACCGAGTGTCATAATAACATAAAGCCCATAATATCTGATACAATTCGGATCTGGAGTCACAACTCACGAGCTTCTAAGATTTTCTACAAACAAAGTCTGAACGAAATACAACTGTTTTGAACTGAAAAAAAACTCCAAGGTCTGCGGACGCCAACAGATCTACCTCGAGTCTCCAATGAGCAAATCTAAGCTGCTACGCCTTACGAACAACTAGGGACGGTACCAAAGTCTGCACGAGAAGTGCAAAGTATAGTATGAGTACAACCGACCCCATGTACTCGTAAGTGTCGAGCCTAACCTCGACGAAGTAGTGACGAGGCTATGACAAGACACCCACATAATAAACTTGTGCAGATAATGATATATGTACAAGGTAACAACAAATAAAAGCTAAACACGTACTATTGGGGAGGGGGACATGCTAAGGGGATAAAGATACGATAGATACATCGGAAATGATAACTAGAACAGTCAATATGCATTTAACCAGTAAAAACAATTAAGCACAATGAAGAAAATTGCACTGCATCACCCTTCGTGCTTTCACTCTCAACCTCACAATATAAATCAATAGACACGGCACGACATCACCCTTCGTGCATTCACTCTCATAACATGGCATGGCATCACCCTTAGTGCATTAACACTTACAACATAGCACGACATCACTCATCGTGCTTTAACACTCACAATATGGCATGACATCACCCTTCGTGCATTAACACTCACAATATGGCACGATATCACCCTTCGTACATTAACACTCACAATATGGCACGGCATCACCCTTCGTGCATTAACACTCTCCCTTACCACGTAACAATGAACAAGTAATAACAGGGAGATAAAATCAACAAGAATAAGCCCTACTTCAACAATGGTTCCACAATACCAATCTCAACTTCTGAATCAATACTCAATTATCACAAAAGCCCGTAAACACAATAAGAATGCTCAATTTAGTACGTAACTAGTCTAAGCATGGATAACAAGATCAAAGTAAGCAACAAACTACAGGGAACAAGTTCCACCCGTATACTTTAACCCGTCAACAATGCATAAGTACTCGTCACCTCACATGTACATTATACCCAATATCTAAACATGTATCAAATAGACAAATGAGTCATAATCCATCAAGTCAAGGTTAACCACGATACTTACCTCGCTCGGTCCACTCAAAGATCAATCACAGCTTTGCCTTTCAAACAAGCCTCCGAACTAATAGAATCTAGCAAATTATCAACCAAACGATTCGAATTAAGTCTTAGGAGCTACCCACGATTGCAAAGGATTCAATTTAGGTCATTATTGAAAAAGTCAACAAAAGTCAACTCCTGGGCCCGCTTGGTCCAAACCCAAAATTCGGGCCAAAATCCGTTTACCCATTCACCCCCGAGCCCGGTTATGTAATTTGTTTTGGAATCGAACCTCAATTCGAGGTCTAAATCCCCATTTTACAAAAATTCCTAATTCTACCCAAACCCCCAATTTCCACCATGAAAACACTAGATTTTAGATTAAAATCTTAGGAAATATAATGAAAGATTTAAAGAAAATAGGTTAGAATCACTTACCAATAATTTGGGGAAGAAGAGTTCTTTGAAAAATCGCCTCTAGGGTTTCTATGTTTGAAAATTTGAGAGAATGAACAAAAATCCCGTTTTTCTCAGCTATTTGGTCAGTCGCTGCCCGCAAATGCGAAGTCCCTTCCATTCCTGCTATCATCGCATTTGCGATGATTTGTTCGCAAATGCGAACTTTGACCTTCTGCAAATGCGACCTTTTGATCACAATTGCAATCATTGTACCCCATTGTCCCACTTCGCAAATGCAAAGTTTTTGATCGCAAATGCGAACTTGAGGTGCCCCAGCTACTTCGCAAATGCGATGAGTTGCTCGCAAATGCGAACCCATTAGAAGTCGCATATGCGAAACCTAACCTCGCAATTGCGAGGTCTGAGGCCTACACTAAAAACTGAAGCACACCAGCAATATTAGGGCCCGTTTGGACATAAAGTTTGATGGAAGATTTTTCCGAAAAAAAATCTCTTTTTTCGAAATTAGCGTTTGTTCATAAAATTTTCAATTTTCACTTGAAGATGCATTTTGGAAATTTTTGAAAAATTTAAAAATTGCAAAAAGTTATTTTTCAAATTTTTCACTCAAATCACTCACAAAACTTCAAAAATAACCCAAACTGAAATTTATGTCCAAACACAACTCTAAATTTCAAATACTATTTTGACTTGAAAATATTTTTCACCATTTTTTTTGAATTTTACAATTCTTATGTCCAAACGCCTACTAAGTCAAATTCCACTCCGTAGCCTATCCGAAACTCACCCGAGCCCTCAGGACACCAAACCAAACATGCACACAAGTCTAAAATTATCATACGAACTTGCTCGTGCGATCAAATCGCCAAAATAACACCTAGTACTACGAATTGAACACCAAATCAAATAAAATTTTCAAGAAATGTTGAAACTTCTATTTTCGCAATCGGACGTCCGAATCACGCCAAACCAACTCTGTTTTTCGCCAAATTTGACAGATAAGTCATAAATATAGTATTGGACCTATACCGGATTTTGGAACCAAAATACGGATCCGATATCCAAAAAGTCAAACATTGGTCAAACATTTCAAAATCATTAAGCCTTTAATTTTCAAATCTCAACAAAGAGCGATAACTCGGACTAGGGACTTCCGAATTCGATTCCGGGCATACGCCCAAGTCCCAAATCACGATACGAACCCACCAGGACCGTCAAAATATGAATTCAGATCCGTTTTCTCAAAATATTGACCGAAGTCAACTCAAATGGATCTTAAGGCAAAAATTTCATATTTTCTTAGTTTTTTTAACATAAAAACTTTTCGGACTGCGCACGCAAATCGATGAGGGTTAAGATGAGGTATTTAAGGCTTCAAAACGCAGAATTAGGTTCTCAACATAAGATGACCTATCGGGTCATCACACATTCCTTGATTATTAGTGTTGCACCCTACTTAGGAACATCACACGTGGCACATCTAAAGTGACACAATTGAGACCTTAGCTCCTATCGCGGATCCATACACTCAATAGTAGTATATTAGTATAACTTGTTACTTATGAGGTAGTTCTTAAAATGAGATGTGTATATAAATTGGTCGTGTCGTTCATCGACCTATAAATATATCGACCTATAAATATGAAATCAAGATAGCTGAAATTATCGATGGGGATTTATGTTATTTCTTATTACTCCAAGATATTGCTATCTAACATCACACATGTTTGGTATTCATCACAAATACACTAGATCAATCATTTGGATATTAATGTTGACTTATATTAACCCCTTTCTCTATAAATCTAATTGTATACGAACCTAAATCTAAATTTTGGGTCACACAACTCCCATCGATAAGTTCGTCTCTATCTTAAGTTAGTTGAGGTCGACTATACGTTCCTCACTATCCATGTTGTTGACCAATCTAATCAATTTTGTCCCCCTCGACTATAATATGCCTTCATCATTGAAATTAGATTGGTCAACGATATGGATAGTGAGGAATGTATAGTCGACCGCAACTAACTTGAGAGAGACGAAGTTATAATAGTTGTAAATCTCTTGAAGTAGAGTATTATCATATTTTTCTGTTCTTTTTTTTTTTGGTTGATTTTTTCTCTTCACTGAAGTCCAAAGTTTCCGAATACATGATTACTAAAAGAACAAAGTACCTTCATCATACATAAGCAAATATTAAATAGATAATTTTGAAAAGATTAAGCTTTATGTATAAAAAAATCCTTCTTGAATGGTATCACTTCGAGGACAAAGCCGTAATCCTATGATTCATTGGATACAAAATTAATATCTGCCCAATATCACGAAAAATGTAGTAATTTACGCTCCGCAAACCAATATTTTGGTCTCGTTGAAAAAAGACTTGTACATGCTATAATAGCCAACTAGTACCAAGATTCCTTGACACCATAGTCTTTCGTTCACCATAACTTAAAAGTGCCCCCATTCCTAAGAATATAAGAAGTAGAATAACACAAAGTATTTCTCTCAATATTGAAACGCTACTTTCCGTGTGATCCGCGTCGTAAACTAAGCGTATTTGCTCCGGCAATGGTATCTCTCTATACATCATTCAAAATTCTAAATGAAATCACATAATAATCTAATGACATACCAAGTCGATGAAATGCACCATGCAGAAATGACAAGACACAAGGTTAATGCCAGTAGGATATCTATCAAAATTTTCAAGAAACCACTATTCAATGCTAGAATTTTATTGCATATGTAACGACCCGAATGGTCGTTTTAAGTATTACAACTATATTTCTCCATTTACTGCTTATCATGTGTTCAATTATAGTGATATGACTTGTCGGGGAGGTTTCAGAATGAATTGGAACACTTAGTTCCAATATTTAAAGCTTAAGTTGAAATAGTTGACCGGATGTTAACTTATGTGTAAACGACTCCAGAATAGAGTTTTGATGATTCCAATAGCTCTGTATGGTGATTTTAGACTTAGAAGTGTGTCCGAAAAATTATTTGGAAGTCCGTAGTTAAATTAGGCTTGAAATGGCGAAAATGGAAAATTTAAAGTTTAGAAGTTTAACTGGGAGTTGACTTTTTGATATCGGGATTGGAATCCAGTTCTGAAAATTTTCATAGGTCTGTTATGTCATTTATGACTTGTGTGCAAAATTTGAGGTCAATCGGGCTTGATTTGATAGGATTCGACATCGAATATAGAAGTTAGAATTTGTTAGTTTTCATTAGGCTTGAATTGGGGTACGATTCATGGTTTTAGTATTGTTTGATGTGATTTGAGGCTTCGACTAAGTTCGTATAATATTTTAGGACTTGTTGGTATATTTGATTGAGGTCCTGTGGGCTTCGGGTGAGTTTCGGATGGTTAACGGATCAAAATTTTGATTTACAGGAAATCTGAAAAATTTGCCTTCTAGTGCAATCGCACATCCGGACATTTTCTCGCAGAAGCGAGCTTGGCATCGCAGATGCGTTCAGGCGTGAAAGGGTTAGTGTGCGCATGTGCGTAGCTTTTGCCGCATTTGCGAAGCTGCAGAAGTGGCTTGTTGATTGCAGAAGCGGACGGAACCTCGCAGAAGTGAGTCCGTAGAAGCAACACCAAGGTCGCAGAAGCGGAGGCAAGGGAAGCTAGGCAAAACCGTAGAAACGGACAGCTTCTCCGCATAAGCGGACTCTTACCCGCTGAAGCGAAGGAGGCACATAAGCGGCAAAATGACCAGAAAAGCGGTTGCACAGAAACGGCTAAAAATTCCGCAGGTGCGGAACCTCTGGTCAGTGTACAAAAACAAAGGGTTTCGAGCTTTTGCCATTTTTGATCATTTCTAACACGGGTTGAGGCGATTTTTTAGAGAGAATTCACGGAAAATCTAAAGGTAAGTCACTTATGATCTGTAACGACCCGACCGATCGTTTTGAGAGTAATAGCCCCGATCCTCTATTAACTGCTTTTCCCATATCTATTTCTGCTATTGTGACTTGCCGGGATGATTGGTTTTGAGTTTCGGAGTGTTTTGGGACACTTAGTCCCTAAATGAGAGCTTAAGCCTTAGGATTTGGACCGTAGTCGGAACTATGTGAAGACAACTCCGGAATGGAATTTCGTTGATTCCGTTAGCTCCGTTAGGTAATTTTGGGTTTTTGGGCGTGTCCGAATTGTGTTTTGGAGGTCTGTAGCTCATTTAGGCTTGAAATGGTGAAAGTCAAATTTTTGGAGTTTTGAGCCGGTAGTGAAAATTTTAATATCGGGGTCAAAATCCAATTTCGAAAGTTAGAATAGGTCCGTAATATCGAATATGACTTGCGTGCAAAATTTGGAGTCAATCGGACGTGGTTTGATAGGTTTCGACATCAGTTGTAGAATTTTGAAGTTTCAAGTTCTTTAAGTTTGAATTGGAAGGTGATTCGTGATTTTTAGCATTTTTTGATGTGATTTGAGGGCTCGACTAAGTTCGTATAGTGTTTTAAGACTTGTTGGTATGTTTGGTTGAGGTCCCGGGGGCCTCGGATGATTTTCGGATGCTTAACATATCACTTTTGGACTTTGAAAGATAGCAGATTTCGGGTGTTCTGTTGCAGGCATTTTCTTCATCGCGTTCGCGAGCGAGTCCTCGCGTTCGCGTAAGGTATCTGACAAGGGCAGCTGAATTACTCTTCGCGTCCGCGATGTTGATCTCGTGTTCGCGAAGGTGTGGAACCTCGAAGCTACGCGTTCACGACATGGTCCTCGCGTTCCAAAGAAGAAACTGGAGGCATGCGAGATTTTGTGCTTCGTGTACGTGATGGAGATCCCGTGTTCGTGAAGGGTCAAGCTGAGTGGTCTTCATGTTCCCGACATGTGCATCGCATTTGCGATGGAGGATTTTTGGGCCGGGCCGAAGTCAATTGTACTTCGCGAACGCGAGGGTGTGGCCGCATTTGCGAAGAACAAAGCGTCTGGGCAGTATTAAAGTTCCAAAAACGGAGGTTATGCCATTTTTATCAAAAACTTAAGTTGGGAGCTCGGATTTTGGATGAGGGATTGAGGGATTTTCATAGATATCGATTGGGTAACGATTCTTAACTCCTTTATGATTATATTCCACTAATCTATGCTTGAATGCATCGTTAAATTTCGGATTTGGGGTGAAAATTGAGAAATATTTTTAGGCCGAATTTTAGGGTTTTGATCGAGATTTTAGTATCGGATTTGAGCAATTTTGGTACAAATAAACTCGTGAGTGAATGGGTGTTCGCATTTTGTGACTTTTACCCGATTCCGAGACATGGACCCCACGGGCGATTTTTGAGTTAATTTCGGAATTTTTGTTAAAATGTTGATTTCATTAATTAGATGAGTCTATTATGGTTGTATTATGATATGTAATTGCTTTTGGCTAGATTTGGGCCATTCATAGCCGGATATTCGTGAGAAACGCATTGTGACCGATTGATTGAGCTTGGTTCGAGGTAAGTAGCTTGCCTAACCTTGTGTTGGGGGCTTTCCCCTTAGGATATTTCGATATTATTTGGTGTGTGGGCACCGTGTACGTGAGGAGACGAATACATACACGGGCTATTATTGCAAAAGAAAAATCCTGTTTTTTTTAAATAAACATGGTTTATGTGAATAATAATAATTTTCTTAACAAGCAGAAATAAATAATTCTCTCATAATTTAATAATTTTCAATAAATCATTTATCTTCACAAGCTGAAATAAAATGTCAAAGCATCGTGTAATTATTATTATTAAGCACGATTTATGCCAAGGTCGTACGATCCGATCCAGAGAGAGGTGTACACTGCCGAGGGACATGCAGCACGATCCATAGATGCATCTATCTACTGCCGAGGCATTCGGCCCACTCCACAAGAAGAGAAGAATATTTTACAAGCATTTGACTTAAACATTATAATGATTTATATCCAATGTAATACAAATATCATTAACTACTTTTTAAAATTTCTCTAACAAGTTCTAATATAATTTAGGTATTTTAATTTAACAAATATAGTGCAAAATTCCAAATAGTTCATGAATTGGGTCCTAATACTACCCGGACAATAGCATATACCTAGTTGTAGAGACTAGGTGCCGTCACGACGTCACACGAAGGGGAAATTGGGTCGTGACAAGTTGGTATCAGAGCTCTAGGTTCGTAGGTGTCGTGAGTCACAAACCGGTTTATTAGAGTCTCGCAGATCAGTACAGAGATGTCTGTACTTATCTTCGATAGGCTATGGAATTGTTAGGAAAATTTTACTATTTTGATTCCTTGTCATGCTAAAATTGTTGACTTTAAAGATTCTAAACTTCTGTATTCTATTCTCTCACAGATGGTGAGGACACGTACAAGCAGATCTGATAACCAGGCACCCACGCCCCCTGCTAGAGCCATGAGAGGCCGGGTCCGGGGCCGGGGTAGAGGCTGAGGACGTCCACGTGGTGCAGACAGAGCACCCGCACGAGCCGCTACAGAAGAGCCCCCAGTAGCTCAAGCTGGAGGACAGACGCTTGAGATACATGTTGCTGCACCATCCCTTCAGGAGACTCTAGCCCAGTTTCTGAGCATGTTCAGCACCTTAGCTCAGGTTGGATTAATTCCACTTACTCCTGCCATATCTCAGGCCGGGGGAGGAGCACAGACTCCCGTCGCCGGTACTCCAGAGCAGCAGGTTCAGGTTGACCAAGTTTCGGAGGTTGTACCAATGTAGTCGGTAGCTCCAGCTCAGCCCGAGGTTAGGGCAGCAACTTCTAAGGCAGAGCAGCTCAAACTTGAGAGGTACAAGAAGTACCACCCACCTACTTTCAGCGGACTAGCTACGGATGATGCTCTGGGTTTTCATGAGGAGTGTCATCGTATTCTCCGCATTATGGGCATTGTGGAGACGAGTGGGGTTTCTTTCACCGCTTTTCAGCTGAGGGAAGCGACATATCAGTAGTGGAGTGCCTATGAGTTGAGTAGTCCAGACAAGGCAGGCTTACTCACTCGGACTCCGTTTTCAGAGATGTTCTTGCGTGAGTATGTTCCCCAGAGCCTCAGAGATGCTTGACGCGCAGAGTTTGAGCAGCTGCGCCAGGGTGCTATGACTGTGTCAGAGTATGCAGTCTGTTTTAGTGATTTGGCCCGACATGCACCGGCCTTGGTTGCCACAGTTTGAGAGAAGGTTCGACGATTTATTGAGGGACTCTACCCGAGTATCAGGATTAGTATGGTCAGGGAGATGGAGATGGATATTTCTTATCAGCAGGTTGTGAGTATCGCCAGGAGATTGGAGGGCATTCTTGCCCGGGACAGAGAGGAGAGAGAGACCAAAAGGTCTCGAGAGACTGGTCATTATTCAGGAGCTCGTGCACCAGCAGCACGCTATGGTAGGGGTTTTGTGAGTCGCCCTGTTCATTAAGCTCTTCCAGCAGCCAGCGGTGTTCCAGCTCCTCCTAGACCTTAGGAGCCCTATCATGCACCGCCAGTATCCAGTATGCCTCCTACTCGATATGCTATTACCGGCCAGTTCAGCAGGCCATGTCTGAGTCAGTCTCAGCCGCCGCGTCCTCCGAGAGGTTGTTTTGAGTATGGTGACACTCGTCACATGGTTAGAGATTTCCCCAGAGCCATGAGGGGTACACCTTTACAAACTTATCAGCCTCCACGTGCTCCACCGGGTCCTTCGGCCATTCTTCCAGCACCAGCTGCCACCCCACCTCCTCATCCAGCTTGAGGTGGAGGTCGGGGAGGTCGAGGTCGCCCTAGAGGGGGAGGCCAGGCCAGGTACTATGCCCTTCCAGCCCGTTCATAGGCCGTTGCTTCAGATTCAGTCATCACAGGTATCATCCCTGTCAATCATAGGGATGCATCAGTATTATTTGACCCAGGATCTACGTATTCATATGTGTCTTCTTATTTTGCTCCACATTTGGGGATATCTCAAGGTTCTTTGAGTTCCCATATTTATATGTCTACTCCCGTGGGAGATTCTCTCATTGTGGACCGGGTATATCGGTCGTGTTTTATTGCTCTTAGTGGTTTTGAGACCAGAGCCGATTTGTTATTACTCAGTATGGTAGATTTCGATGTTATCTTGGGCATGGACTGGTTGTAGCCCCATTATGCTATTCTTGATTGTCACGTTAAGACCGTGACACTGGCTATGCCAGGCTTGCCGAGATTAGAGAGGAGAGATACCTTAGAATATACTCCCCGCAGGGTCATTTCATTTCTTAAGGCTCAGCGAATGGTTGAGAAGGGGTGTGATATGTATTTGGCCTATGTGAGAGATGTCAGTATTGATACCTCTACAGTCGAGTCAGTTCCAGTAGTGAGGGACTTCCCTGATGTGTTTCCAGCTGATCTTCCGGGTATGCCCCCCGATAGAGATATTAATTTTGGCATTGATTTGTTGCCGGGCACTCAGCCCATTTTTATTCCTCCCTACCGTATGGCTCATCCTGAATTGAAGGAGTTAAAGGAGCAGTTGCAGGAGTTGCTTGATAAGGGTTTCATCAGGCCCAGTGTATTACCTTGGGGTGCTCCGGTCTTATTTGTGAAGAAGAAGGATGGTTCTATGCATTTGTGTATTGATTATCGGTATTTGAACAAGGTTACAGTGAAGAACATGTATCCTTTGCCTTGCATTGATGATTTATTTGATCAGTTACAGGGTGTCAGGGTGTTTTCAAAGATTGACTTGCGTTCTGGCTATCATCAGTTGAAGATTCGGGAGCCGGACATCCCGAAGACTGCTTTCAGGACCAGATATGGTCACTATGAGTTTCTTGTCATGTCATTTAGGCTGACCAATGCCCGAGCAGCCTTTATGCATTTGATGCACAGTGTGTTCCGGCCTTATATTTATTCCTTTGTCATTGTGTTTATTGACGACATCCTGGTATATTCCCGGTCTTGGGAAGATCATGAGCAGCACCTGAGGACTGCACTTCAGACCTTGAGAGAAAAGAAGTATGCAAAACTTTCAAAGTGTGAGTTTTGGTTAGACTCAGTGGCATTCTTGGGTCATATAGTATCGAGTGAGGGGATCCAGGTGGATCCGAAGAAGATTGAAGCAGTGCAGAGTTGGCCAAGGCCATCCTCAGCTACGGAGATTCGGAGTTTTCTTGGTTTGGTGGGGTATTACCGTCGCTTTGTAGAGGGATTTTCATCTATTGCGGCACCTATGACCAGATTGACCCAGAAGGGTGCTCCATTCAGGTGGACCGAGGAGTGTGAGGAGAGCTTTCAGAAGCTCAAGACAGCTTTGACTACAGCCCCAGTATTAGTATTACCTACGGGTTCGGGGTCCTACGCTGTCTATTGTGATGCCTCGAGGATTGGCCTTAGAGCGGTATTGATGTAGGACGGTAGGGTGATTGCCTACGTGTCTAGACAGTTGAAGGTGCATGAGAAAAATTATCCGATTCATGATCTCGAGTTAGCAGCTATTGTTCACGCCCTAAAGATCTGGCGTCATTATTTGTACAGTGTTCCCTGTGAGATTTACACTGATCAAGGGAGTTTGCAGCACTTGTTCAGGCAGAAGGATCTTAATTTGCGTCAGCAGAGGTGGTTGGAGCTACATAAAGACTATGATATAACTATATTATACCATCCGGGGAAGGCCAATGTAGTGGCCGACGCCTTGAGTCGCCGGGCAGAGAGTTTGGGGAGCTTGGCGTATCTTCCGGCAACTGAGAGGCCCTTAGCCTTGGATGTTCAGGCCTTAGCCAGTCAGTTCGTGAGATTGGATATTTCAGAGCCTAGCCGGGTATTAGCTTATGTGGTTGCTCGGTCTTCTCTTTATGACCGTATCAGGGAGCGCCAGTATGATGATCTTCATCTTCTAGTTCTTTAGGACAGGGATCGGCGAGGTGATGCCAGAGATGTGACTATTGGTGATGATGGTGTGATGAGGATGCAGGGCCGGATCTGTGTGCCCAATGTAGATAGGCTTCGGGAGTTGATTCTCGAGGAGGCCTACAGCTCGCGGTACTCTATTCATTCCGGTGCCACGCAGATGTACCAGGATTTGAGACAACACTATTGGTGGGGGAGGATGAAGAAAGATATAGTTGGGTTTTGTGGCCAAGTGTCTCAACTGTCAGCAGGTCAAATATGAGCACCAGAGGTCGGGTGAATTACTTCAGAGGTTAGAGATCCCATAGTGGAAGTGGGAGCAGATCATCATGGACTTTGTAGTTGGACTTCCACGGACTTTGAGAAAGTCCGATGCTATTTGGGTGATCGTGGATCGACTGACCAAGTCAGCTCATTTTATTCCAGTATTGACCACTTATTCTTCTGAGAGGTTGGCTGAGATTTATATCAGAGAGATTGTCCGCCTTCATGGTATTCCAGTATCTATCATTTCAGACAGAGGTACACAGTTCACATCACGGTTTTGGAGAGCCGTACAGTGGAAGTTGGCTAATAGGGTGGAGCTGAGCACAGCCTTTCACCCTCAGACGGACGGGGAGTCCGAGCGCACGATTCAGATTCTTGAGGATATGTCTCGTGCCTGTGTGATGGAGTTCGGAGGGTCATGAGACCAATACTTGTCACTTGCAGAGTTTGCTTACAACAACAGTTACCAGTACAACATTCAGATTGTACCGTGTGAGGCTTTGTATGGTAGGCAGTGCCGGTCCCCAGTGGGATGGTTTGAGCCGGGCGAGGCCTGATTGTTGGGTACATACTTGGTCCAGGATGCCCTGGATAAGGTGAAGGTGATTCAGGAGAGACTTCGCACAGCCCAGTCCAGGCAGAAGAGTTATGCTGACTGGAAGGTTCGTGATTTGGCATTTATGATTGGTGAGCAGGTCTTGCTTCGGGTATCGCCTATGAAGGGTGTTATGAGGTTCGGGAAGAAGGGTAAGCTGGGCCCGAGGTTCATTGGTCCTTTTGAGATATTGCGGCGAGTTGGGGAGGTTGCTTATGAGCTTGCCTTGCCTCCTAGCCTAGCAGGAGTTCACCCGGTATTTCACGTGTCTATGCTCTGGAAGTATCACGGTGATCCGACTCATGTATTGGATTTCAGCTCAGTCCAGTTGGACAAGGATCTATCTTATGCTGAGGAGCCAGTAGTCATTTTGGACAGGCAGGTCAGAAAGCTCAGGTCAAAGAATATTGCTTCAGTAAAGGTCCAGTGGAGAGGTCAACCGGTCGGGGAGGCGACTTGGGAGACCGAGCAGGATATGCGCAGCCAGTACCCTCATCTTTTCACAGTTTTAGGTATGTCTTTATACTCATTCGAGGACGAATGATTATTTTAAAAGGAGGAGGATGTAACGACCTGACCGGTCATGTTGAGAGTAATAGCCCCGATCCCCTATTAACTGCTTTCCCCATATCTATTTCTGCTATTGTGACTTGTTGGGATGATTGGTTTTGAGTTTCGGAGTGTTTTGGGACACTTAGTCCCTAAATGGGAGCTTAAGCCTTAGGATTTGGACCGTAGTCGGAACTGTGTGAAGATGACTCCGAAATGGAATTCCGTCGGTTCCGTTAGATCCTTTAGGTGATTTTGGGTTTGGGGGCGTGTCCGGATTGTGTTTTGGAGGTCCGTAGCTCATTTAGTCTTAAAATGGCGAAAGTCAATTTTTTGGAGTTTTCGGGGTTGGAATTCAATTCCGGAAGTTGGAATAGATCCGTAATATCAAATATGACTTGCGTGCAAAATTTGGGATCAATCGGACGTGGTTTGATAGGTTTTCAGCATCAGTTGTAGAATTTTGAAGTTTCAAGTTCTTTAAGTTTGAATTGGAAGGTGATTCGTGATTTTTAGTATTTTTTGATGTGATTTGAGAGCTCGACTAAGTTTGTATGGTGTTTTAGGACTTGTTGGTATGTTTGGTTGAGGTCCCGGGGGTCTCGGGTGAGTTTCGGATGCTTAACGGATCACTTTTGGACTTTAGAAGATATCAGATTTCTGGTATTCTGTTGTAGGCATTCTCTTCATCGCGTTCGCGAGGGAGTCATCGCATTCGCGTAAGGTATATGAGAAGGGCAGCTGAATTACTCTTCACGTCCGCGATGTTGCTCTCGCATTCGCGAAGGTGTTGAACCTCGAAGCTACGCGTTCGTGACATGGTCCTCGCGTTCGCGAAGAAGAAACTGGAAGCAAGCGAGATTTCGTGCTTCACGTTCGTGATGGAGATCCTGCATTCGCGAAGGGTCAAGCTGAGTGGGGTTCGCATTCGCGACATGTGCATCACGTTCACAATGGAGGATTTTTGGGCCGAAGTAAATTATACTTCGCGAACGCGAGGGTGTGGCCGCGTTCGCGAAGAAGGACGCGTCTGGGCAGTATTAAAGTTTCAAAAACGGAGGTTATGCCATTTTTATCAAAAACTAAAGTTGGGAGCTCGGATTTTGGACGAGGGATTGAGGAATTTTCAGAGATATCGATTGGGTAATGATTCTTAACTCCTTTATGATTATATTCCACTAATCTATGCTTGAATTCATCGTTAAATTTCGGATTTGGGGTGAAATATTGAGAAAAACTTTAGGCCGAATTTTGGGGTTTTGATCGAGATTTTGGTATCGGATTTGAGCAATTTTGGTACAAGTAAACTCATGAGTGAATGGGTGTTCGTATTTTGTGATTTTTACCCGATTCCGAGACGTGGGACCCACGGGCAATTTTTGAGTTAATTTCGGATTTTTTTAAAAAAATGTTGATTTCATTAATTAGATGAGTCTATTATGGTTGTATTATGATATGTAATTGCTTTTGGCTAGATTTGGGCCATTTAGAGTCAGATATTCGTGGGAAAGGCATTGTGACCGATTGATTGAGCTTGGTTCGAGGTAAGTGGCTTGCCTAACCTTGTATTGGGGACTTTCCCCTTAGGATATTTCGATATTATTTGGTGTGTGGGCACCGTGTACGTGAGGTGACGAGTACGTACACGGGCTATTATTGCAAAAGAAAAATCCCGTTTATCCTTTTTAAATCATAAATGGTTTCTCTTATTGAATTGCACTAATAATGTTTAATTATTTAGTTTAGACTAGAAAAGTATGCTTACGTGTTTTAACTGCCTAATTGACATTCTGTGCGCCATGCTTAGTTAAATCCCTATTTTTTCTTATCTGTGATTAGTGTAAACTGTATAATTTGAGGCCATACCTGTCATTGTATCTTGCATTGCATATTTAAATTGGGACTACGGACGTATTTCGGGAGATCCCCCAGCACTGCATATTTACTTTGGGACTACGGATGTATTTCGGGAGATCCCCGAGCATTGCATATTTACTTTGGGACTACGGACTATTCCGGGAGATCCCCCAGCACTGCATATTTACTTTGGGACTACGGACGTATTCCGGGAGATCCCCCTATACTGCATATTCATTCGGAACTACGGGACGACATTTCGGGAGATTCCCCATTGTGTTTACTTTGTTATGAGTCGAGGGCTCCTTTAACTGTTAAATTTTCAAGAATTTCTTTAAATGTATTACCGTAAATTTCTACTTATGTCTTTTACAGTTTAATTTATTATATTTACTCTGGTAGGATCTTGACCTGACCTCGTCACTACTCGACTGAGGTTAGGCTTGTCACTTACTGGGTACCATTGTGGTGTACTCATGCTACTCTCTGCACATGTTTTTCATGTGCAGATCTAGGTGCACCTTATCAGCCGCACTATCAGTGAGCCGGGACAACTTTGGAGACTTCAAGGTATATCTGCCGCATCCGTAGACCTCGGAGTCCCCTTCTACTCTTTCTCATGTCCGTTATTTTCTGTATCTTCCTTGTTAGATTTTGATGTATAGAGACACTAGACTTTTCCTTCTGTAGTTTGTGATTCACGATGTTCCGCGTTTTGGGGATTGTTGTGTATTGTTGAATAGTTGGTTAAATTTATATTTTTATTTCATTATTCCGTAAAGTGTTAGGCTTACCTAGTTGTAGAGACTAGGTGCCGTCACGACGTCACACGAAGAGGAAATTGGGTCGTGACATGATCATTCTTAGTCAATAATATTGAATTATTATCGATTATTTCGACTAGATTACGTGTTTTCGAGGTGTAATTCGTGAATTTGGGCCTAGGAATTTGAAAATAAGATTTGAGGATTTGAAGGTCGAGTTGATGTCGGAATTTGGTAAATTGGGTATGGTTGGACTCATGGTTGAATGAACGTTCATATTTTATAATATTTTTTGGGTTTCGATACGTGGGCCCTACTGATAATTTCTGAGTTAAATTTTGAATTTTTGTTGAAAATTTAGTATTTTCATAAGGAGTTGATTCTTATAACTTGTGTTTACTGTATCAAATTAATTGTGATACGATACGAGGCATTCAGAGGGCAATTCGCGAGGCAAAGGCATATTGGAATAAAGATCTTGCACGGTTTGAGGTAAGTAACACTTCTAAACTTGGTTCTGAGGGTATGAATCCCTGAATTACGTGCTATATGAATTGTTTGGAGGTGACGCACATGGTAGGTGATGGGCGTGTGGGCGTGCACCATAGAAATTGTGACTTAAATAAATTCCGTAGAGTTGCATAATCAAAGAATCATGTCATTATTCACACGTTCCCCACATGTTAGAGAAATTGAGCTAAAAATCATGTTTAGGCTACGTGCCGATATTTTGGGACCCACAGGATCGTGTTGTTGTTGAATTAATTATTTTAAATGTAAATTTCATACTCAGACATGTTCATCTATTTGTGAGGATATTTATGGGATCGACCTGCACACCGCAGCAGACCATATCGGCTTTATATTTATTATTATATTGATCGGGGTTGCACGCCGCAGTAGACCTTATAGGCTTTATTATTATAGGATCAGACTTCATGCCGCAGTAGGCCATATTGGCTTTATATAGCGCTTGGGCTCAAAGACCCCTTCCGGAGTCTGCATCCCCCACAATGAGCGCAGTTGATGTTTATAGTTGGGATGGACTTCCCAAGGCATGTAGTTGCCTTATTTATCTACTTATATGATGGATAAATCTTCCCTGGACTGGATTTGCCCATACAACACTGAGCGATTAAGTACTCTGAGAGTGTGAGTACGTGAGATTTTCATTATGTTGTATCACATATGGCATGTACATTGGCATGTAGCATAGAGATGTCGTATTCCTCATATCATTGAGAATTGATCTACTTTACTTGTACCGAGTTAATTATTGAAACTTGAAAGCATGCCTACATTTATGTATTGTATTTTCTATACTGAACTGTACCTGTTGAGATCGTCACTACTTTCAACCCAAAGGTTAGTCTTGTTACTTATTGAATATATTGGGTCGGTTATACTCATACTACACTCTGCACTTCGTGTGCATATCCAAGTACTTTCGGATACGGTGGTTGCTAGATTTATGGATTTATCTGTTGGAGACTATCGAGGTAGCTGCTCGTCGTCCGCATACCTTGTCTCTCTTTCCTTTCAGTTGTTTGTATTGTTCTATATTTTCAGACAGTATTATCATTTATATGCTCATGTACTTAGTGACACCGGGTTTTGGGAGTGTATTTATATCAGTATTTGCGGGATTTTATATGAAATTCAAATAATGTGATTTAAAACTTAAAAGAAATTGCGGTTTATTGAGGTTGTCGGCTTGCCTAGTATTAAGATAGGCGCCATCACGACATGTGAGATTTTGGGTCGTGGCAACATACTTCTTCATCAATCTTAAGGATCTTATAGTCACCACTAGTAGAGTCATATCCCGATCCCTATGGTCGGATCCAACCCAATAACTACGAGTTCCCATGAACCTAGTAGCTTTTGTCTAGATCCTGTATTTGCATTGAAAAATTCATTAAATGTATAAGAATATTTAGCTTGGAATCTAGTCCGTTAATCCAGTTATTATTATATATTAACTTGAGATTCTTTTAGGAACCCATACATTAAAATTTTAGTTTGCCGATCACCAAGTACAATATCACTCCTCTAGCAATCAAGAGCGGATGTAGTTTGCTGGTTATGGGTTCAACTGAACCAATAACTTTCGATGCCGAGTAAAAACTTATGTACAAAAATTTATTAAAATAACAAAAATAACATATATGAACCCATAACATAAAAAATATAATGGGTTCAATTCTAAAAACCTTAAAACTTGAACCCATAGAGTTTAAATCCTGAATCCGCCTTTACAGTGGCAACAATTAAAATTTTGGGTATATATATATATATATATATATATATATATATATATATATATATTAAAATAAAAAAATTCCTTAATTTTTTTGTTTGTTTGTTGTTGTTTTGTTAAAGTTTCTTAATAAAATAGCTAATAAATCATAAATTTTTAAAGAATCCAATGAACGCGAGCTTGAGTAAGGTTATTATTATGACTCATTTAAACCTTGTTCATGTTAATTGTGGAAAGAATAAATAAGAACACATCACTCCACTAATTGTTGGTTTTAAAAAAGAGGAATTTTCAACTGTATTCGTCTGCTCAATAAATATAACAAAGGCGAAATATAGAAATATAGAAAAATAAAATGCCCTTGTTGAGATTCAAACTCAAGAACTTCGCCAACTAGATGGGCACTCTAACCAACTAAGCTATGAGAGCTTGTTGCTCTCTTGTTTCAGTTCAAAATAATTAATCACTTGTTTCATGGTTTTGCTATAAAATTTAAATATAACTACAAATGGTAAATTTGCTGAAAGTATAGCTACAAATGCTTTCTACTCCATCGGGGTATCGATAAGGTCTGCGTACACACTACCCTCTCTAGGCCCGATACATGTGAAATTTTATTGAGTTATTTTTGTCGCTGTACAGTCAGGGTTGGGCATATTTCGGTCCGAACCGAAGAAACCGGCCTAACTGAAAATATTTTTATTTCGGTTTTCAGTTATTCGATTTTTTTGGTCGGTTTCAGTTTAAAATTTTAAAATTTCAATTTTTTGGTTCGGTTTTCGGTTATTAATTTATTTGGTTTGGTTAACCGAAAAACCGAATTATTAGCATATAGATTCTTTAAGTTATATATAGGCTAAGCCCATAGGTAATAATATAGGGGAATTTACATCTATACCCAGTTTTTGGGTTATTTTTTAACCTATACCCGCTTTGCAAAAAAAATTGCAAGCGTACCCACTTTTCGGGTAACTTTAGACATACGGGCCTGAAGTAGCAAAAATTTATGTCTTAAGTTTGAACTTCAGAATATTTTGCCTGAAGTGTAGTCTTATCAAAGCAAAACTTCAGATATTTTTGCCTGAAATTTAGCCTGACTTGCAAAGGCAATCACGCAAACTTCAGTTCATAGTGTAATGGAAAACTTCAGTTCAATAATTACTGAGCTTCAGCAATTTTGGCTGAAATTTTTGTTTTGTAATTGCTGAACTTCAGCATTCTAGGAGCTGATGTTTGTTTAGTATCTGCTGAACTTCAACATTTTAGGAGTTGAAGTTTGTTTAGTATTTGCTGAACTTCAGCTCCTAGAGGATGCACTTCAGTTCAATAATTGCTGAATTTCAGCAATTTGCCTGAAATTTTTGTTTTGTAATTGCTGAACTTCAGCATTCTAGGAGCTGAAGTTTGTTTAGTATATGCTGAACTTCAGCATTTTAGGAGCTGAAATTTATTTAGTATTTGCTGAACTTCAGCTCCTAGAGTATGCACTTCAGTTCAATAATTGCTGAACTTCAGCAATTTTGGCTGAAGTTTTTGTTTTGTAATTGCTGAACTTCAGCATTCTAAGAGTTGAAGTTTGTTTAGTATCTGCTGAACTTTAGCATTTTAGGAGTTGAAATTTGTTTAGTATTTGTTGAACTTCAGCTTCTAGAGGATGCACTTCAGTGCTTGGGTCCTTTTGGGTAATATTCTAAGCAGTCAACTTGAACTTCCCGTCGTCCATCTTCATACCATGAGGAAGGTATCAGTGGGTTCATCAAAACTTTGCCATAATGGCTTCCCTGGCAAATCATCAATTAAACCAAGTTTTCTGAATCCAAGAGCTTCGCTTTATGTGAATAAGATACACTTGTGCCTACTTGTGTTCAGAAATATGAGTTCCTTGAAGTTGTTTAATATCACCCGAAGAAGAAGAAGAAGAAGGAGGAGGAGAAGAAGAAGAAAACGAAGGAGGAGAAGGAGGAGGAGAAAGAGGCCTGAAGTTGTTTAAAAAGTGGGTACAAGTTAAAATTTTTTTAAAAAGTGGGTATAGGTTAAATGGGGGCGACCAAATAGAGTGCCCCATGTAATTTTTACAATAATATAGGCCTAATTTTGAAGTCCATCAAAGACCCAATCCAAACTTACCATTTTATTCTAACTTACCAAAATTTTGAAAGAAAACCAACAAATTCGTCAGTCTAATTATTACATAGAGAGAGCCCAATATGATAATGTTCAAATCGAAAACCGATTAGAAATATATCGAACCGAAATTAGAAAATCAAACTGAACCGAACTTATTTTAGTTCGATTTCGATTACTACTTTTACAAAACCGAAAATCAAATAACCGAATCGAATTTTTTCAAACCAAACCGAACCGACCGAACGCCCACCCTATGTATAGTTTCGAATGATAAAATGTCACGTAATTTTCTCTTTAAAAAAAGGTGGGAAAGAAGCATAAGACGACTAAGAAGTAGTTCGTGAAAAGGACACCACCTCTAAGATTTGCTTTTGGGCCCCTGCATTAATTTCCAATGTACATATTTACCTTCTTTATTTTTGGCCAAAAGAATTCTTGAATTTCTAGACAGTTGTTGGCATTATTGCTCAGTGGTTATCAACATTATTGAAATGAAGAAGCTTTCCTTCTGATTTATAAAATTATTCCAAAATAGTCTCTATAATACAACCAAGCCTATATTTGTTTTTTTTTAAAACTTGTCTAATTAATCCACTAATTTTATAATTTTTTACCAGTAATTTGAATTCATTTATAACTTCAATGTGTGAGTACGAATGCAACGTTACTTTCCAAAATAGACCGGATTGAATAGAAAGTAAAACTATATACGTTTTGATTCCCATACATAAATTTAATCTAGAAGCAAACTCTTATAGTGAAATTATATTTTCGCTTTGGGTAGGCCTAAAGGGAAAGATATAGATATATTGATAGCTCTATATTGATTTTATAGCTACAACATATATAAGTCATATTTTTTTGGTGAAAAAATGTGATTACTATCTTTGGAAGCTAATATATACCTAATATGAATGATGAAAATAACTTACATATGATAAGAAAGTAAAACAAAGATACGTTAATTAATCATGATTAAATGAGAAAAATGTACGTTTAAACATATATTATGAATTTATTGATTAGTGAAACACCTTATGGCGATAAATTTTTACTGATATGTACTAAAATTTCTTCGATAAAAAAGTGGACCAGTTGGCTAGATTCATCAAATGTTATGTAATGGACGGTTGTGATGAAAGGAGTAAGTAGCCAAAGCATGTGATGGATAAAAAAGCACAAAATTAAATAGTTCACCTGCCAAGACTTTTAGTTCTATTGACTAAATTTTATTATATATTTTTTAATTTCTACCCTTCCCAAAATAAAAAGAAAAAAGGTATAAAATCATGAATACGTGAAACCCAACTCAAAGGTAATGTGTTAGCCGACCAAGTTGGACACCTTTTTTTCCATATTGTTCTGCTCCCCAAATCTTTCATTTTCTTAGAGTCCTTTTTTCTTTTTCTTTAATTTTGAAGAGGAGAAAGGAGAAAAGGTTACAACTATTGGTGAGAGTTGCACATGCATTATTTAGATGTAAAGTGAAATTACAATTTTTCTATTTTTTTGCTTTTTTATATATATGATTTTTATTTTTCTAAGTTAAAAAGATAGCTCAATAAATAAAATGATAAAATATTCTGCATTCATGTAGGATCCCAAGAAAGGCTGCACCCAAAAAGTATGATATAAATAACATATTATAATGTAAGTATTAGTGATTGTTTTCATGGTTCGAATGCATAATAAATAACATAATTCCTTTTGACCAACTAAACGTGGAGGATAGAGATTTTGGGATGCGAAGATAGTGAGATTTTCATTTAAAGATTAGCTTTTGGTAGGGGCAGAGCATGTGTTTTCAAATCAATTGGTAAGTCCAATTAAGTGTGGTAAAAGGACTACTACTCACAAGTACAACGAGAGGAAGGTGAATTTGGTTGCCCCCATTGAATATATTCTCTAGTACATACTCCATCTCGACAATTTGTTTGACATAATTATAATTTTTAACAATTTAATTCTTTACTATAATGAGATGTTTTCTCTTTCAAATAGTTATTTAATCACTATTTAATAAAGCCATCAACAACTTATGTACTTCAAAAAAAATGAAGGATGTGACAGCTTATAGTATTTCTTAATTCTTAAGCATCAGAATAGAGTGGATATTTAACTTAATGTATCCAAATAATAGACATAATCAATTTTCATTTTTAGGTGTAGTTAAGAAAACTTAATTTTGAAATACATACTCTATATCATATTTTGTTTTAGCCGTCAGTTTTATTTATTCGAATGTAATTGAAACATGAAAATGGTAAAATTTATAAATTGGGGATTAGTAAATTTAACTACTTGAAACGCAAGAATTAAATTGGTTTCTAAGAGTATAATAATCTAATCTATTTAATTTTTTGAAGATTCAAAAATGTTAAAAATTACAAGATGAGAATTATTAATGTTAAAATTGGGTTAATTCCTAAAGAAAAAAAATATTCTGTTTTGTGCTGCGAGTCGTGCAACAATACTAGTGTTTTATAACTGGAGAATAATTGTGTTGCCAAATAATTTACTTCTTTCGTCCATTATTTAATTGGATATTGAGTTTAAATTATTAACTCAATAAATAGTTGAACAAAATATAAAATGATAATTGAAAAGTCAGATCGATAAAGAAAGCTTCACATTAAAATTTAAATTAAATATTTGAATTCTTAAAAGTTTAACAAAAATTGTATTACGATATGTTTTATATACAGACTTTCATCATCTAATCATCATTGATAATTAGTAAACATTCTTACCTTACTTTATTACTTAATAGTAACTATTAACATAATTTGGTTAAACACCGTGGTGTAACTTTATTTGAGGAATCAGAAATAGTGACAGCCATTTTGGGGGAAGAAAGCTGAGTTAAAAATGAGAACCCTAGTCAGTGCATACCATGTCATAGTGGGACCCTCAATGTAAAATCTTGGAATAGATCTACGGTCAGAAATGGGTCTCTAATGTCCAATGAGTGTGACACACATCGCACCAAATCAAGCTCCTTCAAAGAAGAATACCTACTATATTGTATTAAAATATAAATATTTCACTTATCCTATACCTGAATTTTTTAAATAAATATATTAGGCAGGAAAGAGAGAGAAAAAAGAAGGTTATGAAAAGGTTGAAACAAACTCTCTTTGTTTCTTTCTTCTCTTTTGTTGTTTTCTTGCCCTTGCTTTTTCATTCCATTTTAATTTATGATTATTATGTTAGTAATTTTTAAAGCCACAAGAAAACTAAATGCTACCTAAACTTGATTTTTTTCTAAAAGAATACGATGAAACGTAAAATCGATTATTGATCCAATTTGAGTACTTTTGTAGAATATACCTCAACAGAAAACTAAAAAATAACGACAGCAAGTGATCGAGTTCAGTTCATTTTTTCCTCAAGAAATGAGCAGTTGGTTGATCTTGCCTTTTCTATTTCATTAATTCATAATATTATGTCATTTTTAATCCATAACAAAATTAAATTCAATCTAAATTTGATCCCTTTTCTATAATAATTTCTAAAAATTTTCCCCTCAAGAAGTGAGCAATAGGTGGGGCAGGAAAATTTGCACATGTTAGGGAGTTATCATAAAAGTCTATAGTCAACAAGGACATTACTTAGCAATATGTAATTATTCATCAAACTCACAAAGTCCATTTTTAGAAAACAAAATAATTAATATAAAATTTTCAACAATAAAAGAATTACAACATCAAAAGTTAGTTCTATTTTTTTAAAAAAAAAAATTCAAAAACATTTACAAGGAAAGATCAAACATTTACTTCAAATACAAATTTACAACAACAAGAAGTCATACATACATTATAAAAACAACCCACCCACTCTTCCTTCCCTTCCCCATTTCACCTTCCTTTTCACAACCATTTATTAGATTCCTCTTTAATGGACTTTTCTTTTCTTCACTCTATTGTACATATTCTTAGCTGAAAAACAAGAAAACCCATCTCAAATCCTTTCATTACTTGTTCATAATCTTTTGCTGTTTTCAGTGGTTTTTTTCTGGGACTTAAAATTACAGACTTCTTTGAGTCTTGTTGGATTTTGTTTTTTTTTTCTGCATAATTTTCTGTGTTTATTGCAGAAAAAAAAGCTTTTATTCCAGTAACCATATATGTATTTGTTATAATCAAAACTTATAGATATACAATTATAAAAAAATTGTATATTTCTTTTTACCAATTTCTTAAGCAAGAAAAGAACTTTTCTTCTTTTTTACATTTTCAATTTTTGTAAAAATTAACTAAGGGAGAAAAAAAAATATTGGACAGATGGGAAAGCAAGGACCTTGCTATCACTGTGGTGTTACAAGTGAGTTAATGATTCTTGAATGTATTTAAAAAACAATTTAACCATAAAGTTCTTTAATTTTTGATAAAAATGGAGTCTTTTTTGGCTGTTACAAGTATAGAATTGTTCTTTGTTAGTCTATATGATGTTATTTGCTTAGATTAGTTGTTCAATTATGAAACTGGATACCCATATGGTGGTTTCTTCAAAAAGGGAAAAAATTTATCAGGACAATGAACAATAATAAGTAATATGTGCTGTTATTCATCTTATAAAATTTGGTTTTGAGTTTTCTTTATTGCGTTGTTTCCAAGATAGGCTGCAAATAAATTCTGGATTTCAATATGGGTTTGAGTTGGAATTTATTTCTGAAACTGGGATTCCTTTTGGTTTCCAATCTTGTCAATAGAGTCTTTCAGTAAGTGGGCAATTTAGAGCTCAATTTAATTCCATTGTTTTCCAATGCAATTGGGAGATGTTTTGATTGTGTTGAGTTATGTATTCTTAGCCTCCATTTGCTTCATTTAAAAATAAACTTTATGGGAAGAAATGCATTTTTTGGTTTGACTGATTTCTTGCTGAAAATGGCATTGATATGGTTCTCTAGGGAATGAATGCAGCAGAAAAATGAATAGAAAATGTTGGCTTGGTCTGTTTCTAAATACATGTACCTGATGTTTGTGCTGTTTTAGTAGCATGTTCTTAATGAATGCCTTGTATAGCAAAGGGTTGAGGTTTTCTCTCCGGATATTTCGTTATCTTAATGAACCAAGTTCGTTGTTTTCAACTTAATAAGGCCTTAGACTCTCCTGCTTCACTTGTACTCATTATCCATTTGTTTAAAACCTCCTAGTGTTTGCACTACAGTCAAAAGCAGCAAGATCCTCCGGGCATTTGATAATATCTTGTTGACCTTATTGTCTTTTGCTGGATATGTTACTCGCATTCATGCTGTAATAGTTCAAGGTGTCTAGAAAAGACTTGATACATCGGTAACTCTCTCAGAGGTTGATGCTACAGAAAATAATAATAGCTGACATTTGCATTCATTCCTGTCATCCACTGGTGTAACACATTTTGCTGCAAAAATGGTGATAAACTGGGTTGGATAATAATTTGAAACTTGGCTAGTCTGTATAGGAAGCACATTGTTCGAGGGAATGTAATGTCTCGAAGTACATAGTTTTAGATGTCTGTCACTGTCATATGCTACTGCTTTATTGCTAATCTGTCTAGTTTAGCTTCTCATTGTGCTGTTCTGACTCCAGCTTAGTTGTTGAATAGAAAGGTTCATTTTAGGTTTCCCCGACAGCTCCATAAGTTCTCTCCTAACACTGATTAACGAGTTACTCTCCTAACACTGGTTCACGAGTTATCTAGTTTGTCTCTTTATTCAGGTCCTCAAGTGTTTCTTGCTCGTGCAATTTAGGGAACAAAATTGGTTGTCTTCTTAGTTATTTCTTAGATTCTTAATTTGCTCTCTAATTCATGTCAATGTCTTGTTTCTTGCTCGATGAGGTCTTCTTCACAGGAATCAGTCTCCTAGTTATATAGGAAAGGTTTAGTTTCTTAATCAAGTTAAGTGCATTTGGAGGAGATGTTTGCTCTTTCAATTAGAGTCCTAACTCGAATATCTACCTATTACATCCTTCTTCTTTCTTGCCATGCTTAGGAATGCGGGAGCATTCTGCAGTGGATATACCATTACTTACCTTTTTCATTTATGCACCACTCTGTCCAATGGTCTTCATCTTCCCCGACACAAAAATGCTTGTTGAAATTTTGATTACATGCTTACAGTAATATTTTGTCGTGGGATGAGCAAGATGTTTCTATAATAACGTTCAATTCCAGATTGTCAGATTTCTTAGATGCCTCTCATTCTTCCCACATTATGTACTTGGAATACAGTCTTAAAATGGTGAATTCATGGTGCAGGCACCCCTCTTTGGCGTAATGGACCACCAGAAAAGCCAATTCTTTGCAATGCATGTGGATCTCGATGGAGAACAAAGGGGACACTTGCAAACTATACTCCTCTGCATGCAAGGGCTGAACCAGATGACTTCGAAGATTACAGGGTCTCAAGGTTCAAAAACTCGCCTGTGAAGAACAAGGAGGTGAAGGTGCTGAAACGAAAGAAAAATCATGATAATCCTGAAATTGGAATTCTTCCTGATTATAATCAGGGCTTCCACCGTAAGGTTTTAGATGAGGATACAAGCAACAGGTCAAGTTCTGGCTCTGCCGTGTCAAACTCTGAAAGCTGTGCACAATTCGGTAGTGCTGAAGCAAGTGATTTGACAGGTAGATTCTTTACCTATGCAGGCCTTGCAAACAGAAACATTAAGCTGCATTCTCTCTCACATAAACTGCCAACTCTTTTTACCTATAAAAACAAAACTGCCAAATCTCTTCTCCTCCTCCCAAAAGGTCTGTTTTCTGTTACTTTGAAAGCCATTCTGTTTGATAGAAGTTGATGACTTCTATCTCAAAATATAGATCTATACATGAATAAAACTTTTGATAGCTAGCAGAGAAATTATACAGGTGGTCATCGTTTGATTTTGCCTGCTCCTTTTGTTCTATTTCTATGATCAGTTATACCAGTATATTCTACTGCACCTTCTCCAGTGGTAAAGCTGTATTTTTTTCTTTCAATCAAACTCCTGAGCTCTAGAGTTTCTTGTGTTCTATCTTTGTATCTGATATCTTTTGTGAATCATCCTTCCTGCGTTTTTGTTTTAATAAAACCTTTTGCTGAATTCTCACTCATCGGGTAACTAATAGTTGCATGACCCCTTTATGCTTTCAGGTCCTACCCAATCAAATATATGGGAAGGGATGGTGCCTTCAAAGAAGAGAACCTGTGTGGGTCGTCCAAAGCAATCTTCAGTTGAAAAGCTTACCAAAGACCTGTATACCATCTTACATGAACAACAGTGTTCATACTGGTCTGGATCTTCTGAAGAGGATTTGCTTCTTGAAAGTGACAAGCCTATGGTCTCTGTTGAGATAGGACATGGAAGTGTGCTAATTCGACATCCAAGTTCTCTAGGTCGAGAAGAAGAATCAGAAGCCAGCTCTCTATCGGTTGACAACAAACACCACTCTTCGAATGAGGCTTATTCACAATTGATTACTCCATCTGTACATATTAATAAGGGTGTCAATTCATCAAACCTGGTAACTGAGAGAGCTAAGAAGCCTACTGGTCAAGACCAGATTAAAAGGTGCTTTCCTCATTGTAGCTGGATAGCATATAGCCACAAGAAAGGATATAAAATGTTAAAATGCATAACTGTTCTGCTATTGGTTGACGGGGTATGGTTACACAAATAGACTGATGTGGATCAGAAACTTATATTAACATGATATGGTCCACATTTTCCGTGCAGCTTCTCAATTATAGAATGCTCGCGGTGGTTTCAGTTCCATAATTGAATAGTCAGAGCTTCGATACTATTTTCTTTGTGATGGTGTCTAGTTTCCATCTTTCTGATTTCATCTTGAACTGCAGGAGCAAGGATCAGCTTGAAAATTTGCAGATTCTTGGACATCATAATTCGCCACTATGCTACATAGACCTTAAGGTATCCTGCTATCTCTTAGATTTCATACAAATAACAACCATAGCATGCTTCCTACAGCGTCCACTTGTCTTTACAGATGGAACATTTTTCTATTCCACACTATTTTTCTACATCTCTGGCTCCGGAGTTGGGGATTCTTTTTGTAGATTTACATTTATCTTCTACTTTTGATTATCAATATGCATTACCTTTGACTTTAAAATGCTTATATCATGGTATTTTGCATGGAAATGCTTCCTCTATAATGGTAAATAACCATTTTCGAGCTTGTTTTTTTTACCATGTGTTTAGTTGTTAATTGTTACTTTAAGAATCTAAGCATGGCTCTGCAGTTTACTCTTTCCCAGATAAGCAATACACAAATAAATGTGATTTTGGACAATGCTTGATGCAGGATGTACTTAATTATGAAGAATTCATAACGCATCTGTCAAGTGATGAACAACAGCAACTACTAAAGTACTTACCTCCTGTTGATTCTTTTTCACCTCCCGAGAGGTTTGTACAATCTCTTTCTATTTAGGATCTTACGAGAACATTTGACTTAAAAACAATTCAGAAAAGTTGAGGAATGAACTTATCTTTTGAGTGAGAGGCTTATTACCGGAGCTTACGTTTTTAATTCACTCTCTCAATTGTGCTAGTTGGGCATTAGAAAAATAATTGATGGCTATGTTGAACTTGAACCATAACCTACTTACTGATGGTTGATAGAATGAATGCATTGTCCAGCTCTGATCTTATTCCCATTTTTAATTCTCTCTGCAGTCTCAGGAGCATGTTTGAGAGTTCTCAATTTGAGGAGAATTTGTCTTCCTTCCAGAAACTTCTTGCAGAAGGTGTCTTTGATAACTCGTTATCTGGGGTGACAATAGAAGATTGTAGAACGTTGAAGAGGTTTACTTTGTGCTATTTAATGAAGTCAAAGTGGGTGGAACAATATCTTCTTAAGGTACGATCTTGCTTATGATTTGTGATATGAAAATTCAGTGAGTAATCCACTCCTTATATGTTACATTTGCTAAACAGAAGTTTAAAGCTAATCTGCTTTTATGTTAGGACATGAAATGTAAAAATAGTAGCAGTACTTCTGAAGTTGCAGGAGGGCCCAGTGTTATTGGCACAGGTCATTCAGGGAACATGAAGAGACCACACGATGGGCAACGTCCAAGATATTCAGGTTCTTTGCATCTCTCTTTTATTATTTCCTTTATGACAAATCCTCGTGTGGTAGACTTGCTTCTGTTTATAACAAAAATTTACCTTAAAATACTTTCTTCTTCTGTTCCTGAGAGAGTAGTAAACATTTACTTCTCGGGTTTTTATCTTCATGAAAAAGCTAGAGTAGGCGGTCACGTGGTAATATGTAGAAGTTGTAGAAACTGCGGAAGGAGGATCAGAGAATCTTGAGCATGGTAGGTATCTTGGCATTCATTAGTGTCTGGCTTTGATGCACTGAGTTGACTGATTTCTCCAACTATTTTATTGTACACGTCTTTTGTTATCTAGCTGGTAACAGGATATGTTCATGTACAATGGCCTATTATCTTCCAAATATGATTTCTCAGGAAGCCTGGTTCGTGCATTGTGACGATTAGGAGGAAATGCACTAATCAAAAATGAAATCAGTCCATCTCAGCATCTCTTCCTATTTCTTCCCATTTCTTTTCTTCTTTTTGCTATTATATAGGGCTCTCCATCCTGGAAGATACCTTATATTAGTAGAAGGCAACTATTTGTGAAAGTCATAACTCGCTATGATTAGGTAAGCGTTACACAAGTTCAGTAGGAAAATCAGTGTTTGCCGGGCCACCTTACTCCATCCCTCCGTGCCACCATAAAGGGAAAAATATAATAAATGGTATGATAATGGATAAGTACAGTTTTTTAATTGTACATCATTTATATCAAGCATTTGTTCTATGTGATATCTTCTTCGACATTTCTGAAGCTAAACTACGAGCAATTTTTCTTATGGAATGTACTTTTTATACCAATTCCCACCCAACCACTACTAATTTGGGATTGACGTATTGTTGATTGATTACAACAAAAACAACAACAAACCCAGTAAATTCCCACAAGTGGGGTCTGGGGAGGGTAGTGTGTACGCATGCAGCAGAGAGGCTACTTCCGGTTAGATCCTCAGCTAAAGAAAATACGAAACAAAGCGTATAGTTGATTGATTGTTTTCAAGAAACTAAAACTACTGTAGCTCCAATTTTGCATAGTGTGTGCTTCGAGTTGCTTTAATTCAGATGGAACTGAACTTATAAGTCGAATTTTGCTTCAGGGGCAAACACAACAATGAAGAGCCCCAAGAGGATGATGCTGAAAAGCAGTTATGAACAGAAGGAAATAGTAGAGAATGATAGCTCTTGCTTCAGTCCAAGAAGCCTATTTGCATTGCCTACAGAGAATTCCTTCCGTTTTGCAAATGAAAGTTCTGATCAGGACTTGCTGCTGGATGTGCCATCTAACAGCTCCTTCCCTCAGGCAGAACTCCTCCTACCAACAGCAAGTTTCGCAGCTCAAGCAAGCACTAGTAGTAGCTCCGTATACCCACAACTCCTCCGGCCATAGTAACACTATCACACTTAGCTTTCTGTCTGTAGGGTATTTACAAGGTTCTTGGGCCAAACCACATGACTATCTCTGCATGTTCCTTGTCAAATATATAAATGTCTCGCGAAGGGGTTTGGATGGTTGCCTTTTACCTTTTTCCCGGTAACCTAATATAAAATGAAATTTTGGATTTAGCGGATGGATATGTTTGTTTTTTTAAACCTTTTTTGTATAGGTTGTCAAGCATTGTACAATATAGCTGAAAATGCAGAGGTGGTGATGTCTAGATATTTTGTATGCACTAAAGTTTTAACCTCAAATTGAGACCCCCTTCTGTCTGTTAGTTTTGCTGAATGAGTTTTTCTGTAGGATCGTCAAATGTCAAAAATAAAGGACTTTGTCCTTGTCTACCCTCCTACCAAACATTTCAAATCCTGATATGTCTGATTCATTGGCTTTAAGGCTGAATAATAGGGTTACCTTAAGAGAACGACACCACGAATTGTTTCTCTAGTATTGTAGTATTAGATGAAAATTTTGAATTTCGGCAGTCGGCACCAATAAGATTCCTCTAACTGAATTAGGCAATGTCAGATCTTATCTTTGAAGTTGCTTAAAATTTATGTTAATACCTAATCAGTCACCACCTAATTTCCATCCCATACAGGAAAAGTTACTCCCACCTTTTGGTTATCCTGGCGTAATGCAACATAGAAGACAACAATAACATACTCAGTGTAGTCCAACAAGTGGAGTTTAGGGAGGGTAGAGTGTATGTAGACCCTACCCCTACCTTTAAGAAAGCAAAGAGGTTGTTTTCGGTAGACCCTCGACTCAGGAAAGATAAAGGGAAGGGGCAATAACAAGCAAATCAATTGACAAACCAAAACGAAAATACAAAACTAACACTAGGTAATGCAACATAGAAGCAAACAACAATAATAATAATAATGCAGGGATGGGGAGGGGGGTTCAGTAAAAAATATTATCAAATCATAATGATTCAAGGCCAAATTTGACCAGGCTCATTTAAGACGGAGGTGTCTGGATCAGCCTGCACACACCTCAACTATTTCATCAAACACTCGTTACCCTCTTCCAGTAGGTATGGGAAACCCAGCCCACCAAGACTGACTATTTCACCGAACTCTTATCTTCTATCAACAAAGGTATGGGTTGGTAGCTCTGCCACTAAGGCTCGTCTACAATTTTTTTTGACTCCGTTAGGATTTGAACCTTGATCTTCCCTTGTTTTAATCTTATTCATTGACTGCTACGCCTGCACAATTGTCCTTACAAGTATGCAGTGTAGTTGTTTGAATAGCGCAAGTTTATGTTTGGAAGGCCGTAAACTACGAGGTTTTAAGTCTTCTTGGTCTTTTACAATGTTGAATTTAAGAGAATGTCTTTTTTAGATCTCTTATTTGTAAATGAAAGATCTCTTATGTGTAAAAGTAAATCTCCTATGTGTGAAAAAAAAGATAGGGTCATAAAACTAAAAACAAGTTTGTAAAAGGCCAAAAAACAAATTGACCCGTAAACTACAATGATGTAATTCTACAATATGATAATGGTACACGATGTTTTCTTTCGTAAAATAGGATTTTACTTAAAAGGAAGATTGAATAAAATTGAATTCAAACAAACATGGAGGTGCAAAAGTTAACACTTCTGTTAAAATCCATTTTCCTTTAGCAGTTTAGAGTTAAGATCACTGGTCCACCTCAACTTTACAAAAAGAAGCAAAGTAACACAATTTGCTAAACCATTTTGATAAGCAACGCCAGTTCTTCATAAAAGAAAGGAACAAGTTCTATAAGTATCTACTTCAAGGTTACCAAATTAATGAATCTGTACAACTACAACATCATCTCAGAAAGAGAAAGCAGTACAAAACCTCCATCTGCTGGTGATCAAACACTTCAAAGATCTCTTCTTGCATATGGTTGACATACCACCAATCCAGCATTACCTACATCAAATCTATAAGCTTTTAGCCTAACATAAAATTCACCTGGGATCCAAAATCTCTAAGATTCAGCACTGCCGCAAAGAATCATATTATACATCCATTCAAGCTCTTCATTCCGTAATTAACATATTCTTGAAAGCAAAGCACTAGTTTAGAGTATCATCTAATGCTTTATAAATCTTTAGTAAATGGTGAAGTCAACCCGTTAAACGTGTAGCTCCAGCCAGGATGATTGAGAAAGATTTACCAATTTGAACTACTAATATCCCAATAGTAATAGTATCTTAAGGGTAGAAAGTCAGCAACCATAGCATAGGCTATTACCATGACACCTCTATCTGAACCATCAACAGACAATTAGCGATCAAATAAGCAGTTAGGGATAACCCTTCTATTTCCTGAACTCTTAAAAACTTTGTACATTAACAAACGCCAAATCTCCCCAAAAGTTGTACTTCCCTGAATATTGAATCAATCAGAAAATCCCTCCAGTGGCCACCATCTAGGCCGAGGAAAACTCAAACCGCGGGCCTTGGCAGTCTCAAAGAAATCAACATTCTTGTCACCACCACTAACATCCCCTACCACCATAGAGAAAGTTTCCACTAGATCCTTAAACCTTGTATTCTTGACTATTCTCCTCCCAACTTCTTCCACCAATCCAACATCCTTGTCTCCTCCCCTCATTGATAATGGCAATTCACGTCTTCCCTCAACACCTCCACAACCACTAACACCAGCACCAACACTTTCTGTTATCCCATTCGAATGCATTTCCTTGGCGCAAACACCATTCAACTTATCATTCTCATCTAAATTCATACTCTCCACACCTCTTCCACCACCATCACCACGGCTAATACCATCCTTCATCCCATTCAAATGCATTTCAACATAGCCAACACCATTCAACTTCTCATTGTCATCTACACCTCTTTCACCATTTTCACGCTTTTCTCCTCTATCTCCCTCCTCCTCACCTCTCTCAGACATTTTCACAGTAGAAGAATCCGCATTTCCCTCAATTCCACGCTCATTAACTTTCACATTTTCCTCACATTCTATCACTACCTCAGTATCAACATCCTGAGTCTGATCAATTTCAATCATAATCGGTCCTTTTTCATCTAATCTCCGAACTGAACTCTTCACATCCAAATCCTCATCAGAAACCCTAATCCTCTTCAGCATTCGCCCCTCAAACCCTAGGTCATCAGAATCATTTCCCAAATCTACAGCCGCCGAGTTATCATGATTAACAGCATCAGTATCATCATCGTTATGTTGAAAATCAACGGCTGCAGTACTCGTACTCGGTTTCAGTTCATCGGAGCCGGAAAAATAGGGCTGAGAGTTGGAGTTGTTGTGCTCCGGCGGGGTTTCGAATTCTTCGTTATCGTGAGGGGAACTTTGGCTAACGGAATCAGAAGATGGAAGAGATAACATGAGTATTCCGGTGGGCTCTGACGACGTTAATTTTAACGACGGTGAGGATTCTGGAGATTTCTCGTACTCATGAATAAGAGGGCAGTTTTGTAATTCTTCCTCAGCAGAGGGACGAGGTTCGCAATACTTGATAATTTGGGCTAATAGGTCTGGGTATTTCACTTCCTTCATTTTTGCAAAAACTCAGTTGGGGTTTGAGGAAGAAAGAGAGGAGGTGAGAGTGTAATTTGGGAGTGATTGGGGATTATTTTAGTAGAGAGGGTTTTATTTAACTATTAAAATATTCCCGCCTTTGTTCTCGACTCCCGCCTTTTACATCAACGGTCGTTAACCACTGTAAGACGATGTCGTTTAAGTCCCCGAGGGGGTAAAAACATTCTTTTTGGTCTTTAAGTATGTTTTCTGTGGACCAATGCCCCAATTAATTTAGATTCATACAGAAAGATCCACTAAAGAAAGAGATCTTTATACAAATAAGTGAATGTTTGCTTTTACTGGTCGGGATATATAAATTATATACTTATTATATATAATTATATATATATTATACGTGAATTATATATTTATATTACATTTATTATGTATATTTTGTTTATACAGTTAAAACGGACAACTATTTAAGTTAAATCTTCTAAAGAGAACTCTGCATCGATTTTTTATTTTTATTTTTTATATTCAAACATGAAACATCTAATTAATGGCAGAGAGAAATTTACAATCTCATCACGCCTCCTTGGTGATAATATTATTTTTTCATTTTATCTCTAATTATTACTTTATTTTTATTTGATATAAGGAATTCGATTAGTGTATTATCTCAAATCGAATGCCTTGTCTTTAATTCATAGTACAATAAGTGAGAACTTGTTACAAAATGTGGATAAGTGAATTTCGATGTATGCAAACAACTTTAATTTCACACTTTATTTGTATGAATACTCTATGGTTATTTAGTGAATTTAGTATAATTTGATAGAAATGAGGAATATGTGGAGCTTAAAATATCATTTCTTTTGCTTGATTAAATTTAAAAATTCGACAATCCTATTATACGCAATTGCATGTAAAATCTCATTAAAAACCCAAGTATGATAATATTTTCAGAATTTATTATCGGTCTTGATTTTATTTTCTCGACGTAATTTATTGTCTAAAAAAACATTGAAACCATTTATAAAGAATAACGAAAGGAGAGAATTATTACTTTAACTTCACTTGTAAGGCTATAATTCCGAATTGCGTACTCTTGGTAGTTGACACTTGACACTATATCTTAAAAACCAAGACGAAGTAATACATAGTGGTTAGGCAAAGAAGTTCTTAAAATGTTTTGGAAAGTCAAATACGAGACCAAGGTACTTACTCTATGCATATAGTATATTACCTATTTATCTTAAATTCGTGCCACACTAGTGGGAATAGCCATGTGTGTAAGAATTAAATTTTAATATTTGAACATTAGTTTACAAAAAGTTTGAGGAACTAATAAATGTCTAAAGAAAATTTAGTATTACTGGAGTTCAAAAGTAAGAGAGCAAAGTATGATAAAATGACAATTTATTTCAATGCTGTTAAAAATCTGGAAAGTTGATGAGATAAGTGTGTAACTTCTGAAAAGTGTATGGTTTTCTTTTTTCCCTCAGAGAGAGCTAGAGGTGTTTGTCGGTCGGTACGGTACGGTATTTAGATATTTCGGTTCGGTATTTTTGGTATTCGATTTCTTAAATTGCTATACCAATATCGTACCTAATTAAATTCGGTATGATTCGGTTTTTCTCCTTTAGGTTTTGGTTTATTCGGTTTGGTAACTTCGATTTATTCGGTTTGAATACTAACTAGTACATAGAGTCATAGACGGTAATATTCTTAATTAAAGTACTCGAAAGTACAAAACTAAAAACGTTTGTTGACAATAGTTTTGTCCAAAACCAGCAAATACCAACCCAGAGAGAGAAAATTGTACATAAAAAAATAAATTTGATCAATAGAAATGTCTTGTTACTTGCTTAGAGTTAATCGATGAACTTAGAGAATAAAAGAAAGTAAAATTTTAGATTTCTTATATTTATGTTATTAACTAATAATATGTGTATTGTGTAATATAATATATATTTCGGTATGATATCAGTATTTTATTTTAAAATATCAAATACCATACCTATTACCAATTTTTATAAAAAACTTAAACCAAATACCATATCGAATACCAAAATATCGAATACCAAATACCAAAATTTTCGGTTTTGATACAGTAATTCGATATTTACTAAATTACGCACGGCCCAGAGACAGCTATGAATCTCCGAAAGTTAAAATAGCTACGAGTCAATATTCCAACTTTATAATTTTCAACTAACCAAAAAGAGAAAAAGAAAATTTCAACTTCCCTTCCATTTTATGAAGCATTTAATAGGTGTTTATTTAGAAATAAATTTGGTTGAAACTTAATTTTTTTTAAGTCGTGTTAAAAAATAATTTTTAAAAGTTGTGGTTGTTTTGAACATACATTTTACTCGAAAAAAGTTGAATTTTTTTGAATTGAAGAAAATATTTCACCAAAAAACTGGCCCAATCATTTTTTGGAACTTAAATTTTTTTCTTCAATTCTTTTTTAAAAACTTTTTTAAAAACTGATCAAATTCTATAAACAAATTATATTTCGTTTAAAAAAAATAAAAAAAATCTATATCCAAATGAGAGCTTAATTTCCACGTTTTCCATTTAGGAAACTTTTGTAGTTGCCTCCATAAATTTAGTTTCCAATTCTTTGGTAGTTAACACATTCAATTTAATAAAAAGTAGTAGAGACATTATTTGGTCTTATCTTGATTTACCATAATTCTTTATGTAAGAGAAGTGAACAAAATATTACAGCGGTAAGTCGGTCGTGGTAACTTTCTTTTTAATTTACAGCGGTAACACCTGTTTTATCCAATTTCTTTTACTGTCTTTCACTCGGACAGTTTCCAGAAATGGTTACAGTTACAAAAATGTCAGTAAGCAGAAGACAGCACCAACGCCATTTTCCATTCATGAACCCCTAAATTGTTGCTCCCACTCAAAATATCATAACAAACCCACGTTCACATTATTTGTTAATCAAATGCCTCTTCAATTTTCAACTCATTACTGGAATCAGTAGCTGACTCATTGCTTCCTTCTTCCTCTGTTTCTACACCTTTTTCTGGTATTTGTTTTGCTTGCAATCCCATTTTTTGTTTGCTTCTTTTGAAGATATTACTGTTTCAATGAGTTTATGTGAAATGCTTTGAAGTTTTCTGAATTTTTCCTATTTTTACTAATTTTTCCCACTTTTTTCCCTTTTTTGGGTTCTTCATTTCTTTGCTGAGGATTTTCATTTTTGCATTTTGTGAACTGTTTTTCATACTTTGTGCATATTTGTTTTTGGTAGGAAAGCAGCTGGTTGTGTGGTGTGTGGTGAAGGATTAACTATAATCTAGTTCTCTGAAGTGGAAACGTGGAAGTTCATTCTCAAAATCGGTATGGTTTAGTTCCTTATTTTCTGCTTTTTTCTAGCATGAAAAACCCTAATGTGCTCTAAATTCTTTGTCTGTTGTAGCTTAGATTCATTTCGTTTTCTGAAATATGTTTAATTCTAGGAATAATCCCTTTATTCTAGTTCACCACCTTTTTTTTTTTTTTGGGGGTGTGGGGGGTGGGGGGTGTGGGGGGTGCGGGGGTGGGGGGGGGGAGAGGCTTTGGTAAATGGGTTGTGAATATGTTAAGGGCTAGCTAGAATTTGAATCTTGTTCAGCTGACATTTTACTTATTGTTATTGGTATATTTTGCAGTGTTACAATGTAGTCTGAACATCGGGAGCGGATGTAGAGTGTAAGATATGTGTTAATCCGAACCAAGTAGCTTTGATTCGAACCTTGTATATGTGTTAAAAAGTTCACTATAAATGTGCACTAATAATGATTTTGAACCAAGTAAATCGAATGGGTTGTGGTAGAAACCGAACGCGAAATTGTATTGTTCAAATCCTGGATTAGACCGAGTTCTTACTTTTTACTTTTGGAGAACATGGAAGTTTCAGTCATTATCATTTAGAGTTTTAGGCTAAGATAGCAAGAAAGGACCCAAGTTTAATATCCATCAAGGTCATTAACAGAATTTCGTTAGAAGAATGTCGCATGACCAGTGTGGCTTCTTTTATTGAGTACTCATCTGTGAAGCTCAAAATTTTGTCTCACTTCTGGTTCGCCGCATAAAATAAAATAAGTTAAAAAATACCTAACCAAAAAGATTTTAACAATTTAAGTTCCTAAAACAACTCACACTAAAATATGGTAGAGGATCAGAATGTTATCCAACTTTAAATAATCATAGATTCATAGTATGTCACATCAAGCTTTTGCTTCTCCATTATCTATTTAATTTAATATATTGTGTTTGTTGTTTCAGCATTTTGCTTGCCAAAACAAGGATTCATTCATTTGGTGGAGGATGGTGTCATTCTCAAATGATGGTTTATCCGATGCATTGATCCAGTCGAAGAACCTGCTCCAGAGCGACTACTCCGCCTAGCCTATCTTCCTGCCCGCCCCCGGTTCTCTATGCTCGGTTCCACAACATGAAGAAGCGGCCATCAGAAAATGGTTATCACACCTTGGATTTTGGTGTTACTCCAAAACATAAAGTTCGGAAAGTCTGGGCTGTGCGGTATTTCCCCCCTGGTTGTGGTAGAAATGCTCCAAAAGTTGACTTGCGCCACAAGGAAAATGCTGTGGTCTCCATAAGTGAAAATGTTGCTGACGCGCTGGTGGCTCATGGTAGGAATGGTCCTAACACTGGGATTGAGTTCTGTTCTGTTGAAGTTGTGAACTGTCTCCCTGACGTGGAAGAGAATGAAGAATTGGATAGGTTGGTCGGGAATGCGTTAGCCAGAACCACGAGTCTGATAGAAAACAGGGTGGAAGAACCAACAAGTCATGCCAGATCTCTTGGATTTGAGTTGTCTAAAGATATTGAAAGTAGCGAAATGTCATCGCTCAAGAAAGCAAAAGTCATTCAGCGTGATGAATTGGTGAAGGAAGTCGATGGGGAGAAAAGCTCACTTTTGGTTGAAAATGTGGTCAGTGTGACTGATGGGGCAATTCCTGTTTGTTGTGTGAAAGCATGCTCACCGCCTCAGTGGCCAGTCAAGAATGGAAATGTTGCGGATAATATTTCCCCCTTGCCAAAGAATAAGTACTGCCAAAGAAGAGTCTTTGCTGTTCGTGACTTCCCTCCATTTTGTGGAAGAAACGCTCTGAAGCCAACCGAACAGGAGCGCTTGGGTGGTACTGAAGCAAGCAGGAGAGTGGTTTTGTTGGATAAGGAATTTACAGAAAATGAAGCGGTTGAGACTTCAAAAAATGTTATGGATACAAGGACATCGCACATGAAGTTGACTGTAAGTCGGGAAGCTGATTCTTTGAGTAAGATAGAGGTTGCTGGTTCCAAATGTAGCTTAATGGAACAAACAGTTTGTATTGAAGATCGAGAAGGTGTCCATGATAGTTATACTGGAAGGATCCAACTTGAAAAAACTTTAATTTTGCCAGAGACAATGACGAAAAAGGAGAATGATGATGCAGGAAAAAATGTGGGGAAGGTGAATATTGCATATTCACAGAATGAGTGTGAAAAGGTTACTACTGCAACACATGCTCTTGGTTCTGGAGATGAAATTATTAGGCCAATTGTGCATGGCTCGATGGCTGAACCCTATTGTCCATGGAAGCAAACTCATCTACATGGGCCGGGGAGCAGAAATGTGATTGTGTGTGGTCTGATGGCAGAGCCATACTGTTCCTGGAAGCAGATGAAGCAAACTAGTTTAGATGGTGTGACGAGTAGAAACCAAGTTCAAAAGCCTAACATGCATCGGCAGAAGAAATCCTTAGCTGTTGCCAGAAAAAGTATTCCAAAACCAAAATTTTCACCGAGACAGTTTGGCAGGACTAAATCAGGTTTCATTGGTGAAGTTGCGGAAGGATATTCAAATGCACTGGTTGCCAGCAACGATAGAGCTTGTGTTTTGAATAGGAAGGCACTACCTGAAGAATCTCCAATTGGACAGGGGCACTGTGAATTTGATGTGAATCTGCCACCTTTTGGTTCCAGCAGCAATGATGCTCGTAGTAAAGTCAGAGAGACTCTTCGTCTGTTTCAGTCTATTTGTAGAAAAATCTTGCGAGGGGAAGAATCAAATGGAGAAGTAAAACCTAAGCAGAAAGATAAAAAGAACAGAAGGATTGATATTCAAGCATCGAATTTTATCAAAGAAAAAGGGAAGGAAGTTAATACAGGACCCCGGATACTGGGAGAAGTTCCAGGAGTTGAAGTAGGAGATGCGTTCCAATACAGGGTTGAACTTGCTCTTGTGGGAGTTCATCGCTTATATCAAGCCGGTATTGATTTCCTGAACAATGGAGGAATGCTGGTTGCAACTAGCATTGTTGCTTCAGGGGGCTATGACGATGATTTGGGAGATGCTGATGAGCTGATTTATTCTGGGCAAGGTGGAAATTTGACTGGCAAGGACAAAATCCGTGAAGACCAGAAACTTGTGAAAGGTAATTTAGCCTTGAAGAATAGTATAGCTACAAGGAATCCTGTTCGGGTGATTCGTGGATCTAAGGCTGAATCCACAGATGGAAGAGCTAATTTGGTGACAACTTATGTGTACGATGGCTTGTACACTGTTCAAAATTATTGGACAGAACGAGGGCCACATGGTAAGATGGTCTTTATGTTTAAGTTGGTGAGAATTCCCGGACAACCAGAGCTTACTTGGAGAGAAGTAAAGTCATCAAGAAAGTCCAAAGTGCGTCATGGTGTTTGTGTTCCTGATATTACAGAAGGAAAGGAGTCACTGCCAGTAACTGCTGTGAACACAATTGATGGTGAGAAACCCCCACCATTCAAGTACATCAAGAGGATGATGTATCCGGATGGTTTCCACCTTGCTCCACCTAAAGGCTGTGATTGTATTGGTAGATGTTCTGATGCAAAGAGGTGCTCATGTGCAGTTAAAAATGGAGGTGAGATCCCATACAACCGCAATGGGGCTATTGTTGAAGTTAAGCCTCTTGTGTATGAGTGTGGTCCTTTATGTAAGTGCCCTCCTTCATGCTATAATAGAGTGAGCCAACATGGTATTAAAATTCCGCTGGAGATCTTCAAGACAGATACAAGGGGCTGGGGTGTGAGAGCTGTAACTTCTATCTCTTCAGGAACCTTTATCTGTGAGTATGCAGGAGAAATTCTTGAGGACAGAGAAGCCGAACAAAGAATTGGTAGTGATGAATATCTTTTTGATATTGGAAAGAACTATAGTGATTGTACTGATAACTCTTCTGGACAAGCAGACCTAAATGAGTTAGCAGATGAGGGTGGTTATACAATTGATGCAGCGCACTATGGAAATGTTGGACGATTTATCAATCACAGTTGTTCACCCAACTTGTATGCGCAGAATGTTGTTTATGATCATGAGGATAAGAAAATGCCCCATATCATGCTATTTGCGGCAGATAATATACCTCCCTTGAAGGAGCTTTCTTATCATTACAACTATTCTGTGGATCAGGTTTATGACTCTGATGGCAAGATCAAGGTGAAGAGGTGCTTTTGTGGATCTTCAGACTGTACTGGTAGGATGTACTAGGATTTGTAAAGTTTCGCTACTGTAGTTGAATGGAAGAATTACTCATGTCATTGTCTTTTTTTACATCTACAATAGTATTTCTTCTTGTTTGGTCTGAGATGCTATGTTATTATTTGCATGTTGGTTGTTCATGGAAACATAATGGAGCTACAACTCTCTTCTGTACCTACTGCATCTTGTTGATTTCATCAGAAGAAGCTTGTATAGGCTGACTAGTGTGATCCCAGTCAGAACCAGACATTTTTGCACCAGTACTCGGCCTTTTTGTTTGATCTTTTAGACGCTGTTTGAATCGGTTAATTTGCTTTCTCATCTCCTAATTACATGAATCAGGTTTCACTTTCCTCTTTCAGTTGCCAAGAGTAGCATTTTACATCCCTAGTGGAGGATGCGGGACTTCTGCGGTTTATTAAATTGCTCTCCCAACTGCTGTTGGCTCATACAAATATATATGGCTCTAAATCCTTGTTTCGATATGCTTATAAATGGAAAATTTGCTAAAATTAGAGGCTCTTTTTGTAAAGGTATTTCTCAAAATTTTCAATCCCTCCCTGAAACCAGATTCCTTGCCTAATGCTTGATATTTCATGGAAACTGAAGCTTACATCGAGGCTCATATAATCCGTTAATCGGGATCACATATTGCATTTTCCATATTCTCTCTAAAAAACTTGCATTTTTATTTGGTTTAATTTTGCTGTGGACAACTACTTATAGCAAGACAGTTTTCGTTTCCTTTCGAGTGTATCAAATTCAACCTTGTATTGCTGAACATGTCATCATTTTGAGGTACTTTTTGCTTCTAGCATAGTACAACTCGCAAGCACACATCTTAAAATGACAACATTTTTATAACGTGTAACGCCCAAGCAGCCGTGGCCGTGGTGGCCTAATGATACCAAGTATTGCAATTTAAGGAAATGTCAAGGCACACTACACCAATAACACAAGATACGACGATGTTTTATTTCATATTTTCTTTACAAGAATACACGAATTTCTGCCTTATTAACAAACAAACATTTGGTTAAACCACAATGGCTGATGACCTAGACAAACTTCTTTGACTCCAAACCATAACAAAGAAATTAAATTACAAACTAGTGAATTATACTTGTTCAGGGAATCTGAACGTCAGTTTCGTAGGTAGAGTCAGCCTTCCAGTGATCAGGGATCACAGTCTTATCAGATTGCACCCATTTGGTCTTTCCATCTACTTTTATTTGGATCTTCAGCTTCAGATTTCCCTTTGGTGGGTTGGACAAGTCAAACACTGCTCCATATGACCTCCTCATTGGTGTCCATTTGTAGCTTTTTTCCTGTATATATCAACCCAAAATTTTTACATCAAAAACCAAGAATTTAATTGATTAGTCAATCAATTCATTTTAGTATATCCTTTTGTTCAATGGTCAATGTCAAAATGTCATTTTCCAAATTAGAGCTTATACATATTAATATCTGGCCACCCAACTAAACTGCTTAAGTTAAGAATACCTAACGAATATATAATAATAAGTATTATCGATGTATAGTGTGTTAATAACCATGTATAATTAATATATAATTTATGTATATCGGCTAGGAAAAGTATATAGTGAATCTAACTGGCTATTTGTGTAAATATCTCAAACTTAATCATCAAATTTAAGTTTAAAAAATTGGGCATATAGAGTATATACCTCGTAGATTTCTACAGCTAGGATATCAGCGTAACCACCGTTGTTCAATAGAAGTATGGCAAGGTAGCCATGGTAATTGCTATGTTCATTGACCTTGATAATGAGATTGTCATATTTGCAAGAAACTCTTTTATAGTCTACATCGACCACGCCCTTTGGGAACAACATGTGAGCTAACTTAGGATGTTTAGCCATTTTGGCGAAGGCATCTGAGCTAAGAATGAAATCAGTTCCTGGCCCTTCTCCACTGTCAGTTACCTTCACCTTAACTCCCACGTCACTGCATAGTGCCTTGTCCTTGCACCACACCTGTTAATATTCCGTGTCGAAAATACAGGGTTAAGTTGAAGGTATAAAAGATAATTATTAAACTCTATCCGGCTCTGCTTGCAATTATCGATCTTAATTAGAATCAACTATATATACTTTGTGAAACACACATATATAGACTGTAGGAAATTTTGGTTCCACCGTAAGGGTGAAAATAGCACGCGTTAGCCAATTTTTGGACTGACAATTAAAAATTAATCAGTGTTTGCAAATTTATTGAAATAAAATAGCCACTATTTTGGTGAAACACGGGAAGTTCCAGCATAATATGATATGCTAGATTATGGAGCTCATGCGTATAAATTTCCAGCATATTATGTTGGAACTCCAACACATTATGAAATTCAACACATTATGTTGGAATCTCATATGTAAAATATTCGAACTCCAGCATATTATGCTGGAATTTTTTCGGATTTTAAGGGTATTTTTGTTCAAATTTTATCTTTACATGAAAAAGTAACTAAGTTTCGCCTAGTTTTGAAACTGCGCCTATTTTTCAATTACCAGTTGTATATTCAATTACCAATTATAAATCTGGCTATTTTTTACTTTTTCCTATATAAGGGGATGTTTTAAGGCCCATTAGGGTTATTAGTTAACCTTAGTATTCTCTATATAAGTACACTTATATAGTACAATAAAATATACTCTCAGCAGTATTTTTTTACGCTCTTTCTTCCTCAATTCACTTAGGGTCTGGACTGTGAAATTAGGTAGTCGCTTCGACATACCGTGACAACAACCACCATCCATCCAATTCGTTTGGTTTTGCTACGAGGAACAAGTAAGTTCTCAGCTTTACGTTTTACAAGCTATCTATTTAGTATAGAGTAATGCAATCCTTTATAGACTTTAATTATGAAAAAGTAACATGCAAGTATTTAGTAGTACCTGATAACATGCACCACAACCAACTCCGTTCTTATAGAGTTTCCAGGATGCGGCAGTAACCAGCCCATCATTAACATATCTGCCATATTCTCCATAACCACAAGCTCCAGCTGATCAAATATTTCAAAATACAAATGTTAAATAAAGCAATTGTAGAAGAAACTAAAAACAGTTGTGTAGAAAAAGTCAACTTACTTGGTGTTCCTTTGCCATCGGAAGTCTTATAAAAGGTAGCTTTGGAATCATAGCTTTGAGTTCCGTAGCAAAGTGCAGGCAAAAGCAAAATCATGCATATCATAAGAGTGGAAAAATGGTTGACAGAGATAGCCATGTTTTTTTAATTGTGCTTTCTAGAAGATAGACTTGAAATGGATGCTAAAAATGTAAAGAAATTAGTGTTGGATGATGAGAAGTGCGGGAATGGAATCCCTATTTATAGTTGAGTGTCCTAAGGGAAGGTATTGACTTTGCTTCATGGCCAACTTTGTAATAGTCTTAGTTAGCTTTAATTTGATACGTAACCAAATATTCAAAGTACCATATGGTTTTGGTCTTCTGACCCAAATATAAAATTTGGATTATCGGATCATGGAAAAAACTTTATTTTTTTCCTTCTGATTTTAGTATAAGCTTAAGATTTCACCACCTTCTCCGAAGCAGCAAATAGCTAAGGATGATGTTAATTCCCATAGTTTTTAAAATTAGATTAGAGATACTTGGTGCTAGAATAAGCCATTATTTCAAATTAATCAATGGGTGGCGTTTTCTTTTCTAACGTACGTTTGCTTGACTATATATTATCTTAAAATCTGGTTTGGGAACAGCTCATTGTTTGGGAATTTAAAGTCATATGTCGTACTGGAATGTCTTTAATCTTTATTAATTTATTGTTTAATAGCTAGACTTGTAATTTAAGTTATTTTAGACTAGCTGGTATACACTTCTAATTATAATTTCTGGATAGTAGGTCATGCTCTCTTCGAGCTAATTTATTTAAGCTAATTTATAAAATCCCTATTTATAGTCGAGTGTCCTAAGGCGGGTATTGATTTTGTTTCATGGCCAACTTTGTATTAGTCTTGGCTTTATCCAAAAATAAATATTCAAAGTACCATATGTTTTTGTTCTTATAAAATAGAGAAAATGACCCTCTATAGCCCATTAAAATTTTAATAGCGCATGTTTTTCCTCATTGACACGAAATGGCTCCCCCGGCCCAAACATATTACATCTAATAGCCCGAAATGTCTATTTTGTATATTTTTTATATAGTGACAGTCTATTTAGTATATATTTTGTATAGTGACAGTCTATTTTATATATAAAATGTATAGTGTCAGTCTATTGTATATAAAATATATAGTGGCAGTCTATTTAGTATTATTTTGTATAGTGACAGTTTATTTTGTATATATTTTGTATAGTGACAGTCTATTTAGTATATTTATTGTATAATGACAGTCTATTTTTATATAAATTTTGTATAGTGATATTCTATTGTATATAAATTGTATAGTGACAGTCCTATACAATTCCTCTTGCTTTCTTTTGTTTCTAGTTGGTTGTAATAGATTTGCCTACAACCTTGAATTAATGTGAACCTCATTGGTTGAGGTATAGAAGCTACATACAGAATTGAGGAAGATGACAGGTACAACATTGGCATCATAAATCAAAACTCCAAAGGTGTCATACTGCTCATGAATGTGAACATTTCATCAACAATGTACAATATAAAGAAATCAAAGAGTATTTCTTCGACAAACAATGGACCCTGTCGTCTCAATCTGTCATACCCTTTTACCCAATATGTTGTTCTGGCAACACATGATACAGTAAGTACCCAACTAGTATATTTTTACAAAAACTAGAAAAAGACCTAATAGGAGAATACAACTTCTTCCTACAATAGGAGGAAGAGTTTTTGAAACTCAAACACCGGCGACCCTCCATTAAATCCAGCGACTCTTTTTTCTCATTTTATTTACTGTTTTTGGGGCTTTTGATATTATAAAAATCTAGATCTAAAAAATGGTTTGCTTGCTATTTGGATTTCGGCAGATTTGGCCGGTATATAACTTTTCCTACGACCGTGAATTTTTCGGCCACTGCTACGACCGGTGAAGTTTTCCGGCTAAACCATTTTGGACCGAAAATCATTTCTCCAGTGAACCTGTATTTGTGCTTGTGGGTCAGATGTATAATTCGGTGGCTAGCCACTAGAATTATTTTTGGGCTATAAAATATATATTGTAGTTTTGGGCTACTTAGGTGTTATACGTTTGGCCTAAGTGGCTATAAATGAATTTGGTCAATTAAATTTGTAAGTGGTTTTAAGGATACGCAGATTTATTTGACACAAAGCAGTAAATAAAGACAAATCAAATAAATAAGGATGAAGTAAGCTCAAACCACACGAAGTAGACGATTTAAGCCTTAGTGAAATATTGCCCCTCGATCCGGGATCGTAACAACAAGCACTGACGAACGAAAGCAAAAGAACTAATAACAGAAAAAATAATAATATATTGCCTTGGAATACGTGTTACAATGCCTTTTATGAATTATCAGACCCCCTTTTGTATAGTAGGGGAGTCCTACTTTAGGTATAATTCTATAAAAGGTATAAGATCTATTGATTCACTGATTGTCGGTTCCTTATTGAAACGTGACGAGATCCTTGTCGTAATATCCGACCGGTCACGGATACTTCAGTCTTCTGTTGACTATGCTGACAATGTTTCTTCGAAGTCATTCGAGGCTAGGATAGATTCCGGGACCATGGCTTCGATATTCTCGAAGACAGGCGTTCTGCCCTCGGGTTCTAGCCCGGTGAGACTTGGGGTCGATCTTCAGTGCTTTATTGTCATGTCTCGAGCCTAGCTCACCATGTCGGAGGCTAGGATGCACCACGAGCTCCATTTCACCCGCATACAGATAGTTTTCTCATTTTTCGAAGAGTAGACGACGAGAAACGACATGAGCTTCTGATTCTTACTTCGATACACCATGACAGAAACGACAAAATAACCAAAACGTCTTGTCAGTCAAGTCGTAATGGTATTAAATACATGTTAGCCGCCGGTCGGCCATTCTTGGATGCGAACCGCCGCTAAAATATTATAAATACCCCTTCCTTCGTTCATTTTAACTTTACATCTGAACCTTCTACCCTCGTACCTTAAAGATTTCAATACTTTCTAGCACTTTTACTCTGGTTATTTGAGATCCTTTGCAAGAACTCTTGTCCATCCTCATCTCAAGCCAACAAGTACAATCCTTCAACTTCCTTTCCTTCTCTATTTTTCCTCCATTTTCTAAACAAATGGCAAAAACTTCTAAAATCATTCCCTAGAAAGAAGCCCCTTCTACTTCGCGGCCGGCTACTGAAGCCGAGGAGACCGTTTCACGCGTTGCAGTCGACGAACCAGTACCTGAACCCCCTTTGAAAATGTTCATCCCCAGAGGATGCTCGGTCAATGCCTAAAAACCTTTCTCCGTACAAGGACAGTGTGAGGAGGTCACGAAATACATCTACTCGATCACTGAAGAAGTCCTCCCTATGGTCCGAAAAGAACTACAACTAGGTCGATAAGGGCATAGTGATCCCTGACCCCGATGAAGCCATTACCATCCATGTCGAGGAGTACCAAAGTGTTTACACTTATCTCTTTACATTGGGCTCGATGGACCCGGTCATCATAGATTTTTGTAAGAGGTACGAGGTATGCCTCGGTCAGAATCAACCTTCGCTCTGGAGGATCGTAATCCTCCTCCGGTTCTTTGTGAGCAGAATCGATGGGTGCTCATTCACCATTGACCATCTTCTACTCTTGTACAATCCCCGAATCTTCCAGGGGCAATGATAAAGCTCGTGCGCCGGGCCAGCAAAGCCCCGTTCTCAAGTATTGATGAAGACCGGGATCGTGGATGGCAAGGTCATTTTGTCCGGGTAAGGATTTCGAATCTGATCCCAGCTGAGCGCATGTCATTCCTCGAGAAGTGGAATACATCACGTAAGTACAATTTTACTTTCGAAAGTCGATTTTATACTTATTTATTTCTTTCTTATCGGTGTTTTGTGGTGGTGCAGACGTCGCTCGGGTCCCGAATGCTGTCCCTCGACTCAAGGAGTGGGTTGAGGGTATCGTATCATAGATTCCCTACTCCGAGCGCTCATGGTGCAAGCTCTCTATGGGTCGTTGGGAGGACTGTTCCCATGGTGAGACTCCTTTCTTGACTAGGTAATATTTGGATTCCTTTTTCATTATTAAGTCCTCACTCCCTTTATTTCTTTTTGCAGGTTTATCCAAGGATGCCGAACTAAGACTTCCATCCGGTGGTGATAACTTACCTGCTGAGTCCCCTGTTCTGAGACAGGCCGAAGAGAAGAAAAGAAAAAGGGATTCGAGTTCCCCGAGCTCGGAGAAAAAGAAAGAGGCTAGTGAACAAGACAAAAGATGACACCAGTGCCCGAGCACCACCTCCGTATTTGCTCTACCAGCTGAGAGATGAATCCGAAGAAGAAGAAGAAGAAGCCTTTGTCTTGATGGACCGCGTGCCATCGCAGCTCGAAAGGCAAAGGGCCTCCGAACTAGAGAACCTCGAGGCCAACCTGCATCAAGCTAAGGATGTCGATGAGGAGGTTGGGGCCGAGGCTTCCCGGGATGCAGGCAGTGCCCTAAAGGAAGCACTCAATGTGATAGACATCCCTAAATCACCCTCGTTTACTGAGTCCATGTATAACGAGGCCCAAACGGTGAAAGAACGTTCCAACGATAGGGCCCATAGAGCGGACAACCCCTTCCACGGATTTTTTGATGGCGTGGATTCCACCGCCACGGAGGACGTCACCAGATTGGGTGACTTAGAGGTACCGAAGAAGAGTCTATCTTCGGGAGAAAGCGGGTCTTCCTCGAGCCCGAAGCTGATCAACTGGTTCCCAGCTCCAAGTGTGGATCCTAACCAGAAGTGATCCATCATCATCTCTATTCTGGATGATGCCCGGGTCCTCTCCGCCCCCATAGGGGTGGCCAGTTACCTTCGGTGCCTGGTGACCGAGGAAGACCAAGCCAAAATGAACGAGGTGGACGTGCCTTACCTGTACAATGAAGCACAACAGGTGCTGAACCGGGTAACTTCAGATATCTCTCAATGACTTCAATTTCTCCTTTGTACTCAGACTAATCCATACATAATCCTAATATTTTTCTTTGTATTTGTAGGCCTCGGTGCTTCACCATGAAACTTTCCTTCAGTATCAGGATGAGCTAAACTAGCTTGAAGCTGAAGTTCGAGGGCTCACTGAGAAGATAGATACCTACAAACTCCTCAATGAGCAACGTGAAGGAGAGGCTAAGAGCCTTCGAGCTGAGTCAGAGGTGGATCGGAAGAAACACGCTGCCCTGGTTGAATAGGTAAAAATATTTAAAGTTAGTGACGATGAGATAGACACAGTGACTAATGGTCGGAACCCGCAGGTCCAACAGAAGAGCGATCGGATCGACCAACTCCGAGCCGAGATGGATGCAGTCAAGGTCGAGGCCGGAGAATGGAGAGGCAGGATGGACTGCCTGGCCTCAGAAAAGGAGACTTCCCGGGCGCAGTTGACCTCAGCAGAGGTCCAGCTTTGGGAGACAAAGGAAAAGGCCGAGGTGCAGGCTCAAAGAAATTGAGGAGCTCTAGTCTCAACTAAGCTCGGCTGTCTCTTATCGAGAAACCCTTGCCAAGGAGCTCAAAGCGACCAAGTCGGTCATTGAAATGACCAAAGATGATGTCGACGAGATGGTGGCCCAGTATAGGGCCGACGCCGAGGTTGCCCAGGACCGCTTGAGGGACATGGTCGAATGCACGAAGTGGCAGTCCCGAAGGGAGGTCCTCGAGGAGGTTTATGCTCGGGGTTTTGATGTATCAGCCGAGATCGCAACCGTTAAGGGTTCGAGGCCGAGGCCAAAAGGTTGTCGTACCCCGAGGATGAAGAAGACTCCAAGGGATCGGGCATATCCGAGGACAGAGGAGACTCCAATGGTTCCGGTGACGAGGCGGGCTCCGGTGGATACCAAGCCATTTAAGTACTTCGTACATTTTTCCTTGTTTTTGTATTTTGCACTTTTGTACCTTTTTTGTCAAGGCTGATTGGCCTTTGTAAAGATCTTTATATATATATATATATATATATATATATATATATATATATATATATATATATATATATATATATATATATATAAGGCTCTTTTTTTCCCTTCGACAATTTTTAAGCTCGTTTCTTTTTGCTTTGTTCTTTATGACTGCAAATATATCAAAATGCCTTAGCATGTAATAATTAGGTCTTGTTCGGAGGTTCGAACAGGCCTTTCTTTCAATATTATTTTGTTTACGATTCGTGGGGGCTCGGTATGACCGGAAGCTTTCCCCAAAATACTTAGAAATTTTTAGATGATAATTTTTCCGAGGGTAGTTTTTTGAACAAGTTTAGAAATTTTGAAGGCCTTGTTTTTCATTACGGGTATCGGATATCTCCAAGCCATTTTAGTATGGCCGTAGCCTTTTTAGTTCGGGTGTTGCCTAGTGGGCTTGTTACCCCAAGTTATCCGGGCTTGCCCAAGATAACAGTCCCCTAATGGGGATGGCCGTGCTTTAAGGTTCGGACGCTGCCTAATAGGTATTGTGCCCCCGGGCTCTGATAGCCCGGGCCGTCGGAGTTTGTCTTTGGAAGGCAGTCCTCGAGTGAGAGCGATCCTTTGAACCCGGATAAAGGCGGCCCTTGGGCTCGATATCTTTTAGGAGATCGAATGTAGGAAATTCCTTAAGAGGAAAAAAATTTTAAGGGACAAGATATTTATCCGCAAGGTAGAAACTTCTTTTTATTTCTGTGTGTAATATATACGATTACACATGTGTGCAAGCTTTATGTCAGGGCTCGAGCAGTCTATGTGGGCATGGTTCATTTGACCATTTGGCCATTACAGTAAATCCTATCGATTGAGCCGAGACTATTCGATCACAAAGTTTCTTTCCTTGCTAAAGTCATTATCCGAGGGTGATGCCCCCCAGTGTTCAAGACTAGTTCGTAGCCAGCCTTCAATTCTAAGTTAGCGCGATTTACTGTTGCCTCGTTAAAAACCTTGCCGAAAAATCCATTTGGGACAAAACTGGTTCAGGGAAACAAAAGTGCAACGCGTACTTTCAGGCATAAAAATTGTGTTGTTCTTTGACGGTTTCCTGCAAGTGTTAGTTCAAAATGCAAATAAGTAAAAGGAATGCATGGGGTCGTACCTTAGCAATAATATCGCTTCAAGTGAGTTATGTTGCAGTTGTTCAGTAGTTGCTCACCGTTCATTGTTCCGAGTTTGTATGATCCCTTTCTGGTGATCTCGATAATTTGACAAGGACTTTCTCAGTTCGGCCCCGACTTCCCTTCGTTCGGATTTCGGGTGCTTAGCGTGACATTCCTTAACACTAAGTCCCTGACATTAAAATATCGAAGGTTGGCTCTTCGATTGTAATACCTCTCGGTCTGCTATTTTTGGGCGGCTAACCGAACAATGGCAGCTTAGGGCCTTTCATCTATCAGATCCAGGCTCGTATTCAGGGCTTCATCGTTTGATTCTTTGGTTGCATATCGGAACCTGAGACTCGATTCTCCAAATTCGATCGGTATTAGAGCTTTGGTGCCGTAAACCAACGAGAATGGGGTGACCCTAGTACTGGACTTCAAGGTCGTATGGTATGTCTACAGGACTTCGGGCAAGATTTCTTTCCATTTTCCCTTGGCGTCGGTCAACCTCTTTTTGAGGTTTTGGAGTATGGTTTTGTTAGTGGACTCTGCTTGTCCATTCTCACTTGGGTGGTAGGGTTTTGATAGGATCCTTTTGATCTTATGGTCCTCGAGAAACTTGCTTACTTTGCTGCCGATGAACTATTTTCCATTGTCACACACGATCTCGGCCGGCATTCCGAACTGGCATATGATGTGGTCCCAAATGAAATCGATGACTTCCTTATCCTTGACCTTCTCATATGTCTGGGCTTCCACCCACTTAGAAAAATAGTCAGTCATAAACAATATAAATTAAGCCTTACCGGGTGCCCATGGAAGGGGGCCAACGACGTCCATCCCCCATTTCATGAACGGCCAGGGTGACAAGACTAAATGCAGCAGCTCCCTGGGTTGATGAATCATCGGAGCATGTCTTTGACATTCATCACATTTTCGTACGAACTCCTTCGCGTCCTTTTTCATGTCGATCCAGTAGTAGCCGGCTATGATTATTTTTCGAACCAATAATTCAGCACCTGAATGATTTTCGCAGATACCTTCGTGAATTTCCCTCAGAACATACTCGGTATCTCCTAGTCCTAGACATATCGTGAGCGGGCCATCGAATATTCTTCTGAACAGGGTTCCGTCTTCGGACAAGCTAAACTGGGTTGCCTTCGCACGTAGGGCCCTCGATTCTTTTGGATCTAAGGGTAGTTTTCCGGTCTTCAGATATTCTATATATTTGTTTCTCCAGTCCCAAGTTAGGCTCGTTGAGTTTATCTCGGCCTGGCCTTCTTCCACTACTGATCTCATGAGTTGTACAACTACCCCCGAGTTGAACTCATCGTCCTCGACTGACGACCCCAAGTTAGCAAGGGCATCGGCCTCACTGTTTTGATCCCGAGGTACGTGTTGTAGAGTCCACTCCTTGAACCAGTCTAATGTTACCTACAACTTATCCAGGTACCTTTGCATTCGTTACTCTCTAACTTCGAATGTCCCATTAACTTGGTTTACCACAAGGAGAGAGTCACACTTAGCTTCGATCACCTCTGCCCCCAAGCTTTTGGCTAGTTCGAGACGTGCAATCATGGCCTTATATTTGGTTTCATTGTTAGTCAATTTTACAGTCCTAATAGATTGTCTAACTATATTTCCTGTTGATGGCTTCAATACAATGCCAAGTCTGGACCCATTTGCGTTCGAGGCGCCGTCCGTAAAGAGGGTCCAGATCCCGAAGAAGTCTCCGAGTTCAACAATAACTCTCTTTCAACCTCGGGTATTAGGGCCGGCGTAAGTCGTCCACAAAGTTTGCAAAAATTGGAGATTTAATGGTGGTCCGGGGCCAATATTCAATATCGTACCCGCTGATCTCCACGGCTCATTTGGTCAACCGTCTCGAGAGCTCAGGTTATGTATTAGATTCCTCAATGGGTAAGTAGTCACAACACATATGGGGTGACATTGAAAATACGGTTTCAGCTTCCTAGAGGCACTTAACAAAGCGAGCGTCAATTTTTCTAGGTGAGGGTATCTAGTTTCGGCCTCACCTAAAGTCCTACTAACATAGTAAATGGGAAATTGCGTCCCTTTCTCTTCCCGGACTAGGACTCCACTTACTGCTATCTCTGATACTGCCAGGTACAGGTATAGCTGCTCGTCTATCTTCAGCGTGTGTGGATCAGCGGTAGGCTCGATCGATATCGCTTGAGCTCCTTCAAGGCTCGTTGGCACTCCAGGGTCCACGAGAAGTTATTCTTCTTTTTCAACAGTGAGAAGAACCGGTGGCTCTTGTCGGAAGACCTCGAGATGAATCGCCCCAGGGCTGCTATGCATCCAGTTAAGCTTTCTACAGCCTTCACGTTATCCACAACAATGATATCTTCAATGGATTTGATCTTATCAGGGTTGATCTCGATTCCCCAGTTGCATACTATGAATCCGAGGAATTTACCGGATCCGACTCCAAATGCAAACTTCTCCGAATTCAGCTTCATATTGTATTTATTCAATATGCTGAAGGTTTCCTGCAGATATTTCAAATGGTCCTCTGCTCTTAGGGACTTAACCAACATATCATCAATGTAAACCTCCATTAATTTTCCTATTTATTCCACGAACATCCGGTTTGCTAGGCGTTGGTAAGTGGAACCAGCATTTTTTAGTCTGAATGGCATCACGTTATAGCAGTAGGTGTCGTACTTAGTGATGAAGGAGGTTTTTCCTGGTCGCCCGGGTTCATCCGTATTTGGTTGTACCCGGAATAGGCATCGAGAAAACCGAGGATCTCGTGGCCGGCCGTTGCATCGATCATGAGATCGATGTTGGGCAGAGGGAAGGAGTCCTTAGGGCATGCCTTATTCAAGTCTTTATAGTCTACACACATTCTTAATGTATTCCCTTTTTAGGGACTACCACTAAGTTTGCTAACCAATCCGGGTATTTAACCTCCAAAATGGACCCTATTTTAAGGAGTTTAGATACCTCATCCTTGATGAAATCATGTTTGACCTCGGACTAGAGTCTCCTCTTCTGCTTGACCGGATGGAACTTCGGGTCCAGGCTTAGCTTATGAGTGGTTATTTCTGGTGAGATCCCTGTCATTTCAAGGTGGGACCAAGCGAAACAACCTTCGTTAGCTATAAGAAGTTGAATGAGATTTTTTCTGAGCTCGGGGCTTAACCTCATGCCCAGGTATACCTTTCGATCGGGCAAGTGTTCATTAGTGTGACTTGCTCCAGTTCCTCGACCGTTGATTTGGTAGCGTCAGAATCATCGGTGGCTATGAAAGATCTGGGAACTCCATAGTTGTCGTCCTCGTCTACCTCTTGTTTCTCCGATTCTGTCGAGGCTGGTTTCGGTAATTGCTATTTGGCCTCGTCTTTGGCCATCAGATTCGGACCCTTCGATGTCGAGAGTGTGGATGCCGGGATCACCTCATCGACCGTGAATATTTCCTTGGCGGTCAGTTGTTCCCCGTAAACTGTTTTGATTCCTCCGGGTGTTGGGAATTTCAGCACCTGGTGCAGTGTTGAGGGTATTTCTCTCATGTTGTGAATCCATGGACTCCCGAACAAAGGGTTATATCTCATATCTCCTTCGATTACATAGAACTTGTCTTCCTGAATGGTTCCAGCGACGTTCATCGGTAATATTATCTCCCCTTTAGTGGTCTCACAAGCCATGTTGAACCCGTTCAGGACTCGGATCGCAGGTACGATCTGATCTTGTATGCCGAGTTATTCCACGACCCTCGATCTAATGATGTTGGCTGAGCTACGTGGATCAATTAATACACGCTTAACTCGATATTTATTTATGAGTACCGATATTACCAGTGCATCGTTGTGGGACTGCATGATCCCCTCAGTGTCTTCGTCATTGAAAGACAAGATTCTTTCTGGTACGTAATCCCGAGTCCAATTTTCCCTTGTGATGGATATTTTGGTGCGCTTCAGCATCGGCCCCTGGGGAATGTCGACCCCATTGATGATCATATTAATGATGTGCTGAGGTTTCTTCTGCTCGGTCTGTTTATTAGAATACATATTCTTGAAGTGGTTCTTGGTCCGATCACTCAGGAACTCTCAGCGATGTCCGTTGTTGAACAGTCGGGCCACCTCATCTCTTAATTGTCGGCAGTCTTCTTTTCTGTGGCCATGAGTGCCGTGATATTTGCACATTAGGTTAGGATCCCTTTGGGTTGTATCTGACTGTAGAGGTCGAGGCCATTTGGTATCTTTTATGCGTCCGATGGAAGATACGATAGTGGTGGCATCGACGTTGAAGTTGTACTCTGATAATCTTGGCGCTTCTTTAGGACCGACGTGCCTGTCGAAGCTGTTTTTGCTCATAAGTCCCCGGTTGTTTTGACCTCAATCATTTCTTCTTTCATTTCTCATAGGGTTCCGCCCAGAACCACTGCTTCTTCGATCTCCATTGTACGGCTGATACCGATCTCTGTTTGATCTCGGTTCATGATAGATGTCTCTCCTGACTCTGTCAAAGGTTCTGACGGGATACACGGACCCGGAAAGGGCCCTAAGCTGATCATCTTCGACCTTGAGTTTCGATTGATACCGTTTATGGACATCGTCCCAAGTGACAATCGGATATTCTACCAAGTTTTGTTTTAACTGCTGTGCAGCCAACGAGCTTCGAATGTTGAGTCCTTGGGTGAAAGCCTGAACGGCCCAATCATCAGTGACCGGCAGCTGGTCCATCTGTTCCATTTGAAACCGAGACACGAACTCTCTGAGCATCTCATTATCCTTCTGTTTAACTTTGAAAAGGTCTGACTTCCTAGTCTTGAGTTTGATAGCCCCGGCGTGCGCTTGTACGAAGGAATCTGCAAGCATAGCAAACGAGTTAATAGAATTAGGAGGTAAGTTGTGATACCATATCATAGCTCCTTTTGACATGGTCTCCCCAAACATTTTCAACAAGACAGACTCGATCTCATCATCCTCCAAGTCGTTCCCTTTGATGTTACATGTATAGGAGGTCACATGGTCATTTGGATCGGTCTTTCCGTTGTACTTAGAAATCTCGGGCATGCGGAACTTCTTAAGGATCGGCTTTTGAGCCGCGCTCGGAGGAAAAGGTTTTTGAATGAAGTTCTTGGAATCCAGGCCTTTTATATCGGCGGTGCTCCTGGAATTTGGTCGATCCTAGAATTGTAGGTTTCCACCTTTTTGTCATTAGCTTTGATTTTATTCTCTCCTGATTCTACCCGTTTTGTCAGTTCCTCGAGCATCTTTATAATCTCGGGGTTGGTCTCCGATTCATTTTCATTTGGCCTCTTTGCGACCGGTTCGTTTTTGCGGGTGACTTCCCGGGGTGGATTGGGTTCAATTCTGCTCGGCGTGTGTCTTTGGTTCTGTAACTGGGCTATCGCCGCCTGTTGATCTTGCAATATTTCGAAGATCACCCGTAAATTGATCCCACCTCCTCCAATGTCTTGTGTATTTCGGGCTGTTGATCAGATTTTACCACGGACGCTATTCTCGGGGTCGGTAGGTAGATATGTGTTGATGGCCACATGCGAGTTGGCGTCAATCGGGTCAGCGACCGAAATTCCGATGGGATCAACATGTGGTACCTCGCCACTAGGCACTATGTTGTTATTTTTGCCGTGATGACCGGACTCATCGTCAACATGTAGAGGTGCTGACTGAGAATATGACATTTTGAGCTTTAACCTGAAATTAGAGAGACTCCAAAGAACAAGTGTAAAGTAGTGTGCGTTATAGAAATTTGTATCAAATAGCCACTATTATCTTCAGCCCCACTGTGGGCGCCAAACTATTTACTCTCAAAATTGGATAACAATTAAATTTGTAAATGGATTTAAGGATACGCGGATTTATTTGATACAAAGCAGTAAATAAAGACAAATTAAATAAATAAGGATGAAGTAAGCTCAAACCACACGAGGAAGACGATTTAAGCCTTAGTGAAATATTGGCCCTTGATCTGGGCTCGTAATAACAAGCACTGACGAACGAAAGCAAAAGAACTAATAACAGAAAAAATAAGGATATATTACCTCGGAATACGTGTTACAATGTCTTTTATGAATTATCAGACACCTTTTATATAGTAGGGGAGTCCTACTTTAGGTATAATTCTATAAAAGGTAAAAGATCCCTTGATTCACTTATTTGCTGGTTCCTTATTGATACGTGCCGAGATCCCCGAGACGTAATATCCGACCGGTCACGGATACTTCGGTCTTCTGTTGACTATGCTGACAATATTTCTTCGAAGTCGTTCGAGATTGGACCGATTCCGGGACCATGGCTTCGATATTCTCGAAGACGGGCGTTCTGCCCCCGGGTTCTAGTCCGGTGAGACTTGGGGTCGATCTTCAGTCCTTTATTGCCATGTCTCGAGTCTGGCTCACCATGTCGGAGGCTAGAATGTACCACGAGCTCGATTTCACCCGCATACAATACTATGTATAAGGTGAATAGAATATAGCAGTACAATAATAAAAATAAACCACAATAATCCAAGATAAAGTAATCTATTACGTTTGTTTTTGTGCGCGTGTATTGTATGTATACCTATTGATCGAAATTTAAAGAAGGAACTAAAATGTCGAAATGAAAAAGAGGAGATTTGTTTTCGAATTTCCGAAGAGCTTTGTACCGTAAAGATTTTTCTAAGTTTTGATTTACTTTTGGTAATTTTCCTAGAAATTTTATGTCTTAGTAATTGTGAGATAAAAACATGCAAGTAACTTATTTCATATCTCACTTTAATAGATTAGTGGAATAGAATATGAAGTATGAATGCTAGAAATCTAATCATGAAAGTAGAACATTGGCTTAACAAAATTTAAAACAAGATGATAACTTTAGAAATATCAGGAGAAGATTTGTTGGAGTTTTCGGATGGGAGTTTTACCTTCCTAGACTACATATGAAACTTTATTACCCTCCCTCATTAAGTTTTAACTTAATTACATGGCCATATACAATTTACCAATTATATACAAATTAATTTTAAATGAGTATCCCTTTAAATTAGGAATTGAATAAGGAATCAATTATTTTCCATCCATGTTCTCTCTCTATCTCTCTCTCTCTTATTCTCTCTCCCTCTCCTGCTCTCTCTCTCTCTCTCTCTCTCTCTCTCTCTCTCTCTCTCTCTCTCTCTCTCTCTCTCTCTCTCTCTCTCTCTCTCTCTCTCTCTATTCTTTCCCCAATTTTTCTTCCTCTGATGTTCTCTACTTTTTATCATTTTATGTTGTATATATTTTTAATGGAATTTATCAATGGATTTCAATCATTTTACTATAGAGTTTTAACTTAGCAATTTCCTTTCATGTTGCTCAATTGGTGTTCAAATTGTAATTGTCAATCAATAAATTTTGAAGGTGTTTGACTCTCCACCATTGACAGCCATTTAAAAAGCTTTGAAGCTTTGAAATCAAATTTGGGTTTTCAAAATTCATTAGTTGTTCGGATTGGGTGTCGTTGCAAATAATTGGGAATATTGTTTGGAGTTTATATCTCAATTTTGAGGGTGTTTGGTAAAGATTAGACTTGATTTTAGCTGAATTTCAGATTGAAACTCTAAGAAGAAGAAGAAGAAGAACACATGACATACAATATACTTACGAAATTGTAGTAAATTTGTATTATAATTGTATGTAAATTGTATTCTGTTATATATATATATATATATATATATATATATATATATATATATATATATATATATATATATATATATTATTTGAATGTTGTATGAAAGTTGAAAAATAGTTGTATAATATATGAATCATTGTATAAAATTTGTATTAAAGTTAAAAATATTATCTTTTTACATAAAGTTGTTGATATGTATCAAAATTATTTTAAGAGAGAAAGTTTTGATTGGAATTTCAGAGAGGAAGAAGAACATACCACTTACAAAATATATACAAATCATATACAAAAAATATACAAAAGACATATTGTATAAAAATTATATTTAAGTTGTATAATATTGTAGTTGTATTTAACTGTGTAGAAATCATGTATGAAAGTTGTAGATAAGTTGTATACTATATAATTTGTTGTATGAAATTTTATTTTTAGTATGTATGCTGTTGTAGATGTTCAAATTTGCATTAAATTTGTATCAAATTTATTTTTAATATGTATGTTGATGTACCATACATTATTCTTTTCTCAATTGATTTATTAAGGAAATAAAGGTAGAGAATGAATTCCAAATCACCTCATGTGCACTAATTCATATTTGTTTGAACTGAAAAACTTAAATATTTATGGGAGCCGAACGATTTGGTGGAGAAATTTCGAGTTTCACATTAAAAGCGCCATCGTCGCACTTCGGAGAAACTGAGTTTTATGTGAGATTTAAATTTTGTGTGAGAAATTAACTGGGTAGCATAGATTCTTGTTGGAAATACTAATAAAAAGTTGAATCTTAAGTTTGGAGGCAATTGAATTTAATTTGACTCATGGAGCTACTTCAACATGCTCACAAGCCACTATTAATGAGAAAGTACAACTTTGATATCCTATATAGAAGTACTACCAATGTATATCACCTTGAGAAAGTACAACTTTGATATCCTATATAGAAGTACTACCAATGTATATCACCTATCTTGTTGAACAAATTAAATCTAATAACTTTAGATCATTTAGACTTCAAGTTTACCAGTTGAGTTGCAACGAAATTACCATCTTCACCGCAATTTCTCAAGACAAAACATGTCCGGCCTTAAATGTATAAGGTGGTAGGGATGTTAAGCAACTCGAAGGAATCTTATTAAAAGAGGAGTGGAGAAAAAATAGGAAAAAGAGTAACTAAATCCCCTAATTTAAGGCATTAATAATGGATTGTATATAATTTATAATTAATCCTTGTTTAGGGCGGGTAATATACAAAATTATGATAATTTTGGTAAATAAGTTTCAAATATTTTATAGGAAGGAAAAAATCCCTTTTCGGATTGGGAATTTTACCTTCATATACACTATTTGAAACTTTATTACCCTCCCTACTCAAGTTTCAATTTAATTACATGAGCATATATAATTTACTAATTATATTCATTTTAGGAATTTAATGAGAATCAATTAACTCCTATAATCTCGCTAGCGTATATAACCCACTCCCATACGTTTCTCTGTCTATACCCCCCATAATTATGTACTCTCTCCCTCCATTAACGCACTCTTCCATTTTTGTTCAAAAATCTTTTACAATCTCTCTCAATCTTTCTGAATTCTCTCTCAAAATCCTACGAAATCAGTAACCGTTTAAAATTTTCCTTCCCTTACAATGAAGAAGAAAAGAGTTCCAAAGAATAACCCTAAAAAAGTTAATACTGGTGATATTCCTACTTTTGATTTGGGTGTTTTCTTATGGGATTCACCCAAAAAGTAGTGAAATCGACACATGCAAAATCAGACACAAAGTCTAAGCTTTCCCCTCGTGAAGCTAGGGCAGAAACTTAAACAAAACTCAAGCATGACAGGGATGATGGTGAAGCTTCGACATCTGCTAAATCAGTCAAGCGGAATGGTAAAGAAATTGCTTGTGATGATGATTTCGTCGAAGAAGAAGTTATCCCGAAACCTACCAAAAAAATCAAAGTTTCTCCTATTGTCAAACCTTCAAAAAATAAGAAGGTTAACAAAGATAACGACCCGACCGGTCATTTTGATCGCTATCGTATTGTTCGGCGGTTTGAGGCTATAGCTTCACTCCAGGTATATTGACTTGTACGTGAGGTCGGAATTAAATTTCGGGAAGTTCAGGATGGATTTGGAAAGAAAATTCTAATTTCAGAAGCTTTAAGTTGGAAGAATTGGCTAAGATTTGACTTTTGAGTAAACGACCTCAGAATCGGGATTTAAAGGTTCCAATAGGTTCGTATGATGATTTCGGACTTGGGCGTATATTCGGGTTGAGTATCAGATCACCCGGGAGCATTTCAGCGCTTATTATGGAAGGTTGGCATTTTAAAGGTTTAAGAATTTTATAAGTTTGATTTGAAGTAGATTTTGATGTTATCGATGTCCGTTTGGGGTTTCGAGCCTTCTAATAGCTTCGTTATGTCAACTATGACTTGTGTGTAAAATTTGAGGTCAATCAAACTTGATTTGATAGGTTTCGGCGTCGAATGTAGAAGTTTGAAGTTCTAAAGTTCATTAAGCTTGAATTGGGGTGCGATTCATGATTTTAGCGTTGTTTGATGTGATTTGAAGGCTCAAATAAGTTCGTATTGTATTTTGGGACATGTTGGTATATTTGGTTAAGGTTCCGAGGGCCTCGGGTGAATTCTGGATAGTTTACGGATTTATTTTTGGACTTAAGAAATGCTGAAGTTGGGCAGCAGCTGGTGTGATCGCTTCTGCGATGTCTTGGTCGCAGAAGAGAGGTTGAGCTCGCAGAAGCGAAATGAGAAGGGGCAAGGCAGTGGACACAGGTGCAAAGATATTCCCACACCTGCGGAATCGCAGAAGCGAGAATGAAGACGCAGAAGCGGATGGTCCGCAGATGCGCAATTGGCCATCGCAGATGCGCAAAAATGTCTGCAGAAGCGGAAACTAGGCAGAACATAAGTGGATCGAACTTGGTCATTTCATCATTTTTATTTGGGATTTTTGGAGCTCGGTTCTTTGGAGATTTTGAGGATTTTTCATCATGTAACACAAGGTAAGTAATTTCTCACTTGTTGTTAGCTTAATGTAAGGTTTATATGTGGATTTAAGGAGGAAAACTTTAGGAAAATTGTGGGATTTTGGTAGAAGACCTAAAATTTATAATTTTGGATTTTGACCACGATTTTGGAAATGAAATTAAGAATAAATTACATATTTGAGTTAGTAATGTTATGGGTAAGGTTTATATTCAAACAATTTCAGAATCCGGGCACGTGGGCCCGAGGACTGACTTTATCGACTTTTCAAGCGGAATTGAAAATTGTGTAAATTGATTAATTATGGGTATTAGAATATATTTTGATTGGTTTTCACATTGTTTGAATTGTTTTGGATCGACGGGCATTGGTTTGAGGTGTTAGAGAGGCTTTGGATGCGGTTATGGAACTTTGGAGCGAGGTAAGTCCCATGTCTAACTCTGTGAGGGAGAAACTACCCCTAGGTGATGTGTTTGTTATATGCTACTTGTTGCGGGGGCTACGTACACACAAGGTGACGAGAGTCCATACGTAGCTAGATTCATATTATATCCAGGTAGACTTAGGTTCCAGCCATGCTATAACTATACTATATGAGTTGTCTCTGGCCTATTAAATTCCTTTATTTTACATTACGACTTGAGACTAGGCTCGCGTAGAGTGATAGACTTGCTATTGTAGATATTTGACGGATTCATGATAAGCCGCTGATTATTTGTACTCTCCTTACGAAATACTCCCGCATTATGCGTTCTTATCGAAAAGTTTCCTTAAAATCTATAACTCACACGACTATTCATGAGTGGGGTCGAGGGCCCGTCAAAGCTTCTTATTCTAATGGGATTGGGCCGTTTGCCTCGGCAGGATAGATACACCTATGGTTCGTGTCGTTCGACCCTCGGTAGTGCGCACATTATGATGGATCGGGCCGTACAGGATTATGTACCACACTCTCATGGGAGCTGGCCGTTCGCCTCAGCAATATAATAGATGTATCTATGATTCGGAAATATCATGATGGATCGGTTCGTACGCCTCGACATTTTTATAAAATACTCTTATGAAATCATGCGTAATAATCGATAAGAAGGCAGTATATCTTCGAGTTTTCCTGATTTGAACTGTGGCGACCTATCTGGTGAGGTCCATTATATATACTCCGATTGAGGAGGTAATTACTAGCTGAGAGTTTGAGTTATTGCTGAGAGGAGAATTTTACCACGTATTTATACTTGTTATTTTGTTTATTTTCTCTGACTCACATCTTTCTACTTATACTGTAACTGTCTTATTGGACTACTAGTAAGTGTTGATGTCGACCCCTCATCACTACTTCTCTGGGGTTAGGCTAGATACTTACTAGGTACGCGTTGACTTACGTACTCATGCTACGCTTGCTGCACTTTTTGTGCAGGTACACACATGTCTGGTGATCTTTTGGGCGCATAGGCGCGGCTATTACCGGGACTTTACTGTGAGATGCATTTCATGTCACGATCCGCAGCCTGCAGAGTCTCTATCAGAGTTATTTATATTCCCCTATCTAATTTATATTCCATACAAATGTTATATTTTATTATATTTTCTAGTTGATGCTCGTGCACTTGTGATACCGGATTTTGGAGGTTCCTACGGGTTATTCGTTATTGTAATTCGTGTTATTCTATCTCATACTATTTAATTAATAAAAACTATGATTTTAAGGTACTAGAATGAGTGATTAAATTGACCAATCACTGTTGGCTTGCCTGACGGCGGTGTTAGGCGCCATCACGACCTACAGTGGATTTTGGGTCGTGACAGCTTGGTATCAGAGCATTAGGTTTACTTGGGTCTCACGAGTCATGAGCAAGTCTAGTAGAGTCTTGCGGATCGGTATGGAAATGTCTGAACTTATCTTCGAGAGGTTACATGACTGTTAGGAGCACTTCCCTTCTTGATTTCCTCATCGTGTGGTTTGATTCCATTGAGGCTTGTGCTTTTATTTCCTTCCTACTCAATCTTATGCGACGTGAAATGCTTGTTGTCAGTTGGACGTCGAGTAGTGGTATTGATACTACAGACGTGGTGCAGAATGCTTTTCCCTGCGTGTTCGGGCAGGATATTATCGGCGCCTTGCGGAAGGGTGTTCTGTCGTTTTAGTTCAATATCGGTACTTTCTAAGGTTTTGAGGCTATGCACAGATTGCTATGATGTTCATGCATTATTTTCACACAGTGTTGGTGTACTGGTAGGGTGCTCATTTATGTGTCGAGGCAGTGAATGACTTGAAAGGAGGAGTTCTCAGTGAGTGATTTAGAGGCTTAGCATTTAATTCCAGCAGAGGAAAGGAAATCGGACAATGAATGTTTAGGCTTTGGTTGATGGAGTAACGAGACTTGAGATTTTCGAGCGTGGTGGAATTTTCATTGTGATGGGATGTCGTCATCCTTGTTTGAACGCATTACGGTTTGCCGGAGTTATGGTCCTCTTTGATTTTGCTTTCGGGGCAGGGTGTTGTGAAATGGTACCTGAGAAGCTGTTGTCATAGATAGCGGGGTGTAGCGGTTTTAGAATCAAAGGAGTGTTTATAGTGTTGATGGCTTGATAAAGATGATCTTTTAGGAGGTTTAGAGTTGGTAGCAATTCATTAGATCCGGTGCTACAGGTATGGATTTGATTTGAGGCAATATTTGCGCAGCAAAGTATGAGGAAGGACATGGCGGGAGGTGTCTAGCGGCAGATGAGTTACTTGCAGGTGAAGTATGAGAAGTAGAGGTCGATAAGTTGCTTAAATGAGATGGTTTGACCGAAGTAGGAGTGGCAGAGTATCATATGGATTCTGTGGTAGGATAGCCACGTACCTTGAGGATGATTTGAGCAATTTGGAAGGCATGGTGGGAGTGACTAGGTCCACGGATTATAATTGGAATGATGGTTACTGTACGGAGAAATATTAAATATGGCAGAGAGGAGTTTGCTTGAAATAAAGAGGGGTGTAAAGATTTGATTATCGTTACGGATGCAACACAGCTTTGAGTTTGGAAGGTATTGTTGAACTTTCAGTTGATGTCAGCGGGGAAGGAACAGGCTTGTACAACTGGTGGACGAGCATGTGCTCAGGAGAATTTACTGATTACGTAGTAGTTGTAACCAGTGCCGCACCGTTGGAAGATGTCGGCATGGAATACCATAAGCGGGCTATCTCCTTTGGACAGGTCAGCGGTTGTGTGATTTGTTGAAGTTTCTACGAAGAGTTCTACGTACTACGAAGCAGAAGGTCGAGTATATGATTATACCTGATAATTCGGGATGTTCATGAAAAGTTTAATAATAAACTACAAGAAGTTTGGCGGGTTAACGGTACGGGATTATGGTAAATAAGAAGGAGGAATCGTTGTGGGCTCTACATTATGAGATGGTAGCTTAAAGCTAAGTGGGGGAGCTCCACTGTCTACGATTGAATCGCGTAGTTGTCTGCTTGTGCGGTTTATGGTTATCGATGCATTGGTGGATTATTTATGACTAAGAAAAGAAAACATTAGGGTAATTCGAGCAAGGAACTTGATGAATGTGTGTTATACTTTGCCTTATTGATTGAGGTGTAGGATATAGGAAGACTCAGAGTTTATGCTTCTTATGGATGTAGTGTACAAGGAAAAGAATTCAACCAGTTGCTTTTTTGATAGGATGTTCATGTACTAGTAGAGCATTGAAGTTCGGTTATGTTCGAGATCAGGTCAGAGTGGGTGACTCTCAAAAACGGTCCTAGTGGGTTCAAGAACTAAAGTGCAGTGCCTAAGGATTTTGGGTCCGTTGTGTAGTTAAGGACTAAGCTTTTGCAGTGGATTGCGAACGAAACTTGGAATGTTCTATGTCACTGTCGGTTATGCGATGCAGTATTGGAGTAAAGGAAGAAATAGCTTCGGATTCGCGGAAGGTCTTGCAAACTGGGGTTACCAATTGGAGATGTTATTGTGCGCTTGAGAAGGGTATGAGGTGGTTCATGGGTATTGAGACGATGTGGTCTCGCGATTTGGGTCACTCGGGATGAGTGTGGATTGAGTTCATTATGTTGTGAATGGGGCTATTATATTTCTAAGTCTGGTCAAGAGTAAATTGAAAGAAGTTGGGTCGGTTAGTAATTGGCTGAATCAGCATAATCGTGGCAATGATCAGTCCCTTCGGTGTGTTAAGTTATACATGTGGTTTGTAGTTGTACGTGCGGGCTTGACAACCACCATAACTTGAGTGATTTGGGAAGTATTGGATTCAGATGGTCTCATTGTGTAAATGGATTCCGGAAGAGTCCCGACGGTTTAGGTCATGACTTGAGGTTGGTATTTTCTGCGATTTGGGAATTCAGTTGCGTGTTGCATGGGTTCTTTGGAAATGAGTTAAGTGAAAGGCGTCTAGCCAATGAAGTGGTTATTCTACTAGTAGTTCAAGGGTTATGGTGAATGCGTGTGTTATCACGTAGCGGCATGATGGGTGCAGTGAGCGACAGGGGAATTTGAAAGTGGAAGATCAAAGTTGTGGTTCGGTGTTGATAAGAATGTCACGAGCTCGAATTAGTAGGGAAGAATTCAGATATTTAGAGTATGCTGGCGTTATCTAAATGTCTCCTGAGAATGGTGTTCTGTGGAAGAGGCATTGTGTATTGATTTGCGGGCTGTGATTTGCCTTACAGAGTTAGTACGGTTGGTGGTATGGATGTGCAGACTTTGCTACCTGGTGCGAAAGATTTTGGGAGAGTATTCCACGGGGAAAATTGTATAAGTATGTCGTATTAGTCACTTGATTGTTAAAGAATGAAACCAACTATGGAGATTCTGATACTGTCGCTAATGTGAGAGTTTATGATTGGAAGACGCCCTAGTCCCTTGGTTGTGGACTGTGGGAGTTTGTCCCGGATTGAGATAGCTTGATTATTCGCACACGTAGTCCCGTGTCGCTTGTGGTATTAGATAAGCAACATGGCTCTCGAGATGCATATCATTTATCACAACTTAGTCGTGCTTGGGTTTTGTGGCGTATTGCGCTATCCATCTCCCCAAAGTTGTACTTTTTTGCACTTAGCGTGCTTATGGCCGATATTAGGTATTCCATTGGTAGAAGCATTATGGCTTGATGAGTATGTCCTTATTATTGTTATGAGTGGATCGGGTGGCACGCCGCCACGTGTGCGTTCTTTGGATCGGGTTGCACGCCGCAACTGTATCATATTTGGATCGGGTTGCGCGCCGCAACAGTATCATGTTTGGATCAAGTTGCACATCGCAATAATCATATATGAGTACGGTTCCCTATACCTATTCATGCGTATTTTGTTTCTCATTCTCTGATAAGGGTTCATAACATCTGTTCGGCCGTTTTATTCATTACAAGGGCTGGGTAATTCTTTTCCAGATCTCGTTCCTCCTTATGTGTCACATTCGAGTTTGTAGCTTGTTGGCGCATTGTAGGCGTCATATAAGATTTTTGGCAGTGTCTGAGATGGCTTATTTCCTGAGTAGCTTGTACTGGGTGAGATGAGATTATTGGACCGAAAATTAGTGCAATCAGATTTATGTAAGGTACATTACAGAGAAAATATCATTATTCAATTCGGAATGAGGTAATGGTTCATGTCTAGAGGGGAGACTCCATGATTTATTGATTCGGCAGGTGGTTATTAGTTTCTACACATCTCTGCCGTCGCGAAAGTATTTCGAAAGTTAGAACATGACTTATATGCGTCATGAGGTGTATTGTAGGCACCAGATTCGTGAAATTTCTAGTTATTGTGGTCGGAGAATGTTATTATGGGCAACCGACTTATGCGGTGCATGGTGTGATTTCAGTATAGGTGCACAATCATGTTTTGGTATAGTGTATGGTGATTTGGTACGGTGTTCGTATGTTAGAATCAGGTCTTGTAGAGAAATTCGGAGGCTGGAATTTGGTTCTAAGGCTTATAGATTAAATAAAAGGGGGGATCTTCAGTCTGACTCGAGCTAATATGTTCAACTGGATTGTGGTGGCACGGGTAGGTGCACAAGGTGTTAAACAGTGATTTCGGACACTTCAGAGCAGTCCTTAGCACGTTCGAGGATGAACATATGTTTAAGTAGGGGAGAATGTAACGACCCGGCCGGTCGTTTTGAGCTCTATCGTGTCATTCGGCGGTTTGAGGCTTTGAGTAGCTTCACTTCAAGTATATTGACTTGTACGTGTGGCCGGAATTGGATTTCGGAAAGTTCGGGATGGATTTGGAAAGAAAATTCTAATTTCTGAAGCTTTAAGTTGGAAGAATTAGCTAAGATTTGACTTTTGAGTAAACAACCTCGGAATTGGGATTTGAAGGTTCCAATAGGTTTGTATGATGATTTCGGACTTGGGCGTATGTTCGGGTTGAGTATCGGATCACCTAGGAGCATTTCAGCGCTTATTATGGGAAGGTTGGCATTTTAAAGGTTTAAGAATTTCACAAGTTTGGTTTGAAGTGGATTTTAATGTTATCGATGTCCGTTTGGGGATCTGAGCCTTGGAATAGATTCGTTATGTCAATTATGACTTGTGTGCAAAATTTGAAGTCAATCAGACTTGATTTGATAGGCTTCGGCGTCGAATGTAGAAGTTTGAAGTTCTAAAGTTCATTAAGCTTGAATTGGGGTGTGATTCATGATTTTAGCATTGTTTGATGTGATTTGAAGGCCCGACAAAGTTCGTATTATATTTTGGGACGTATTGGTGTATTTGGTTAAGGTCTCGAGGGCCTCGGGCGAATTCTAGATGGTTAACGGATTTATTTTTGGACTTAAGAAATGCTTAAGCTGGGCAGCAGCTGGTGTGATCGAGTCTGCGATTTCTTGGTCGCAGAAGAAACATCTCAGAAGCGAGTTCGATCTCGTTGAAGCGAAATGGGAAGGGGCAAGGCAGTGGACGCAGGTGCGAAGATATTCCCGCACCTGCGGAATCGCAGAAGCGAGAATGAAGACGCAGAAGGGGCTGGTCCCCTAATGCGCAATTGGCCATCGCAGAAGCGCCTGCGCAGAAGCGAAAATGCTTCCGCAAATGCGAGGTCTCAGATAGGCAGTGTACTCCGCAGATGCACATTTGGACTCGCAAAAGCGAGGCCACAGATGCACAAAAATGTCCGCAGAAACGAAAATTGGCGGAACATAAGGGAATCGAACTTGGTCATTTCGTCACTTTCATTTTGGATTTTTAGAGCTCGATTCTTGGGCGATTTTGAGGAGTTTTCATCATGCAACACAAGGTAAGTAATTTTCCACTTGTTGTGAGTTTAATGTAAGGTTTATATGTGGATTTAAGGAGGGAAAAATTAGGAAAATTGTAGGATTTTGGTAGAAGACCTAGAATTTATAATTTTGGATTTTGACTATGATTTTGGAAATGGAATTAAGAATAAATTACATATTTGAGTTATTAATGTTATGGGTAAGGTTTATCTTCAAAAAAATTTGGAATCCAGGTACGTGGGCCCGAGGGTTGACTTTATTGACTTTTCGAGCGGAGTTGAAAATTATTTAAATTGATTAATTATGGGTATTAGAATATATTTTGATTTGTTTGCACATTGTTTGAATAGTTTTGGATCGACGGGCATTGGGTTGAGGTGTTAGAGAGGCTTTGAAGCTGGTTATGGAACTTCGGGGCGAGGTAAGTCTCTTGTCTAACTCTGTGAGGGGGAAACTACCCTCACAGAGGTAAGTCTCCTGTCTAACATAGGTGATGTGTTTGTTATGTGCTACTTGTTGCGGGGGCTACGTATGCACGGGGTGACGAGAGTCCGTACGTAGCTAGATTCATGTTATGTCCGGTAGACTTAGGTTCCCGCCATGCTATAACTCTATTTGAGTTGTCTTTGGCCTATTAAATTCCTTTATTTTATACGACTTGAGACTAGGCTCGCCTAGAATGATAGACTTGCTATTATAGAGATTTGACAGCTTCATGATAAGCCGCGGATTATTTGTACTCTTCTTACGAAATTCTCCTGCATTATGCGTTCTTATCGAAAAGTTCCCTTAAAATTCTATAACTCACACGACTATTCGTGAGTGAGATCGAGGACCCATCAAAGCTTCTTATTCTAATGGGATCGGGCCGTTTGCCTCGGCAAGATAGATACATCTATGGTTCGTGCCGTTTGACCCTCGGCAGTGCGCACATTATGATAGATCAGGCCATACGCCTCGGTAGGATTATGTACCACACTCTCATGGGAGCAGGCTATTCGCCTCGGCAATATAATAGATGTATCTATGGTTCAGAAATATCATGAGGGATCGGGCCATACGCCTCGGCATTTCTTTAAAATACTCTTATGAAATCATGCGTAATAATTGATAAGAAGGCAGTATATCTGCGAGTTTTCCTAATCTGAACTGTGGCGACCTATATGGTGAGGTCCATTATATATACTCCGATTGAGGAGGTAATTACTAGCTGAGAGTTTGAGTTATTGCTGAGAGGAGAATTTTACCACGTATTTATACTTGTTATTTCGTTTATTTTCTCTAACTCACATCTTTCTACTTCTATTGTATCTGTCTTATTGGACCACTAGTAAGTGTTGATGTCGACCCCTCGTCACTACTTCTCTGGGTTGGCTAGATATTTACTAGGTACACGTTGACTTACGTACTCAAGCTACACTTGCTGTACTTTTTGTGCAGGTACACATATGTCTGGTGGTCTTTTGGGCGCAGAGGCGCGGCTATTGCGGGGACTTTACTGTGAGCTACATTTCATGTCACGATCCGCAGCCTGCAGAGTCTCCATCAGAGTTATTTATATTACCCTGTGTAATTTATTTTCTAGACAGATGTTGTATTTTATTATATTTTCTAGTTAATGCTCATGCACTTGTGACACCGGAGTTTGGGGGTTCCTACGAGTTGTTCGTTATTGTAATTCGTGTAATTCTATCTCATACTATTTAATTAATAAAAAATATGATTTTAAAGTACTAGAATGATTAATTAAATTGGTCAATCACCGTTCGCTTGCCTAACGGCGGTGTTAGGCGCCATCATGACCTACAGTGGATTTTGGGTCGTGACCAAAATATCTCCTAAAACCATACCCCAACTGTCATTGAAGAAGGCAAAAATTTAGTAGTTACAATTTTGGTTCTTTTTGTTAGTTACAAAACCTGTTCTCATTCTCATGACTATACATATTTTTTGTTTTCTGTATTTGTAGAAATTTTATCTACATTGTGTATATTTATTGTTGGTTATCAACTTTTCTACATTTCCCTGGAAATTCTATATTTCTTGTATATTATTCAAAATAATTTTTTTAGGAAATGTACTACATGATTTAGTTGGTTATATTGGTTATTATTTGCTCTATTTGAAGATGTTAGTTTCATTTTCTCTAGTTGTTAGTTTCTAATTTCTTGCTCTAAACATAATTTTATCAGTGCATTTGTAGCTTCAATGTAGTCAGTTGTTATATATGTTTACTAATTTTATATCTTACTTATATGCAATGTATTAATGTCTTTCTGACTGTAACTAAAGTGTAGTAGAATTGTGATTATTTTGTTTTTTGGTCTTTAAACAAGTTTTATTAACTTACTGTTTCTTTTGATGCATAATCGAACATTTTTTGCTCCACATGATGTTGATTATGGCATCACTAGGTTCCAGACATTATCCGACCCTACTGTTCCTCCCCAAATCAAGGTGTTATTGTATGAAAATGGGTTAAAGTTGCTTAAGAAGGCATGTTTTGGGCACTTTCTTTCCCTGCCCAAAATATGTATCCAAAATCAGGCCATTCACCTTCTCATAAAGTATGAATTGAACGCATCTGGTTCTCATTTTTTTACAACATAGATAAAGGGTGAGAGGCTGAACTTTGGGTTGAGGGAGTTTGCCCTTATCACTGGCCTTAGGTGTTTTATAGAAGTAACGGACTTTGGTTACACAACTAAGTATGACAGTAAAATAATGAGGAGCTATTTTTCGAACAAGGAAAAGTTGAGAAGTCGTACTTGAAACAAATTGTAACTAGCCGTAGATGGGTGAATGATGAGGATGCAGTCAAGCTGTATATTCTCTATGTGATAGAATTCTTCCTTTGTCCTTCATAGAAAGATAATGGTTTGATAGACCATTTTAGGTTCTATTTGGTGGACTCGGGGAAGTATGTGAATTTCACATGGGGTATTGAATCTTATACACAATTGCTTCAGTCTGTTAGGCATAAGCTGAACCCTTCTGTGCATTTTTATCTCATTTGAGGTTTTTCACTCGCTATGCAAATCTGGTTGTATGAGTGTTGCTTTACATCAACACTGATATAGCTACAAGGGTTGGTAATTCGATCCCCCGCATACTTAACTGGACAGCTAATAAGGACAAGATATGGATTTCTGCATTGGAAGATGTCAAGATCCAATTTTCCCTCCGTTGGGTATCGTGATGGCACCTAGTCTTAGGGACTAGGTAAGCCTAGCATTAATTGAAACAACAATATTATTTAAATAACATCTAATAATTTTAAATAGAAATCTCTTAAAATTTATAATTCCCAAAACCGGTAGTACAAGTCATAAGCTCTACAGAGCGTTTGCTAGAAAACTTCTAAATACAACTGTCCAAAATAAGAATAAACAGTGCAAAATGAAAACTTGAAGGTGACTCCGAAGCATGCGAACATAGCAGCAGGTTTACCTTGAGTCTCCACAGCAATGACCCGCATAGCTGCTAATGAACAAAAACCTGGATCTGCACAAAAATGTGCAGAAGTGTAGAATGAGCACACCACAGCGGTGCTCAGTAAGTATCAAGACTAACCTCGGTGGAGTAGTGACGAGGAACAGTCAAGACACCCACTGGTCTAATAAATTAAACAAGTATAAGTATATGAACAGCAGAAATATGATATCTACATAAAGACTATGCAATATGGCTCACAATACAGTAATGGCAATAAGAAAGGAAACAACAAGTATAAGCGGAATACCATAAAAATGATACAGAAAAGTGAATGAAACACAACCTAAATCTGGAATCACAAATACAACAAGGACAAGTAATAACTCAGCAACTACAACCGCTTTTACATCAAGTTTTAGTCATCAAACTCCATGAGGTACCGAACCTCGGACAAATCACAACTCACGGCATAACTCACGGGTCTCAATACCTGAACCCTAACACTTGGCATCCTGTGCCCTCATTACACTTCATAACCGCACTGACGACTCACGTGACAATAGAGCCATTCTCACATAGAAGGCAAGTAAACAAGGGTGAGCATCTATGCTCAACAATATCAAGAAAACCTCTTATCTGATAAGAGTGCTTAACTACGTGTATACTTGTGCAAGTGTCCTAACATAGTTCATACCAGCTAGTGAGCATAAGGAAAAGAACAGACAGCACGTAGAATATTTTCTCACAACTTTCACAAGATAAAGCTCACACAGGTAAGTGTACCACTACACAAATATCAATAACAAGAATGCCCCCAGGCCATCACAAATCATCACAAATCATTCCGACACATATCCCCCCTTGTCTCGCCACGTGTGAAATAGTAAAGTAAATGCCCGCTTTGTCTCGCCACACATGCATAATAATGTTCCCACTTTGTCTTGCCACATGCACACACACACACACACACACACACACACACACACACATATATATATATATATATATATATATATATATATATATATATATATATATATATATATATATATATATATATATACACACACACACACACATTACGCCGCATGTACAAATATCAATAGTAACAATAGCACAGCGGAAACCTCGTGCAACCCCATAACAACAACCGCACGGCAGAAACCTCGTGCATCATAATAACCAAAACCGCACGGCAGAAACCTCGTGCATCACCACAATAAGTACAACAGCAACAATGATAATAATACAAGGATACGATAAATACGTCAACTCAGAAATTCCAGAACTCAAGGAAATGAAGGAACTAATTCACAAGGGGTAGCCACAATAGAGAACGCTAGTCATAATAAGAACAACTCAACAAAAAAGGAAATATTATGTAACAACGGTCCACAATGTACAGTTTGACAATGAGGAAGCTAACACAAGACGAATAATTCAAAATATGGACAAGCCAACAAAAATATGGGATATCTAACTTCTTTTAAGGTTGGGCCATTAAGAGAGAGATACAACAACTTCAATTAAGGATAAGCAGTATAAGGATAATCATTTGCCTCAATTAAGGATGAAAAATTACAGAAGAGATAATTATAAATTTAGATAAAGATAAGCAGTTAGGGAAATGACAACACGACAATATAAGAGATAACAATTTCAGTTAAGGCACATATGAATCAAATGAACAACAAGAGTGGATTATGAGGCAATTAATTTAAATTAAAGCAGGTAGAGGTGAAACTGGAAATTTAGAAATGTAATTGTAACGAGAACAACTGCATATTCAATGAATATAAGGACCTAAGAATCCCTAAAAGGCCAATTTTCCACAATTAAGTCCGGGCACGTACTCGTCACCTCGCGTACACGGACTATAATTAGCATAGAAGACTCAAATCCTAAGGGGTAATTCCCCCACATGAAATAAGGCAAGATACTTACCTCAAAGAAGACAGACCGATACTCAAAAATGAACTTCTCGGGTAAAATGACCTTCGGACGGCTCAAATCTAATCAAAATAACTTCAAAGCACAAATAAAACTCATAAGAGACTATTCAGGATCATAAAGCCTCAATCTTTAACAAAATCTAAAAATCGGTCCATAAGTCGACCCCCGGGCCCGCACCTCGGAACCCGACAAATTTCACAAAATCCGAACACCCATTCCGATATGAGTTCAACCATACTAAAATTATCAAATTCCGATACCAATTCGTCCCTCAAATCATGATTTTTTATTTTGCAAATTTTCTTCAAAAACCTCCTTTTTTTCCCAACTCAAAGCACAAATTAAATGATAAAAACATAGAATATAATAAATTCTAGGTGAAGAACAGTTACCTAATTGATTTTCTTGAAAACCCCACAAGGAATCGCTAAAAACCGAGCTCTATAAGTCAAGATATAATAAAAATGACCTAACCCTCGATTTGGAAATCTTATATTCTTCCCAGGTCTTTAAGCATCGCGAACGTGGAAGAACAATCGCGTTCATGAAGAAGAAAAACAAAACCTGCCCAGTTGTGCTTCGCCAACGCGACAACATGTTCGCGAACGCGACAACACGTTCGCGAACGCGGAGAGGAAAAATCTGATGGCCCAACGACTGCTCTTTGCGAACACGTGGAATGGTACGCGAACGCGAAGAAGAAATAGTCAACAGCCCCCAGCTCCCAATTTCTACTACGAGAATGCGAGGGAACAAATACGAACGCGAAGAAGGAGAAAGGAGACTTTCGCGATCACGAACGTGATCATGCGAACGCGAAGAAAAATGAATTCCTCCTCCAAAATTACTCTTTACGAACGCGAAAGAAGGGACGTGAACGCAATTAAGGAAACCAGATGACAGAAAACAACAGTTCAAAAATAGAAGGAAAGGGCCCATCGCCCATCCGAAACATAACCGAGGCCCCCGGGACCCCGTCTAAACACACAAACGAGTTCCATAACCTAACACGGACTCGCTCGAGGTCTCAAATTACATCAAACAACGCCGAAAATACTAATCGCACCACAAATAGAACTTTTCAACTTTTAAAACTTCCAACTTTGAAAACTCGTTCCAAAACCAATCAAACCAACCCGAAATGATGTCAAATTTTGCAGGCAACTCCCAAATAACATATAGGAGCTGTTACAGCTCTAGGAATCGCATTCCGACCCCGATATCAAAAAGTTCACTTCCGGTCCAAATCTCCAAAAATTTATCTTTTGCCATTTCAAGCCTAAATGAGCTACCGACCTCCGAAACACAATCCGGACATGCCCTTAAGTCCAAAATCACCCAACAGAGCTAAAGGAACTAATGGAACTCCATTCCGGAGTCATCTTCACACACTTCTGACTACGGTCAAAATCCTGAGACTTAAGCTTCCGTTTTAGGTACTAAGTGTCCCAAATCACTCTGAATCATCCGGTAACTGAATTCAACCATGCACGCAAGTCAATACACATAATACGAAGCCGTTCAGAGCCTTATGCTGCCGAATGAGACTTAAATTCTCAAAACGACTGGCCGGGTCGTTACAGAAGAGAGGATAACAAAACTATCATGGATCAAGGTACATGTTTTCACTTCTGGACAGACAATATAATACAAATTATCTACACATTTTATACATATGATGACTAGGTTCCTCACTTTTGTTTCACTCGGTTCACCGACATGCTTGAAGCCCCAGAAGAGCTTTCTAGAATGACTTTGCCAAACAAAGTTGAATACATCCTTGAAAAAGCTGAAACAAAGGCCGAGCATCCGACAGATGCTCCATCTCCATCTGGACATAAGCAAGCAATGGGAATAGATGACAAGAAATATATTGTGAAATAACTAAAAAAATAATAAGAAAAGATGTTAATAAGGTAACATCTTAAGATAATCCTAGCTGGTTTCTTTAATTTATATTATGCAAATTATTTATATAACTCTTTCTATTTTAATACGTAGGTCGGTTTAGACCTTGGATTGTTCAAGAAAGAGGTATACCTAATTCTTGATTTTTAGTCTTCTATATATATCTGTAAGCCTCTAATTGTCAGATACATTATAACAACTTTTTTTCTTTAGGTTTTTCAAGAACTAGTTAGTATTCGACTGCTACTCAATGATTCCATCAAGTCTGTGTTACAGGTAATAAAAAGTCAACAGGATACTAACATTGATGCTAAGGTTTCATACGAAATATATTTATTTTGGACAATAATTTTTACCATATTTATGTTTATATTAGCATTCATAAAGTATATAGCCTAACAAATTATGCTTGCCGTTTACTAGCAGTTCTACGAAAAATGATGAGCATTACAAAGAAAAGAACAAACAATAGAATCCTGGCAGTAGTGCTAAATCAGTGTTGGGCAGCAGCAGTAAAACATATATTTTAACAATTTTAACATAATTTGATGACAAATAATCTACATTATATTTATATTATATCTACATTATATCTACACATAGCCTAAATTACCAACAAATAATCTACATTATATTTTCTATTGTTGTCTTAGATACAGGACACATGTCTGACATTCAAAATGAGGAGAACGTTCCTATATCATGCCTTGTAGGTGTTGACATATCTTTCCAATTTCAAGGGGCATTGGAGGAAGAAACTGCAGGTATGATTTAGTACATTTTATCTACATATTTCACAATACATATTACATCTTAGCTACACGCTAGAATTTTAACAAATTAACTACATTTAAATTATAATTTATCTACAGTGTTGTTTCTATTTACTACAAATGATCTATAATTTTATTAAGTTGTACACATTTATCGTAACAGAGAAGGAAACTATGTATGTGGACTCTCCAAAACAAGATGCAAAAGTTGGCATACAATGAGAGCATTTAACTGAAGAGAAGGAGACTATGCATTTACAATCTCACATTCAACAAGCAAATATTATACAACAAGGAGACGATTGCAATGAATATTTTAGTGGTATTATATGTTACAATATAATTGTAGGAAAAAAACAACAGATTTCATATAAGTTTCAGTTTTCCCAAAAGAACTATTGCAACTAACATACAATGTTGTTCTTTTGTTTTAAATTTTGTAGGTGAACCATCCGACTACATCAATGTATGTGATTCGGACAATGACTCCAGGTCTGGAAAAAGGGCAGTAACACTTGATAATTTTGAGCTGCCAGAGAACTTCTCATAGATTGTTAAGTTCGGCGAGGTTAATGAATATGAAACAACCCTTGTGCATCAAGGAAGAATAAGGATTCCTGGAAAGTATGCCAGATCCCCCTTTCTCCCTTATTTCAGTTTTGGGGGAAGCACTTCTGTTGGACCTCCTCCAATTTTCAACATCAAGCATTCATTTACTGGGGTTATTGGCAACGATGTTGATCCTGACTTGTTGGAAGAATTTAATAAGTGGTTATATTTAGGTACCAACACGGTTTCAAAGAGGTTAGATTATATAATTTTTTTCATATTATCGAGTGCATATAATTTATGGATTTTCAATTGAAATTACATAATAATTAAACTTTTTATGTCTTTAAATAGGAGGAAGGCGCCTTATACTTTAAAAGATAACTATCTCAAGTTGTGGTTTGATATTGGAGTGGAGAAAGTTAATAAAAAGGACTGATTTTATACTTTGACACATCCCCGGCAAGTCCTCAACAACACGGTACACACATACCCTGGCAGAATTTAATGATTAGCTGTAGTATTCTATTATTTTAGAAATCTATAGATTTTTTGTTTGAAAATTGTAGTTAAATTGTATGAAGCATTGAGAAATAATGAAATCTATTTTTTTGCAGCACATTGATGTTATTTTATACTATTTGAGGAAGATAGAAAAGTATGGTCCTGAAAACATAATACGGTTTACAACTACTGATTGTATGTTCAAGACTAGAATTGAACAAATTTATGAGAGGTACATTAATGCTCCTGCCGATAAGAAGCTTGTTGTTGTCAAACCTCACAACGTCGTATCCGAATACATATTGGGGAACCGATTACTTGCAAATGTTGCATGGGACAAAGTTAATTTTGTGATTATGCCCATAAACATTGTGAAAAAATTTCATTAGTTGTTGGATTTGTTTGACATTACCGATAGTTCTATATGTTTATGATTCTGTGGTCTCTTTACGAAATCACAAACTTGTTGAATCTATTGTCGACAAGTTTGCTATTATGATCCCTCTCTACTTGTAATGCACCGACTTCTATGGCAAGCGTCTAGACATCAACTACAAGAACACAAAGGCATACATTGAAAAAGGTGCTACTGACCCTCTTGACATTCAGTGGTTGGTCGGTGAGATACCACAGCAAAAAGAGGGATCACTTTATGTGCTGCTTTTCCTTCTATATATTTAACCAATTGTATTTTATATTGAATGCTAAATCTTTTTTCCTATTATTTTTTGCAGTGACTGTGGTGTATACATGGCGGCATTTGTAGAATATGTCAGCATTGGAGAGTTATCGATTTCAAAGGAAGACCTTTCTGATATTGATCAACAACATAGACACTATGGAGCGATCATTTGGGATTATGCTAGGAAAAAGAAAGAGCTTGATGCAATTAGTGAAAGTGAGGTGACCGGCAGATTAGCAAAAAGAAAAGGTGCACCAACTGTGAACGAGAGAACACAAGTCCGGAAAAAGAAGAATTAGTTACCTTTTTCAGTAGAAAAATTATAGTTCAAGTGTTTAGTTGTAGCTGGATTATAGTAAAGTTGTAGAAAAATTATTTATTAAGAACAAGTCAGCTGCAATTCATTTGTATCAGATTTGTGCTACAGTTGTTTTACCTTTTGTTTTGTTATTTTCTCCAGAATTCTACTACTTAGAATAGAAAACATCTGTGACTTTTTTTGGTTGAAAGTTGTTAGTACTTGATCTCGAAATTGGTACTATATAAGTTCTTTACAGTATAACTACAATTATGTCAACAACTACTATACAAAAATACATAATCTATTCAATTTAAGCAGTGTTGTTAGGAAAGGCTGAAAAGTAATAAATAAACACAATATTTGAACAAAACAACTACAAACCAATTGCATTAAGAGTTGAAATCTGTTATCAAACATTCATTATAGGAGACAATATTTATTCAAATTAGCAACACAATTACACCACAACTATAATTCTCCAGAACAGAACAAATACAACTTCATATGTCTTAAAGGACAGATTATCATTAACAGTACTCAGTAAAAAAAATCTTTAAAGTGTATCAATTTTTATTTCTTTTTGGGAGCATTCCTACAAGATCTTTTGGTATGCCCTTCTAGTATGCAGTTGCCACATGAAACCTTGTACTTCTTTGCATTTACTTTATCATATGGTTTGTATCTTTGTTTTTGAGGTCTCCCTGGCTGTCTTTTCCCAGTAGGTGGCATTACAACTTCTTCAGTTATATGTTATGATACATTCCATTTGCTTTCATCTGGAAGCGGGTCTACTGGTATTTCATAACTCTGCAGAAGGCTCTCCCCCGTGTAATAAGGAGAACAATAGTTTTCATAAGACTTGTTCTTGTGCCTCAAAGCTGCCAAAGCATGTGGACATGGAAGTTCATCAAGCTGGAATTGTCCACAACTACATCTCTTGTTTTGAAGGCAAACAATGAAGCGCTTCACACCATCTATCACAGTATGGATGTAATTTGTTAAAGCTCTCACCTACAATTTCATTACAAACACACAATAAGTTGTCAGCAACAGATACAAAACAAAATAACTACAATTATATAACAACATTTCTACAATTATCAGTATATATTTCGTTTGATGGAATCAATGATCTGATGTTATTGGCTATAACTTACTCTCATATTATGCGATAATGTCCTGTTGTCCTCCAACTCTTTATTGTATTTTTTTCCAAGGTATGTGAACGTACCCTTTCTATTCAATAACTTTTCATTAGTCCAATGTTCAAGAAGAGTCCTCATGTACTCTAATAGTTCTACTACGAGCAACTCTCTTGCATCTTTGGTTACCGCATTCAAGGAATCTACAATGTTTGATGTCATCGTCCATGTTCTGCTCACCGTAGCATGCCCTCGAGACCATCTGTGATAGCCAATATCGTATAGGTATGCTTTAACATGTGTGTCGATCTCTTCAATCTTTGACATTCTTTCATTAAATTCATCAAACGTGTATGATCGTGCCGTGGTAAAGTACAATTCTCTTAACTTTAGATGACCCTTCTTGGACTTTGACTTTACATTTGTTCAAATATTCCACATGCAAGCATAATGTGGCATGCCGGTATAAACAGTAGATGTTTCTTTCAAAATATTCTCATTCTGGTCCGAAACAACATAAATATTTGATTTTTCACCATATGCATGTTTGAATTGCTCAAAAAACCACCTCTATAATGCGTCATTTTCTGAATCCACAATGGCGTATGCTAGTGGTATATGCTACCTATCACATAGATATCAAAAAGAATGTCACGACCCAATTCTCTTATAAGCCGTGATGGCGCCCAGCGCCGCTAGGCAAGTCAACAGTGAACTAACCACGTGATTTCTCTTTTTTAATAAATTCCCAAGTAAGTAAATTTTTCCTTAATTAGAATATTAAGACATAGCAGATTCAAATAAATAAAATGAAAGCAGCTGAGTGCAATCTTAACCATAGTAATAATCCAAAAAACCACAAAATCTGCTAGTATGTGTGCCAAAACCTGGCATCATGAGTGTATGAGCCCTATTAGATTATACAAAACTCTAGCTTTTGTCTAAAATGAAAATAGAAAAAACTGAATGCAAAGGAGAGACTCTAGGTGTTGCGGAATGGCTCAGGAAGCAGCTCACCACTAGGCCTCCGGGTAACGAAAAAGCGCGCCGGTGTGATCGCCAGATGCACCTACCTCAGATCCTACACGGTCAGTGCAAAAGTATAGCGTTAGTACATAAACAATATGTACCCAGTAAGTATCAAGTCTGTAACAACCCGGCCAGTCGTTTCGAGAGTTATAGCCCCGTTTTTCCATTTCTGCTTCTTTTGTGCTTTACAGCTGTATTATGTCTTATCGAGTTAATTGGTTCGGGCCCGGAGTGATTTTGAGTGAATTGAGACAATTAGTTTCTTAATTGGAAGCTTAAGTTGAAAAAGTTGACTGAATGTCAACTTGTAGGAAAATGACCTCGGATTTGAATTTTTATGGTTCCGTTAGCTCCGTCAGGTGATTTTGTACTTAGGAGCACATCCGGGATGTGATTTGGAGGTCCGTAGTAGAATTAGGCTTGAATTAGCGAAAGTTGGAATTTTGGCGATTTTGGCCGGTAGTGGAAATTTTGATATCGGGGTCGGATTGGATTTTATGGAAGTTGGAATAGGTTCGTGGTGTCATTTTTGACTTGTGTGTAAAATTTGAGGTCAATCAGATGTGGTTTGGTAGGTTTCGGCGTCGTTTGTGGGTTTGAAAGTTTAGAAGTTCTTTAGGCTTGAATCAGGGTGTAATTGGTGTTTTGATATTGTCTTGAGTGATTCGAAAGTTCGACAAAGTTCGCATGGGGTTATATGACTTTTTGGTATGATTGGTTGAGGTTTCGGAGGCCTCGGGGTAATTTCGGGTGGTTAACGGCTTGATGGGAGTTGAGGAATTGCAGCTGAAGCTACTGCTGCTGGTGTAACCGCACCTGCGGAGTAGGAATCGCAGGTGCGAGCCCACAGAAGCAAAAGAAGAGCTGCAGATGCGGCTAAGGAGGACATGGGTAGAGGAAGCAGGTGCGATGACATTCCCGCACCTGCGATGGTCGCAGAAGCGGATATAGGCGCGCAGGTGCGAGTTTGGACCGCAGGTGCAATATAGTTCCCGCACCCGCGAAGACGCGGTCACTTGATCGCAGGAGCGGAGGCAGCGTATAGGGATTTTCTTCCACAGAAGCGGGGCTTTGCCCGCAGATGCGGCTCCGCATATGCAAAAATGGAGCCGTAGGTGCGAGAAGTCTGGGCAGAACCTATAAATAGAACACTTCGAGATTTTTCACCATTTTCATCATTTTTGAGCCCGGACTTTGGGGATTTTGAGAGAGATTTCGGAGTAATCACTAAAGTAAGTTCCTTGTGCCTATTTATCTTCAATAATGATGTTTCTCCACTGATTTTGCACCTAGTTGACGAGTGTTTGAGGTGAGATTTGGGAGATTAGGGCTTGGGAATTGGAGAGTGAATTTTGAGATTTTGGAGGGGCAATTGAAGTCGGATTTTGATAAATTTGGTATGGATAGACTCGTAAGTGAATAGGCTTTCGGGTTTTGTGACTTTCATCGGGTTCCGAGACATGGGCCCGGGGGGCGGGTTGAGCCGATTTCGGATTTTGCGATATATTTTAGTAGTTTTCTTGTGGAATTGATCCTTTTAACCAATATTGATTATCTCGTACTGTTTGTGGCTAGATTCGAGGCATCTGGAGGCCGATTCGAGAGGCAAAGGCATTTCGGAGTAGGATTTCTGCGCGGTTGAGGTAAGTAACAGTTTTAAATATGGTTTTGAGGGTATGAAACCCCGAGGATTGGTATGATGTGAGTGTTTGGAGGTGACGCACATGCTAGGTGACGGGTGTGTGAGCGTGCACTATGAGGGATTGTAACTTGGTTCGTCCGGTGAGACTGTAAAGTCGAATAGCCATTGTTATTACTTGTTTTTCTTGTCTTTGAGCAATTGACTGCCTTTCATGTTAGAAACCATGCTTAGGCCATATTATATCACTGTTGGGACCCACAACAGTCGTATACTTGTTGAATTGACTGCTAATTATTGTCTTGTACTCAGTTACAGTCTTACTTGTGTGTTATATCTCTGTTTCCTCTCAATCCTTGTTGATACTTGTTGTATTCTCTGCTTGGGCTGGTGATTATGATATTCTGTGAGCCCGAGGGGCTGGAGAGGTTAATGACTGATATAGGGCCTGAGTGTCAAGCTGTGAACTATGTGAGGGTATGTGGATCGAGTTGCACGCCGCAACGAGCCTTATGGCTACTTATGGACTGTGGATCGGGTTGCACACCACAACGAACCTTATGGCTACTTATATGATTGGGTTGGGCTGCACGCTGCAGCGATATAGCGCTTGGGCTGGAAGGAGCTCCTCCGGAGTCTGGACACCCCCAGTGAGCGCAGGTACCTATTGAGAGTGTGTATTGAGGGCTGAGAGCCGAGAGTATGAGCTAATAAGATGAGTTGAGTGATTGCTGCCTTGAGAGGCTGTACTTACTTTTATTTATTGTTGCACTTAGTTGCTATCTGATGTTGTTGTAAAATTTCTGGAAGATTCATATCTGTTTTACTTGGGCTCGAACTGATTTGACTTATACCACCGGATTTGAAAGCATATTCACTCTTTACTGAAAACTTTTGAAATGATATGTATTATTTTAATTTGTCACTGCTTCTCAGTTCTTTATTTAATTATGTTACTTGCTAAGTTGATTGTACTCATGCTACACCCCGTACTTCATGTACAAATCTAGGTGTGTACGGTTCTGGGGTTCACTGAGTTCGTGCGCGGGCTGATTATCGGAGACTTACGAGGTAGCTGTCGGCGTCTGCAGTCCTTGTTTCTCCTTTCTTATTATATTTTCTCTCTTGTATTGGCATTTGGCACAGACTATAGTAGACTTTATTTCTAGATTGGTTATTATATGCTCATGACTTAGTGACACCTCGATGTCGGGCTATTTTTCCGCACTTATGGTTTATTTGGGTTTTACCCCCCTCCCCTCTTTTTATGAAAAACTTCAGTTATTTTAAATGTCTTAATTCATTTCTGTTAAATTTTTAAAGTGTTTTGGGAAGGTCGGCTTGCCTAGTATCACGATAGGCTCCATCACGACGGGTTAGGTTTTGGGTCGTGATAAAGTCTAACCTCGAAGAAGTAGTGACAAGGGGTCGATATTGACACTTACTCTGGGCCAACAATAAAAAACATAAAGAAGATCCAATTAAGCATGGATTATATATATAACTACAGCATTTCAATAACAAACAAGAAATAAATAATTCCTTTACACATGCTAAATCTCAAATAGCTTTCTATCTGATAATATCCTAACCTCTCAAGTCATGAAATGATATCAAATAAATAATTAAAATCCAAGTATTATCATGCACGATTATGTTGAGGATGTACGACCCGATCCAGAATAACGTATACACTGTCGAGAATCATGCAGCACGAACCATAGATGCATCTATCTACTGCCGAGGTGTTCGGCCTGCTCCACAAGAAGAGAGGATACTTTATGAACATCCGATTCAAGAGTTATTACAAGGCTAATACGCAAAGAAGCACAATTTTTATTAACGGTCAAGTAATTCGCTCAAAATTCAATCAAGTGAAATTCGGCATTTTGCAATTTCTCTAACAAGTTCTAATATAATTTAGGCACTTTAATTAATAAGTAGGGTGCAAATATTATAAGTAATTCATAATTTGGGTCCTAAACTACCCGGACATAAGCATAAATAGTAACTATGCACGGAGTCTCGCCACCTCGTGCGTACGCAGCCCCCCACAATTAGAAGCAAATAGCATTTTAATAACTTATGGGGTAAATTCCCTCTTACAAGGTTAGGCAAGAGACTTACCTTGTCTCAAAGCTCGCTTTCCGGTCTCACATTCGCTCTAAAGCCTCAACTCTGTGCCGAAAAATCCGAAACTAGTCAAATGTTGTATAAATTAATCAATATATGTTTCAAAGTTCATAATTTAACTATTAGAGTAATTACCTAACTGATAAAAGAAAAATATCATACATAAAATAAGTAATTATTTAATTCCTAATACTAATAGTGTTAATTTTCTTTGCAGGAATACTATATTTTAATAATAAATTCAATATGCATCAACTATGGAGATATATGGCAAAAGAAATTAAGTCTTGAAGCTTTCAAAGAAAGAAAGGAAAAATAAGAAAAAGAGGGATAAGAAAGCAAGTTGCAGACACTAACTTGCCAAGTTGAAGGCAAAAGTTTGGTTTTGCAACTTGAAGCAAATCTGAAGTAAATCTAATACTTTATTAAGAAAATCTGAAACTTTAGATTTCATGAGCCATATTTACATGCTATGCCACGGAGAATTCAACTATAAATAGAGAGGAACGAGCTTCACACGAAATATATGTTCCGGAGAGCTTCTTCTTTTTTCTTATTTCTTTCACTACTTTCTTTTCTTCTTTTAGCCATTACTCTGGCTTCATTTCTAGTTCCGAATAAATTATAATATTGAAAATTACTCTAGTTCATGTTTTTATAGAGTGAATTATTCTCTTGAATATTTTTTTTATTTTCTTATTTAATGGGCAAGAATATTTCCGTTGTCAGTACTAACTCCATTATAGAGTAACTTTTTTTGTGTTGGGAGAATGACAGATCTTAATATTTGTATTTAATAGTAGATATTATCCCTCAATTTCACATGCTTGAGTTGAAGATTTTTATTTAAATTTTATTTGCTTTATAGTTAGGTGTTATTTAATTTGTTAATATCTATCTATTTCATACTACATATTAACTTCTTACTAATTCTGTAATCGAAAGAGGCGGAATAAGTAATATAGTTAATTTTGGTATTGATAGATATTAACTTTTAGTAACATCTAGCTCTTATATGTTAAAATTGATTCTACACTTATTTGTAATCGAAAGAGGCGAATATTGTTGTAATCAGTTATAACAAGTGGGTTAACCCAAAGGGCCTTACTAAAAAAGAGCATGTTTTAGTTCAAGTATACATTTCTGGTTCTTTAATATTACCTTTTTAACGATTAATTTGTATAACCGAGAGGAGTGCAATTAATAGTTCAACTATAGTAATAATATATAAATGTAATCGTGAGAGGCATTTATACATTTATGAGAAATAGTAATTGAAGATAAATATATCTACTATTTAATAAAAATATAAAGTGAAGACAGAATCCCAACACCTTTTTATTATATTTGTGAAAAATAAAATATTTTTATTGCGCCATTCATGCATTTTAAGTTAGTTAATTCACAACTCAACTCTTTCTGATTTTCTCAAATAATAATTAAAACAAGAAACGTCTGTAGAATAGATGAACCAATCTCTGTGGGTTCGACATCTTTCTATGCTATTATTTGACAGAGTACGAGTTAGAATCTTACATACACCAGACACTCGTCACCAACCCAAATTAGAAGATTCTTAAAATTCACCCCGGAATCATGTGCCCAGATTCCGAAAATTTTGGAAGAAAGTTGTTACCCATAACCTCACGAACTCAAATATATAATTTTCACTCAATCCCATAATCATTTTCGTGGGTAAATCCCATTTTTATCAAAACCTTAGGTTCATATTTTCTACAAGTTTCACAATCTTTCCATGTTAAATCTAGTTAAAACACGCGTAATTAACTCAAAAATGTGTGGGAGTTACTTACCTTAGGATATTGATGAAAATCCCCCTCCAATAATGTCAAGACCCAAAATCTATAAAGGTCGTGATGGCGCCGGACTCCACTGTCATGCAAGCCAACAATAAATACTTAATTGGGTTCTCATTTTGTTACTTTTGAAATCATATTTTTTCCTTTAATTTAAATCGTAAAAAATAAAGTTTACAAAATCAAATAATAATATCTTTAACATTTCCAATACAGCACAACCCATAATCCTCCCAAAACCCGGTGTCACAAGTGCATGAGCATTAACTAGGAATGTAGAATAAAATACAATAGCTATCCGGAATACAAATTGGACAGAAAAAATATAAGTACTCTGAGGGAGACTCTGTTGGCTTCGAATCGCCGAATAGAATGCAGCTCACCTAAGTCCCCGCCATAATCGCGCCTATGTGCCCACAAGGCCGCTAAACATATGTGTACCTGTACAAAAATATACAGCAAGTGTAGCATGAGTACGTAAATCAATACGTACCCAGTAAGTATCCCGCCGAACCTCGAAGAAGTAGTGACGAGGGATCGACTCGAACACTTACTATGGGATATAATTAATATCAGGTATAGTAAAGAAGTGAATAGATATAAAACTGAGTAAATTTATGAAATACCATGTATAAAATATGTGGCATAATTCCCCTCTTTATAATTTTACTCGAGCTCTCAACTAGCAAGTTCTTTCCGTAACCGGAGCACATATAGAGATGGTGGATTTCATCAAAGAGATGGTCATAATTTAAATCAAGTAAAAACCTCAGATACACCGGCTTCTTGCCAATATTACGCACGATTCCATGAGGATAATATATATAGGAAATGTCGAGGAGTCCCGATCCAACATAAAAGTAAACTATGCACTGCCGAGGATCAAACGGCGCGAACCATAGATGCATCTATAAATTTCCTCGCTCGTGAATCTTACATGCGACGCTGTCCCCGCTCGCAAATCATACATGCGACGCGATCAAATATAAATTCAAGGAAAATACCCCACTCGCGAATCATACATGCGACGCGGTCAGATATAAATTTAAGGAAATATCCCGCTCGCGAATCATACCTGCGACGCGGCCAAATATAAGTTTAACACTTAAATCAAATCTCTTTCTTGATTCTTTTCAAAATAAGAAAAATTCAACTTGAAACTTTTTAAGGAAACTACCCCGCTCGCGAAACATACGTGTGACGCGGTTACACATAGATTTTTTAAGCTATTATAGCATTACTCAATCCTTTTCGGAATTCTGAAGTTCAAATGAAACTTTTTAAATCTTAAGTTCTTCAATTTCAACTCCTTTCAAAACATTTAATAAGCAAACTCAATCTTACTCCCTCTCAAGGCAGACAATAAACATAAATTAATAACAATATCAACAAGGCATGATGTGAGCCTAAAACTATCCGGACATAGGCACAGCTAGTAGCTACGTACAGACTCTCGTCACCTCGTGCGTACGTAGCCCCCACAAATAGAAGCACACAATAATTTAGTTCACATATGGGGTTAATTCCCACTTACAAGGTTAGAAAGGAGACTTACCTTGCTCCAAAATTCCATAACTGGCTCCAAGGTCGCTTCGACAATTCAAACTGATGCCCATCGCTCCAAAACTAGCCAATGATTATACAAACCCATTAATATATACTCATATACTCAATATAATCCAATTTATAACAATTTCTAACCCCGATCGAAAAGTCGATAAAATCACCCTCGGGCACACGTGCCCGGATTCCAAATATTTTCGAAGATAATCATTACCCATAACCTTATGAACTCAAATATATGATTTATTCCCCATTCCATACCCAAATTCATGGTCAAAATCCAAAATCCAAAATACCAAATTCTAGGTTTCTACCAAACCCCCCACAATTTCTACTAATTTTCATGTTTAAATTCTTATACAAACCATGTATTTAACTTATAATAAGGGGGGATCACTTACCTTGAGTTGCTTGCTGAAACTCTCCCCTTGAAGCTCTTCAAAATCGCCCAAACAAAATGAAAATGGGAGAAAAATGGGCCAAGTCCCGTTTTAAAGAAACCCCACTGCCCAGCGATATTTTCGTACCTGCAGCTCTTAGGCCGCTCCTGCGCATCTGCTTCTGCGGAGCTCCATCCGCACTTGCGGCCCTTGCCGCTTCTGCGGACTGACATCGCACTTGCGCCATCGCAGGTGCGCAAATCCTTCCGCTACTGCGGTTCTCAGCAGCCTTGGCTCCTTCCGCTTCTGCTAGTCATCTCCCGCACCTTCGGGCTCGCACCTGCGGCCCTCTTCACGCAGGTGCGGTTACACCAGATGCTCAGCTGCTTCAGCTCTTCCTCAAATTCCAAATTCGATCCGTTAACCACCCGGAATCCACCCAGGGCCCCCGGGACCTCGTCCAATCATACCAACCAGTCCCATAACATAACATGAACTTACTCGAGACCTCAAATCACATCAAACAACATCGAAATCATGAATCGTACCCCAATTCAAACTTCAACTTCTACAATCGATGCCGAAACCTAACAAATCACGTCCGATTGTCCTCAAATTTTGCACACAAGTCACATTTGACATTACGGACCTACTCCAACTTCCGGAATCGGATTCCGGCTCCGATATCAAAAAGTCCACTAACGGTCAAACTTCTCAAAAACCTTCAAATTTCTAGCTTTAGCCAAATGACTCCAAAATGACCTACGGGCCTCCGAATCCACTTCCGAACGCGCTCCCAATACCAAAATCACCATACGGAGCTATTCCCAGACCGGACATCGATAACATTGAAATGCACTTCAACCCAAATTTATGAAATTCTTCCAAAATGCTAACTTCCACAATAGGTGCCGAAATGCTCCCGGGGCATCCAAAACCCGATTCATACATACGCCCAAGTCCGAATTCATCATACGAACCTGTTGGAACCTTCAAATCCCGATTCCGAGATCGTTTACTTAAAAAAATCCCACCTTAGTCAATTCTTCCAACTTAAAGCTTCCGAAATGAGAATTTATTTTTCAAATCAACTCTGAACTTCCCAAATTTCAATTCCGACCATGCGTACCAATCATAATACCTGAAGTGAAGTTGTTCATGGCCTCAAACTGCTGAACGACGAGCTAGAGCTCAAAACTACCGGTCGGGTCGTTACATTCTCTCCCACTTAAACATACGTTCGTCCTCGAACATTCTAAGAACTGCGCTGGAGTTGTCCGAAATCACTGTTTAGCACCTCGTGCACCTACCCGTGCTACCACAACTCAGTTGAGCACACTAGATCGAGTAAATCTGAAGATTCCCCTTTTGTTTAGTCAAATTAGCCTTAGAGTCAAATTCCAACATATGGAATCTTCTACCAGTCCTGTTTCCAACATACGAACGTCGTATCAATCACTACACGATGCACCGATACATGATTGCATACCTTTGCTGAATTCAAACTATGCACTGCATAACGCACATGACCATAATAACATCCTTTAATAAGAATAGCCGAAATTCCACGAATCTGATGCTCACAATGCACCTCATGACATATATAAGTCTTGTTCCAACTCTTGCAATACCGCCACAACGGAAGAGATGTGTAGAAATTCATAACCAACTGTAGAGTCAACAAATCATTGAATCTCTCCCTTTGACTAGAATCATCACCCCATTATGAACTAAATAATGGTATTTGCTCTTTAATATACCTCATATAATCCGATCGCACTGATCCTAGATCCAAAAATCTCGTCTCACCCAGTATAAGCTGCTCGGGCAATAAGCCACCTCAGACACGATCAAAAGTCTCATATGATGCCGCAATGCGCCAATAAGATACAAACTTGAACGTGATACATAAGGAAAACAAATCTCTGGAAGGGACTACTCAACCCACACAACTAAACCGAAAAGGTGTTATGAACCTTCCCCGGAAAATGGAAAACAAAACACACGAAAATAGATATAGGGGACTGTAATCAACATCCCATTGTTGCGGTGTGCAACCCGATCCAAACAACATACCCGTGGAGGCGTGCTACCCGATCCACACATAAAATCTACATAAAGAGATACTTACCGAGCTAGAATGCTCATTACTACAAAATACCCGAATATCAGCCACAAGCACGCTAAGTGCATAATACCATCCCTGGGGAGACAGATAGCGCCATACGCTACAAAACTCAAGCACAACTAAGGTGTGATATATGATTTGAATATCGAGAGCCATCCTGCTCACATAACACCATCGCTATGCGAAATCTCAACACATAAGAAATGTACCAAGCCGTTTCACAACTCACACGGCACAATATAGTATTACATGAAATATCCGACGGCGAAACGACATCCAACGTCCGAATACTCCTTCATAAGGAGCGCTATGCTGAAATGAACACATCCGGCCTGATGTAGAGCCCATATTCATATTCAAATCTATCCACAGACCTCATGCCGATTCTAATCGCACCGTACTAGGCTAATAACCTTTCAAGGATCCATAATAACCCTTTTTCCCATAACACACAAGAACAGCCATCATAACTAGAACAAACTTCCACAGTCCACAACCAAATTAACCGACCGCCCTCCAGGCATAAATTCTCACATGAACAATAGTACCGCAATCTCCATACTTTGTTCCAATCTTCGATCAATCAAGTGACTACATGTCACACATGTACAATCTTCTCGTGGGATGTGCTCCCACGACTTTCTGCACCAGATAACAAGTCTGCACATCCATACCACCGGTCACACTAATGCTGTAAAGCATATCAAGAATCTGCAATCAGTACGCAAAGCTTCTTACACAGGACACTGATCTCAGGTGACGCTGGAGACAATACCAACTTATTCTAAACATCTAAATTCCTTTTCCTGCTCATCCGAGCTCGTGACATCCTTGTCAATACCGAACTGCAACCTCAATCCCTAATATTTCAAATTTCATGCCGCTCACCGCACCTATCTTACCAATACACGAGGACCCAAGAATTGCATCATAGCTCCTAAACCACTATTAGGATACACACTTTACTTTGTTGAAACCTTTCACTTTACTCGTTTCAGGAGAATCATTGCAACACATGACTAAATTCTGATAACCGTAGAACACACAAATCCTCAAGTAATGATCTAAACCACCATAACCCTTCCAGGATCTGGCTACACATAACAGGCCATAATACTCGAATGCATCCAAATACAATCAATTATGGTGGCTGTCAAGCCTCGCACATCCCGCCACAAACCACATGCATAATCTAATCATGCTGGAGGAACTGATCACTAACACCATCATGCCAATTCAACCAAGGCTAACCGATCCGACTTCTTCTAACTTATCCTTAACTTGTCTTAGAAATAATACTAACTCCAGTCAACATATAACAAACTCAATCCGCATTCATCTTGAGTGTCCTTGAATCACAAGACCATGCTGTCTCAAATCCCATGAACCATTTCACGTTCTCTTTAAGCGCACAATAGCATCGCTAACTGGTACACCCGTTCTGCAAGGCCCTTTCGCGAATCCGAAGTTACCTCTTCACATTCCTCAAATGCCACACCGCAGACCGAAGATAATGTAGAACACTCCAAGCCACATTTCATAATCCGCTGCAACAGTTGGATACTTATCCATACTACAGACTCGAAATCCTTAGACACCCCACTTTAACCTTTGAATCCATTAGGACTGTTGTTGAGAGTCACCCATTCCGACCTGGTCCAGAATACAATCAACTCCAAGGCTCCGCTAGCATATAAACACTCTCTCAATAAGCACCCAGCTGAATCACTTTCCTTGTACATCACATATACACGAAATATAAACTCTGAGTCTTCCCAAGGCCTGAACATGAATCGATAAGGCCAAATATAGCACACATTGATCAATTTCTCTACTCGAATTACCCCTTATGTTCCCTTTCCTTAGTCGTAATAACCCATCAATATGTCGATAACCAAAAATCTTACAAATAGACGACCATGCAATCCAACTGTAGGCGGTGGGACTCTCCCACTTAGCTTGAAGCTACCATTGCATAACTCTAGAACCCGCCAAGATTCTTTCTTCATCATTGACATGATCTTGCACAATCAACCCACCAAATTTCTCGAAACCTTTCTGTTAAACTCTTCATAGCCACTCTGAATCACTAGCCACATGCACATATTTGACCTCTTCCTGAATAGTCAGTAGAAATTCTTCGCAGAAGCTTCATCAACACCACGCGGCCGCTAACCTGCTCACAAGAGATAACCCGCCTGTGGAAACTCCGTGCCAACATCATCCAATGCCGCTGCACTAGGTACAATTACTACGAAATCAGTAACCCATATGCTACTCTGTCACTCTCCCACTTTGGTCAAACCCCCTCCTTTAAGCAACTACCCGATTTCTGCTTCTCACACTTGGCCTTCTAGAAACTTAACCGCGACAAGACACTTCCCACACATTCTTCCTCATCCTTCGCTGCCCAGTTATTGCCTTAAATCAAAATCTACCTCTGTAGCACTTGAACCCATCGATCGCTACTGACTTTAACCTTTCCGAAGATCATCTTCCTTGAGCCATCAATACTAGAAGTACCAATTCAATTCCGAAACCGCTACACTCCGTTATTTCTTACAACCGCATCTCAAGCACCATTTCATAGTACCCTGCCCCAAAGGCAAATTGAAGAAGGCCATAACATCGGCGAACCTTAACGCATTCAACAAGGACGATGACACCACATCACAGTTTGGGAACTCTACTACGCTCGAAAATACCAAGCCTCGTTACTCCATCAACCCAAATCTACACATTCATAGGCCAATTGCTTTTCCTCTGCCAGAAATAAGATACTGAATCTCGGAACTATGCACTGAGTAAACCTCCTTCCAAGTCATTCACTGCCCCGACACATAGGCAAGCATCCTACCATCACATCAATACCGTGCGACAATAACTCTTGAGCATCATAGCAACCTGTGCATAGTCTCAAAGCTCCTAGAAGTACGGCTACTGAGCTAAAATGATAGAATATCCTTCCGCAAGGCGACGACGATAGCCCAATCAACTACGCATGGAGTAACATCCTGCACCGCATCTATAGTACCATTACAATTCCTCAATTTTTGATTTATAACAAGCGCTTCACATCGCATAAGATTTAATAGGAAGGAAACAAAGGCATAAGCCTCAAGGAATCAATTCATACAATGAGGAATTAAGAAGGAAAGTGCTCCTAACAGCCCTGTAGCCTCTCGAAGATAAGTACAGACATCTCTGTACCGATCCGCAAGACTCTACTAGACTTGCTCATGACTCGTAAGACCTAAGTGAACCTAATACTCTGATACCATGTTGTCACGACCCAAAATCCATAAAGGTCATGATGGAGCCGGACTCCACTATCAAGCAAGCCAACAATAAATACTTAATTGGGTTCTCATTTTGTTACTTTTGAAATCATGTTTTTTCCTTCAATTTAAATCGTAAAAGATAAAGTTTATAAAAACAAATAATAATATCTTTAAAATTTCCAATACAGCACAACCCATAATTCTCCCAAAACTCGGTGTCACAAGTGCATGAGCATTAACTAGGAATGTAGAATAAAATACAACAGCTGTCCGGAATACAAATTGGACAGGAAAAATGTAAGTACTCTGAGGGAGACTCTGTTGGCTGCGAATCGCCGTATAGAATGCAGCTCACCTAAGTCCTTGCCATAATCGCGCCTCTGTGCCCACAAGGCTGCTAAACATATGTGTACCTGCACAAAAATATGCAGCAAGTGTAGCATGAGTACGTAAATCAATGCTTACCCAGTAAGTATACCACCTAACCTCGAAGAAGTAGTGACGAGGGGTCGATTCGGACACTTACTATGGGCTATAATTAATATCAGGTACAGTAAAGAAGTGAATAGATATGAAATCGAGTAAATATATGAAATAACATGTATAAAATACGTGGCATAATTTTCCTCTTTACAATTTTACTCGAGCTCTCAACTAGCAAGTTCCCTCCGTAACCGGAGCATATATAGAGATGGTGGATTTCATCAAAGAGATGGTCATAATTTAAATCAGGGAAAAACCTCAGATACACCGGCTTCTTGCCAATATTACACACGATTCCATGAGGATAATATATATAGGAAATGCCGAGGCATACGACCCGATCCAACATAAAAGTAAATTGTGCACTGCCGAGGGTCGAATGGCGCGAACCATAGATGCATCTATAAATTTCCCCGCTCGCGAATCTTACATGCGACGCGGTCCCTGCTCGCGAATCTTACATGCGACGCGGTCCCCGCTCGCGAATCATACATGCGATGCGGTCCCCGCTAGCGAATCATATATGCGACGCGGTCAAATATAAATTTAAGGAAAATACCCTGCTCGCAAATCATACATGCGACGCGGTCAAATATAAATTTAAGGAAATACCCCGCTCGCGAATCTTACCTGCGACGCGGCCAAATATAAGTTTAACATTTAAATCATATCTCTTTCTTGATTCTTTTTAAAATAAGGGAAATTCAACTTGAAACTTTTAAGGAAATTACCCCGCTCGTGAAACATACGTGCGACGCGGTTACACATAGATTCCTTAATCTATTATAGCATTACTCAATCCTTTTCGAAATTCCGAAGTTCAAATGAAACCTTTTAAATCTTAAGTTCTTCAATTTCCACTCCTTTCAAAACATTTAATAAGCAAACTCAGTCTCGCTCCCTCTCAAGGCAGACAATAAACATAAATCAATAACAATATCAACAAGGCATGATGTGAGCCTAAAACTACCCGGACATAGGCATAGCTAGTAGCTACGTACGGACTTTCGTCACCTCGTGCATACGTAGCCCCAACAAATAAAAGCACACAATAATTTAGTTCACCTATGGGGTTAATTCCCTCTTACAAGGTTAGAAAGGAGACTTACCTTGCTCTGAAATTCCATAACCGGCTCCAAGGCCGCTCCGACAATTCAAACTGATGTCTGTTGCTCCAAAACTAGCTAATGCTTATGCAAACCCATTAATATATACTCAAATACTCAATATAATTCAATTTATAACAATTTCTAACCCCGATCGAAAAGTTGATAAAATCACCCTCAGGCCCACATGCCCGGATTCCAAAAAATTTTGAAGGTTATCATTACACATAACATTATGAACTCAAATATATCATTTATTCACCATTCCATACCCAAATTCGTGGTCAAAATTCAAAATACCAAATTCTAGGTTTTGTACCAAAACCCCCACAATTTTTACTAATTTTCATGTTTAAATTCTTATACAAACCATGTATTTAACTTATAATAAGGGGGAATCACTTACCTTGAGTTGCTTGCTGAAAATCTCCCCTTGAAGATCTTCAAAATCGCCCAAACCAAATGAAAATGGGAGAAAAATGGGCCAAGTCCCGTTTTAAAGAAACCCCACTGCCCAGCGACATTTTCGCACCTGCGGCTCTTAGGCCGCTTCTGGGTGTCCGCTTCTGCGGAGCTCCATCCGGACTTGCGGCCCTTGCCACTTCTGCGGACTGACATCGCACTTGCGCCATCGCAGGTGCGCAAATCCTTCCGCTACTGTGGTTCTCAGCAGCCTTGGCTCCTTCTGCTTTTGCTAGTCATCTCCCGCACCTTCGGGCTCGCACCTGCGGCCCTCTTCACGCAGGTGCGGTTACCCCAGATGCCCAGCTACTTTAGCTCTTCCTCAAATTCTAAATTCGATCCGTTAACCATCCGAAATCTACCCGGGCGCCTCGGTACCCCATCCAATCATACCAACCAATCCCATAACATAACACGAACTTGCTCGAGACCTCAAATCACATCAAACAACATCGAAATCATGAATCGTACCCTAATTCAAACTTAATGAACTTCGAAACTTCAACTTCTACAATTGAAGCCGAAACATATCAAATCACGTCTGATTGTACTCAAATTTTACGCACAAGTCACATTTGACATTACGGACCTACTCCAACTTCCGGAATTGGATTCCGACCCCGATATCAAAAAGTCCACTTCCGGCCAAACTTCTCAAAAACCTTCAAATTTCTAACTTTAGCCAAATAACTCCAAAATGACCTACGGACCTCTGAATCCACTTTCGGACGTGCTCCCAATACCAGAATTACCATACGGAGCTATTACCAGACTCAGAATTTCAAACGGACATCTATAACATTAAAATGCACTTCAACCCAAATTTATGGAATTCTTCCAAAATGCTAACTTCCACAATAGGTGTTGAAACGCTCCCGGGGCATCCAAAACTCGATCCGGACATACGCCCAAGTCCGAATTCATCATACGAACTTGTTGGAACTTTTAAATCCTGATTCTGAGATCGTTTACTCAAAAAATCCCACCTTAGTCAATTCTTCCAACTTAAAGCTTCCGAAATGAGAATTTTCTTTTCAAATGAACTCTGAACTTCCAAAATTTCAATTCCGACCACGCGTACCAGTCACAATACCTGAAGTGAAATTGCTCATGGCCTCAAACTGCTGAACGACGCGCTAGAGCTCAAAATGACCGGTCGGGTCGTTACAAATGATCTCTCAAAATTCCCTAAGACTAAATGAAAAAGTGAGATAAAAGGCCTAAGTCCCGTAATAAAAGCCCTTACTAACTCCAGCGATTCCGTTTTTGCGGACCTTGGGCCGCACCTGCGGCGCCGCTTCTGCGGACAGAGGTCCGCTTCTTCGGAAGGCACCAGTCCCAGCACTGGGCGCACCTGTGGCGTGGAGCCGCACCTGTGATCCCGCTTCTGCGGCTCACCCATCGCACCTGCGACCTCGCCCACGCTGGCCCCCTCCGCACCTGCGATCCCCCACATCGCAGAAGCGAGTCCGCTTCTGCGGACTCTGATCCCCCTTCCTCTTTCCTTTTCTGTGAGCCAGGCGTCGTACCTGCGCTCATGCGGCATTCCCACCGCAGGTGCGAACGCACCAGATGCCAGGCACCAGCAGCCCTTCTCAAAATAGGAAACCAAACTCCGCCGACCCTCCAAACCTAGTACGGGGGCCCCGAGGCCCCGACCAAACATACCAACAAGTTTAAAATCATAAAACGGACTCGCTCACACCCTCAGAACGAGGAAATCAACATTAAAACTAAGAATCGCGACCCAAAACCAATAGAATCAACTTATGAACTTCAAATTCTTCCAACTTACTCTGAATGCGCCGAAACATACCTAAACTATTCGGAATGACTCCAAATTTTGCGTGCAAATCTTAAATCACCATATGGAACTATTCTCAGGCTCAGAAGCCCAAACGAACCTTGATAACAAAAAAATCTACTCCAAATCAAATTTAAAAAACTTTTAAACCTTCAATAAGCCAACTTTCAACATTAAGCGCCGAAACGCTCCCGGATCATCCAAAACCCGATCAGAATATACGCCCAAGTCCAAAATTATCATACGAACCTATTGGAACCGTCAAATCCCGGTTCCGAGGTCGTTTACTCAAAATGTTGATCAAAGTCAAACTTAGCCTTTTAAAAGTCAAACTAAGGAACCAAGTGTTCCGATTTTAACCCGAACCTTTCCAAATCCAGAACTTACCATCCCCGCAAGTCATAAAACAGTAAGAGCACATACGGAGAGTCTTATTTAGGGAAATGGAAATCTAGAAAGCAAAACGACAGGACGGGTCGTTACAAAGAAATTTAATTTCTGTAATAAAACTTGAAAATATAAAAAATACAGTCTCAAAAATAACTTCATAACAATAGTTTTACAATTAATCTACATTACTTGTTGTATCCATTGTGCTAGATATTAGCATGATTCCCCTATATGTCGACTTCAAGAAAGTTCCATCAACTACTACAACTGGCCTACAATGCTCCCAGCCCTTGATGGACGTACTAAGTGCAACAAATGCATACAAGAAACAGTTATCTTCAGTCTTTTGCAATTTCACTACCGATCCCGGATAAGTCTTCTCCAGAATATACAAATAACTCAGCAAGCGACTGTAGGAATCAGTAGGATGACCTCTCAAAAATTTCAAAGCCTTTTCCTTTGCTCTTCAAGCTTGCATGTATGTTAAGTTCATACCATGATCCGACAACATGTCCGTTTGTATGTCTTTTGGTGTGTATATTATCTTAGGATCCGCATATTTTGGCATCACCATGCTGCCAACTACTATTGCAGTAGATTTGCATTGTATATATGTGTTGTCCATCAAAGAGCATGTGTACAAGCTGTTGAATTTTCGAACCTTGAACAATGCTGAATCATTTATGTTGGTGGACTTAAAGTGTCACGTACAATTGTCTCCAACACATACGAGGCAGTAGCTACAGAATAAAAATAATTCAAAAAATGTTATGCAAATTGTAGCTACAGAATACGAGGCTATTTATGCACAACAACTTGTCTTAAATAATTTATATACAAAAAAATTACAACTTATACAGAATATGAATTTGACAAATAAAATGTTCCTACCTTCTTGCACTAGATCTTTTCACCTTAAATTGAAACTTATTCATGACAGAACAGTGCTTCATTATACTGACAATTGTTTGCTTGTCTTGGTAAACTTGGCCTACTTCAATTACATTTGGCGTATGTTCTGTTATGATGATACTTTCATATTCCACAATTGCCGGAGATGTTTGCATATCAATCAACTTCACTGTTCCTGATATTTCTCCAATTGTGTTACAGTTACTTGACAATTGTACCACGTTAGTATTATAATAATCAGATGAACCTGCACTCAATTAAAAGTATAGTAATTCAGACGTCTGTATATTCATATGTTCAATATTTGATAATAATGTTTCAAATAGTATATAGGAACGAAAAAATCCAATTTGAATTAGAGCTCATATTTTAGCCCATGGAAAATGAGTCTAAAAATGGCCCATGTATAAATTGAACACGTAGCCCGAATAACAAAGTATCAAATGGGTGTGGATTTCAACAAAAAGGAATTAACTTAAATAGCCAGCCGAGAACTTAGTATACATTGTAAAATAAATTTATGAAGTTAGTATATAGGATAAAATAAATTTATAAAATAAGTATACAGGATAAAATAAATATTTTAATTTTAATTATATATCGTGTTAACTGGAGTTTTCAGTAAGCATACCGCGTAGATTATCCTTTAATTTTTGAACCTAAAGTTCTTTGCCCGGGTCAAAAATTAAAGTTCTTTGATGAATATATCTAATAGGAATAACTATTGAAATACAACAACAACCAAGTATAATCCTACTAGTGGGGTCTGGGAGGGTAGTGTGTACGCAGACCTTATCCCTACCCTGGAATAGAGAGGTTGTTTCCGATAGACCCTCGACTCCCTCCCTCCAAGAACTCCTCACCTTGCTCTTGGGGTAACTCGAACTCACAACCTCTTGGTTAGAAGTGGAGGGTGCTCACCACTAGAGCAACCCACTCTTGTCCTAGGAATAACTCTTGAAATGATTCTCATTATACAAGCTAAAACTTTAGATATGTATTATAAAAAAAGAAAAAAGATTATTAAAAATCTCACTATTTATTTATTTATATCACCACAATTCATCGCCTATACAGCCCATACAACATCACAATTTTCTTAATCTTCTGAGTATCGTTTATTCGATGAATATATATATATATATATCTTTAGGTAAAACACTTAAAGGAGAATGCAATCACATTACATTGAAGAAAAGAAAATGAAAACAATTAAAGTAGAAAAAGCAAGCCAAGCCTAGTGCCTAAGTAGTTCTCTATGGGGAATTTAGTCGAGCAGAAGGTTGGTGTCATAAGCAATGCCAGCCTTCCATTCGTCGGGAAGAACATCGGCGAGCTGCACCCACTTGACCTCCCCATAGGCAGAGAAACTCAGTTGAACCCTGAATGTGAGTGATCCTGTTGGTGGATTTGGCATGTCCCATACTGCTCCATATGCCTTTCTCATCCCCCTCCACTCCTTGCAATCAGCCTGCACAAAATCAAGCAAAGCTCCACCTTCAAGATTTTTAGCAGTGAACCCCGGTTATCATTATCATCAAAAGATTCTTAGAAATGAACCTATTATAATATTTATATACTTTTTCATCTACCGAATGTAAATAATTTCTGGTGCGGACTAAAAGGTAAGTTCATATCTACTATTTGTTACAATTTCAGTTGATAAGAAGTTATTTAATGATTTTCGAACATGTACTTGTTTTGAGTTCCTATTTATTTTCTATCGGAATCTATGGATTGATAAGTCGAAATATTTGATTTTTTTAGAGTAATTCATGCAAAATTTGTTACTTTAACGTAACCAAAAAAAATTGTAACGTTATTATTATATATAGTGGATAAAGTTCAGTAAATTATTAGGGAATGCACCATAGCCTATCATTAATTATTACTGGTACTACTACTAAAGTGGTCTAAAAACAACCAGACACATATATATGTAGGACTTACCTGCCAAACTTCGACAGCTTGAACGTCAAATGCACCACTTAAATAGATTGGGACAATGGCCAAATAGTTAGGAAACCTGCTGTTTTCATGAACTTTGATCATAAAATTGTAACCATAGTAACGGCAAGGAATCCTGCGATATTCAATGTCAACAACTCCGTAGGCCAATAAATGACTAGCCATTCCTGGACTAGCCATTTCTGAATAGGCACGTACACTTAGTATAAAATCTGTATGGTCTCCTTCCCCATAATCTGTCACTACTATTTTTGTGCCCTCGTCTGTGCAATGACCTGATACCTTGCACCTAACCTACAGTTTGTAATTTACAGAAACAAAATCAAAATAAAATGAAGAATATCAACATATAGGAAACTAAAGTACAAAAATAATATAGGAAATGAAAATTTTTGTTTCTTTTTGGGTTGTTTTTTAAATTTTTTGATGGTTTCGTGGAATTAAAAAGACAGTGTTATAACAACCAGACTACAACTCCTATCTCGAAAAGATAAAAATTTGTGAGGGAAATATAAAATTAATTTTTATTTTTTTTGTGCTTCTCTTCCCTAACTTTGATCATAATTAATTTACCAGAAATTACAAATAAGAATGTAATCATGCATGAACTAATCTTTTGATTTCCAAATTTTAAATAAAAAATTCCACCAAAAATAAAAAACTTCCCTTTTCCACCATTTTGATGGTTAAGTGGGTGTCATTTTCATCGCTTTCTAACAGTTCAAAACAGAAAGGATTATGTTTAGTATAGCTACTATAGTATATGATTAGCCAATGACTAATCAAAAACAAAGTGCAATTGGATGGTTTTAATTATTTGCGAACGCATATGAAAAAAGACAAGTGGCATAAAAGGATATATAATTAATACCTGGTAGCAAGCACCGCAGCCAGTTCCATTTCTGTAGAGCCTAGAAACTCCACTCACTTTCCCATCATAAATTTTCCTCCCATATTCACCAAATCCACATGCTCCACCTGTATTATATATTTTGTAACAACATTTTTAATTACCTTATAACCTTAATTGTACCATAATATAAGTAAAATGCCGGTTTATAGACACACAAATACAATACGAGTTATGGAACTGTGAGCTCTTCTTCTAACTATGAGCAACTTGTATTTAACTTCCCATACTTCTTTTCATGTATCCCCCGGATTAGTTATTTATCATCTATCCTATTTTTTTAGCTTTATAAATATATGAATATGTTAGTAACATTTTGTTTTAACCCATTCTTAACCCGCCCAAATTCAACCTAAAACACCGGATTGTTGGCGGAGCCAAGAATTTTGCAAAAGATGTTCAATGTTTAATATATATCTATTAAAAGTAATTTTTGACCTATATAAAAAGGGCAGTTCGGTGGACAAATCGTTCCGCATTCACACGGTCGGGGAAAGGGTTGCACCCACAAGGGATATGATGTAGATAGCCTATCTTAACGTAAGCATTAGTGGCTGCTTTCATTGCTCGAACTCGTGACTTATAAGTCACACGGAGACAATTACTTGACCTACATACATAATATAATTTTTTATATACTTGTTGTAACTTTCTGACGAAGGATGTTCAATTGAACACATTTTACTATATGTGGCTAAGCCACCACGTTTGCCACGTCTATCAGTACTTTATAGGGAAAAAAATGCTAGTGCAGATAATAAGAAGAGAATGTTAAAAAAGAAATAAAATACATACTAGGGGTTCCATAGCAATCGGGGCTGCCATAATAGGTTGCTCTAGTGTAGAGGGAATTGGCTTCTTCACAATAGCAAATTGCAGGAAAAATCAGTGTCACTAGTAGAAAAATGCAGTGGTTTTTGAGTGCTACTAAACTCATATCTAATGCTAAAGTTCAAACCTACTTAGACAAATATCCAAAAGGAATATCAATCAAGATTCTAAGTAAGAAGTGGGATGTGAAGTGATGAAATGAAACGGCTATATATATAGTTGAAGTTTTGAACTATTGGAAGCAGCCAACGAGGCCATTTTTGTTAATTTATGCATTATTCTTTTTCTACATGATTTATTCCACTAAGGAGTAGGGAATTGCAAGTGGAAGATGGGGGTTAAGTACTTAGACTTGATACATTATTTTATGTAGAAGAAGACATCTGTATTGACTCCAAAAGACCATTTCATCATTCTTTACTCCAAATTAATGGCATGCCATATAGTATGAAAAGTACAAAAGGCATAATTTATATTTTATGCAAATAACAAGGTATATCTAATTAATTATTTCGTACTAAACATTTATTTTCCAATTATTTAACTCATTGTGTAACTTTTAGCTACCATAGCACCTCCAGTTCTATATACTATTAGCGACAAGAAGAAATATCTTTACTTGCACCTCTTATAATCTAAACTAATGTGTATATCCACCATCGACATTGGAAGAATTATACTTACGTCTTATTTCATTTTCTGTTTTTTAATTTTTTTTATTTTTATTTTTATCCATCTCACATGACAGAAAAACATTTATAATTAGAAGTCACTATTATTAGACGAAATTAAGTTCTATGCATTGATGATTTTAAAAACTATTTACAGGTCACTTAAGTTAATTATAGGTAAATTTCTAGAATATGTAAGCATTAATTGGTATTAACATATAATTAGAATAAAGTGATAATAAAAAAAAATTACACTATCAATGTATATAATGTAGATCCCTGTTGAATAATACTATATTGAATTGATTGGTTAAGCTAGTGCAGAGGAAAGTATAGGTGGCCAATATCCAGACTGCTTTCTTCCTCTTTATCCTCCTATGCGTCTTAGAATCAGTAGTGTGGCGGCTAAGGAATAAAATCATAAAAAGAAAAAATGGAAGAAAAGTATTACTGGACTTTGTAATAAGATAATTTAACCCTTGATTATGTCATAACATCTTGTACTAATTTACATTATGAAAAACGTAATCATGACGATTGCCCACGAAATCCTATCCCTCCCAACTATTTGTTTAAAATTTTTACAAGCCAAATTAACTTGAACCAATAGACATTTGGCTCAAAGCCAGATTACAAATTTTGTGCAACTCATTCAACTAAATCCAAATGGTATATATACTTGCTTAGAACTTAAAGGTGAAAACAGATAATGAGATTGCAGGTGTGAATGATACAAATATTAAACCATTAAGGTAACGGGTGAAGCAGCCCATAGCAATTATAAACAATTTTAGGAGATTGTTGCATAATATTTGTAACAGCCCAACATGTTAGTGATATTGTCTGTTTTTGGCCTAACCCCGTACGGCTTTAAAACGCGTCACTAGAGTCTAAGGCATGTCGATATACCCATCATCACTCTCGTGTTTTGTCGCTGTGAGATTCAACTAGGATGTCACATAATATATGTAACAGCACAACCCTCTAGTAATATTGTCCGCTTTGGGCCTAGGCCTACACGACCTTAAAATGCGTCACAAGGGTATGAAGTGTGTTTACTTATATAACCAGCATATTTCTTGTATTTTGTCGACGTGGGATTCTCTTAGGACCTCAAGGTCCTTGCTGAGGTTTAATTTGCCCCACCACTATTCAAGGTTGCACGCGGAGTGACTCTGATACCATATGGCAGCCCAGCCCTCTAGTGATATTATCCGCTTTGGCCCTAGGCCTGCACGGCTTTAAAACACGTCACTAGGATACGAGACCTATTTACTTATATAACCAACATATTTTCTGTATTTTGTCGATGTGTTTGTCTAGGGTGTCACAATATTATATATCTCTAACAAGGTGATATGAAATAGCGAATGATAGGACATAATAAAAAAGAATATCTATAAGCACATAATTTAAGAATATGTTCATGATAATATGTTTACTTAAAACCCTATGCTTTTTAGGAGTCTCTTAACCTTATCAAAGAAATTTATGCCCAAAAATACATATAATCGACTTCTACTTGTTTAGAATTTAATCATTGTTGTTGGTGTTGCAGTTGTTCTAACAAGGGGATATGAACTTGCTTACTAGGCAATATTGGATTAAGTTGCCAGGTCAGGTTTATGAGCAATTGGGATACTAAACTACTTGTAAGAACCCCAATGTTTGGTTCAAACGCACTAAGAAGCTGTCAAATAAAGTAAATGCTCTAGTCATATGTATCTAGTAAGAATACGTACAACTTGATTAAAAAGCACAAAACCAGACTCAAAATCTGGGGGAAAAGCACTCAGCTTCTTATTTATTTCGTTAACTTTTGCTTGGCTACTTGGAAGAAATGGTAGGGTGACTTCCAATATTTGTCATCCACTTGGAGTTATCAAAAGCATTATTATTTAATTGGTGTTCCTCTAATCAATAGCGCTTTGAGTTGTACACTGATTACTTTTATTAGAGATTACCATGCAATAAAGTGACGATATAAGGAGTATGTTTAACTGATTAAAAGTAATTGATGAGCAATTGAGCATCAAGTGATAATAATTATAAATAATTATTTACATGTTTGAAGATTTTTTATTTTTTTTGTTAAAGTGAGTGAAATGAACTTAGGATTTTTAAAGTATTTATACATGAAAAAGAACGAACAACGAAAGTTGAATGAAAGAATTAAGGACTTTGTTCTGTAAGGTATTTTGGAATTTGAAAAAATATTAGAAATAAAATAATAAAAATCTTGATCAAACCAAAAGTGTTTTTAACTAGTATAAGTGGCTAGTGGCAAACTTGTGATATTTGACTAACTTTAGCTTATAAATACTTAACTTGCAAATATTTTTATGTTGAACAAATGTATAGATAAGCCAAAAAGTGCTTCTACACACTCAATTGACCAACTTATAAACCTGTCCAAACATCATTTAAGATGCATGTTGTCTAAATGACACTTTACACATTGATGCAATGGGCACCAACATATTTTCTATTAGGTACTTTCAGAAGTTGAAGACTCCAACATGTCACTATACAAATCTCAATTTCAAGTTTAAAAGTTGTTATCAGTCGTGATTCAAAATCTCAGTGCAAATAACTTAAATAGAAAGATAGTTCCATACTACATTGTTTATCAATAGTTTAGAAATAATAAGAACAAAATTTATTTTAATTTACATCTGGGTCGATTTAGTTTTATTCAAGTCGGAACCAAATAAATATAAAAGTTTTAAGCTTCAAACAAACTCCACTCATCTTCAAGACTATCAGATTAAGGAATTAATTAACCAATCCCACCCAAAGAAATTCTAGGAAGTTACAGTGCACAAAGCATCTCGCATCCATGCAAGGTACGGAGAAGGGCCGCACACTAAGGGGTGTGATGTAGACAGTCTACCCTAATGCAAGCATTAGTGGCTGCTTGCACAGCTCGAACCGGTCACATGGAAACAATTTTACCGTTGCTCCAAGACAACTTTACGAAGTTGGTAAACATAGTCTGCAAAATTCTAACAAGAACCTGGCATTGCCCATCTTCCCAAGTGAGAGCTTTTATAATGCAAGTCAAGGCATGTTAACCACCAAGTTACCGACCCTCTCAAATTCACATAAAATCAAAGTAAGGAGCATAATAAATTTGCAACTCAAATCCCCTGTACTTTGGCACCATATATGAGAAGATGAAACAGAAAAAAAAAAAAAGATCAAGAAGCTGACAGTAAGCACCAAAAGCAAACACAGTACCGAATTCTTGGACAGTGACCCTAATGGGCTTGAACTGGTAAGCAAAATTCGACTTTCCATGAATGGGTCCAATCCGCTATGAAAAATTATGTAAACACTTGTAAAGCTTAGAGAAATCAGTTATAAAAGTTCAAATTCAAGCTGTCACTCTTTAATATCTGCTTCATACACTTGTCTTATTAGGATAAATGGAGAAGGTCAGCTATTATGAGCTTAGAAACTTAAACAGGAAAAAGTCAGAGAGAAAAGTTATAATGAAGCTACTAATCAACCAGCAAAAGGGTAACAATCAAAAGTTGTTGCTGCGAGTTGTAAAGCAAAATCCCCACCAAGTTAAAACTAGAAATTTCCTCTCTCCAGATGTCTCTCTTTCCAAGTTTTGCACCAGGAAAAGAGACAATTATTGAAATGGTGGAGCGCCCACGAAAAGAACTAGCAATTTCAGTTCTAGAATACGTAGTTGGTCATGTAGTGTGTACCATTCAGTTAAATTAAATATGGGAATCATCAACATTAAGTAAATGGTGGAGATGAATGAAGACTTGTGCAGATGCAAACATCTGTCTGATTGAGGAATATGATGGATTGATGGAAAGTCCAGATGGAAGGTCTCAATTTATCTGCCAACAAAACCTTCGCTAGTCATTGTTACAAAAGAAAGATGGACTAAATGAAGTAATTGATACTTCAGCATTCAACAATGAAACATCAGTCTCATTGTTTTGCCTTTCTGAGGTCTCCACTTAAAAGTTAGTGTACAGAGACTTGCAGTTGAAATATCATACTGAAATGTTGGAACATCTAAGAACTAAACTGTCTAAATAGTTCCAATCTTTACACGCGTTCTATAAGCTATTCCGCTGAGCTAACACAGAATGCAGAATCTAAGTGACTAAGATCCGTATAAAACAATTACAATAGCTGTCACAATTGGGGACCTCACACAAAGTTCGAGGAAATCTGTGGACAAAAGGAAGTGCTCACAACTAGAAATAGCCTTGTTGATGAATTGCCGGTGAAAGGTAGGTGCCAAATGTAATCCTGAACCTAGAAATGAATTATCAGGTTTGAGATTGCTTACTTTGCGAAGCAAAATAATATTAGTTAGTGAATTCTTACCTCAATCCTGTGGTTTCATGGCTGATGGGACTCTGACTACTTTTAGATAAGTTGGGCCTTCTTTAGATCGGATATAACTCCTCTATCTTCTCTTCCCCTCTCATTGTATAGAACCTTTAGACATTTAAGTTAAAATGTAAACTGCAGGTCCTTTCATATCCGGAAGCAAGTAAAAACAAAAATTGATAGTTATTTCATGGAGATACCTTATCAATAATTCCATATTCTACTGCTTCACTAGGACTAAAGTACTTCGGACGTCTTATGTCTGCTTCAATCTCCTCAGGTGATTTTCCAATATGCTTTGAATACAATTTCACCTTAAAAATAAATGTGTACAGTTAGAAAAATAGGCTAATTAATACAGTGCTCATCTTCGATCCTGCAGAAATGTGTATCACAAAACAACAACAACAACAACAACAACCACCACCACCCAGTGAAATCTCACAAGTGGGGTCTGGGGAGGGTAGTGTGTACGCAGACCTTACCCCTACTCCGGAGGAGTAGAGAGACTGTTTCCGATAGACCCTCGGCACAATAAGATGAAAATGAGACAGTGTAGCAGTAACAGCAAAGGATATCACAAAACAGAAAACAGAAATCCTTAAAAAGTGCAAAGTTGTCCCTTGAACTTTTGTCACAGTACGCAAGCATTAGCTTAACAGAAATTTTAAAGATTACCAATTCCGCTTTGACGTTCTTTACTTCTTTCCTCATGAGCTCGACATCTGTTGCTTGACCCTGAAACCGAGCAATTGGCTGCAAAGGTATATATGCATTAGAAATTCCATCTTTAATATCAGTCATGATTATGTGTTTGTAAGATTGCATTTTTTTAGCGGAACTCAGGGACAGGTCATAGTCTTATAGAGAATATTTTAGACGACATAATCAAGGAATGGGAAGAAAACAGGGAGAAAGGAAGACAGAAACACAAAAGGTCTCCAAATGACCTGCTTAATCATAATTGTAGATGAGGGCAATGCAGCACGATTTCCTTTTGCACCAGCTGCTAAAAGCAAGGCAGCTTCTCCCCATGCATTTCCAACACAGAGAGTAAATATAGGTGGCTTGACATATCTGCAGCAAAAAGTAAAGGTGTCTGTTGCAGATTGCTACAAGAAACAAAGGAGTCCCAGAAGAATAATGCTTTCATTAAGTTCCTCAAGTGTAGCGGAAGCGAGGGCGGGCATGAGAGCAGAAATTTCAGAAGATGTTGATGTTGAGGGCACCTATAAATAATATGCATACAGAAATTTTTATGTCGGCCATTTTTGCAGTTAAAAAACGTGCTTTAATTTTCACACATTACTTGTTAAACTGCTAATAAAAAACTATACAAACTGTTGAATTGTGTGAACCACTGCATCTATAAGCTTAATGTGCTAGAGATTGGACATTTTAATTATTTTAGGCCCGACATGCCCCCTCACACGTAGCATGATTCTTTTCCTTAGGTTAAGCGTGTGAAAATATTTTTTAGATGGGTGGTGAGACTCAAACCAAGGACCATTGCTTGCTTTAATACTACGTTGAACTGTGTGAACCACCTCATCTACATAATTTAACTGTTACAGAGCAGACAATTTTATTAATTTATTTCAGATCCTTAATACAAACTTTAGCTGAATAAAAAAGATTTCAAGAATGGCTATAAATTATAAACTCGGATAACGAATAGTTTAGTATGAAAAAGAAGAGTCTAAAGTTACATTTTGGTACAAGCAAGGAGCACTGTCTTGCAAATTGTGAGAACTGCAAAATAGGAAACACAGACAGGCAATTGCTCATTTCGACTGGAGACCTACGTTTTCTATGGCAATACACTGTAAAATACTACACGACTTGGGTTTAAACCACCCACCCTCTTCTTTCTGAAAATCCAAATTTTGATAAGCTAAAATATGATGCACACCTCTTACCTTGTACAAATCATCCGGTATTTAATCCTACATATTCAGTTGCCAAAATAACTTGACAGTGCATTCTCTAGTTGCTTCTTGCCATGTGATTATAACGAAAACTAGAATATGGCAAGAGTGCAAGCACAATGGCTCCAGTCCTCTGTACAATATACTTTTTTTATAAGCTGTCCCAAATATGCTTCTGAGTGAAGATCCTTCGGAGCAAATATACAGAACCATACTTATCAGCAGATCAGCCTATCACAGCTTTCTCATTTTCTGGTGCACCTTTATCACATCAATTTATTACTTGAGAGAAGCTAACCAAGGTCGAACACTTTCACATCTTTTTTTCTTTTTTTCCCCTGGTAAAGATATATTAAGAATGGCAAGTCCAAAATAACCACCAGACAAATCTCAAGCATCCATTCTAAATCTATCTTGTTGAAGAACCAAAAGCCTATCTACACAAAAATCTTACCGTTCAGGTCTTTTATCACAGAATCACTACCAGAAAAACAAATTAGTAAAAAAAAACATAAAACAACGCTAAAGAGACATCTTCAAATATGACTCGAATGAGCAAAATGGATAGAGAAGCAATATGTAACCTCATAACATCATATATGGCAAAAGCCTCTGTCTCATAACCCAACTTCTCACCACCCTGTAAAATAGAAAATTATCTGAAAGTAAGTATGATAAAAACATGTTCGAATTATACGTAATCAAAAGTAAATAGGGTTCAAATTAAGTCTAGTAGAAACTCAAACTTAGCTTACAACAGCTATATATTTAGGATCTCATAGAACTGCCTGTATAGTGCATTTCTGAAACTAGAAATGCAGCAAGAGTGGCTTTCACAATCAATTGTCAATATCACACTCACTTTCCTTCAAGTTGGAAGAATATAAGGGTCAAATTGGTAAAACAAAAGGGTCTTAGTTGTTTCTAACATGATCCTAACATAGATCAAGCACAGTGCCTGAAGCAATAAATTATAACCAGTTTGAGTTTATCCTCTAGCAAGCAATACCTACAGAAGAACCGCAGATTAGCAACTATTAAATGGAAGAAAACCCCTCTCTATTTGATACATTGATACCAAACTCCAACTTCTTGTATAAAGCTATCTCGTTGGAAAATTAGTGAAGCGAAAATTTCAATACAACCAGCTGCGTTTGACCGGAAAATCAAGGATATAAGATAATGAAAAATACAAGGCAAAATGAAAAGAAAGCAACCAGTTTTTACCTTGGTTGTGCCAGTAGAATTTACATAAAGATAGATTGGCTTTTCCTCATCCTCATACTGAAGGTAAAGAAATTCAGCTAGTATCAATTCCGTCACTGATGGAACTAGAGACATGCCCAAGTAAACGATTCGATTCTTATACAAGTAAGATGCTAAATCTGGAGGAGGTTGCTCCCATGCACTTCCCCTTGAGAAAGGAATAACCTGTCACCAAAAATGTGCACATGTTTAGAGCACTAAAGTCCCAGTACAAAATACCAATACTACTTTCTGTTAAAAATTCCATCACATTAATGAGGAAAAATAGGTACATACAAAAGTGTTCTTTTTTTCTTTTTGAACTGTAGGTATCATTCAAAAGTTTGTGTACTTCCTCCGAGGCCGCTGCCTCCACTAATTTCTATTCTAGTGACCCAAAATCTTCAAGTCAATCGAGAAAATATCATCAGCAGTTAATATAAATATGCCTTTTTCTCCCATGTCACCAGACAATCCATCTAACAATATTTACAGTGGATAAGAAACATAGAACCCAATGAATTGCAGATCACTTTCCCAAGGCATATCAAACCAGTTTGAACAGAGTTCCTAATTTAACAATTGTAGCCACATAAACTGTTCCACGTTCTATTTTGCTTTATCGCAGTCCTATCTATTTTTTTTTTGTACCTCTGCTATCATCAAACTCTTCAATAAGGTCTTTTGTTCAGGCCACACAGTGACTTAAAACTCTAATGCAGCCAAAAATAAAATTCTTCAGATCAAATGATTAGCCCTGACCATGTTAATCTTTTTTTTCTTCTATTTTTTTGATGAAAAGGTAGGAAGTTTATTAAATAGTACCAAGTAAGTACTGAAAATAGAGCATCCTTCTATAGATTGAAGAACTGCATAAGATGTAAAAGTGAGTCCAAATAACAATACTCTTCTTACTCCACACATAAAATCAAATCTTTCTATAACAGTCTCGTTTGTACCGACATTTTTTGTTGCTATAGCGAAGTGCTGTTATAGAGAACATATATTATAACATAACATGAAAAATTAGTTCCAAGGAAAACTTGACCGTTATAGTGAAGTTTTGTTATAGAGGATGACTGTTATACAGAGGTTTGATTGTCCCGGATTTTTAAACATCCGGCCTATACAATTGAAATATCGTCCCTCCTATCACAAAAGCACCCATTATTTCTCTCCATCCTAGCATTCCAGATGTGTAATTAGGAACAGCATTCCACAACTGTCCACTGCCATTGGAAAAGATCTGTTTATACCAGCTGCTTAGAGAAAGCTTGATACTTCCTGGCATGACCCATTTGGTCCGTGTTTCCTGACAATTTCAATCTTCAAACTACCTAAAGGTAGATAAAGCTGCTGAACCTTAATTGCAAAGTTTGGAGTTTAGTTTGGCAATAACAGTTACCGGTTGGAAGTATTGTCAGACAACAATTGGATGTTTTCTAAATGTTTCCCATTGCCTATCATCTTCTACACCAGATTTGCAATAACTTCTGAGAATCCCTTTTTATCAAAAGAGAATCATGTGCTTGACTACATATGGACAATGGCACAATATAGCTTTGGAGCACAAACACTCATCCATGATATCCAGAGACCAAATCTCTCAAAAGAAAGCACTGATTATTAATTTCTTCCTTTTTTATATGGACTTCAATTTAATTTAAACAATTAAACTCCTTCACCATAAACCATAAAGCTCTTCGACATATTCTTGGGTGTTTACAGTTTTGTTTGAGGAGTTTAGTATCTAAATTCAATTATTCAACCCATCCTATGTATTTCAAAAAAAAAAAATTCTTACCAGAAAACAAAGAGGCGTAACTCGTCATCCGGTATGACGGTTTCATTTTCCTAGTTGAGTTGACTAACTCATGTTTTGGATGCTTTTACATATGCAAGAGAGATCTTAACTTTTATATGCTTGTGAAGTTAGCTTAGTAATCCATTTTCTTAGAATGTTTAGTTTAGTTTACTTTTTGGATGTCTTAAAATGGTTCGGATCTTTGAATATTTCTACACATATTCTCATTATCCACTTTACGAAACCTTTTTGTGCTACTACGATAAATATGACACACAAACCAAATCGCTGAATTACCATAGTTATGTGCTGGCAGTTTCTACAAAACCAAACCAAACAATAAACTGCCAAACTGCTAAGTCCCAACATTTTAAAGGCTATCATATCCAAACAACTAAGGCAGATGAACTTTGAGTTTCTAAATTGTTCTTCTTTTTTTTTCTATAAAGATAGTGCTTGTCAGCTAGTGGTCACCTTGACTATCCCACTGGGTATGTACTACCTCCCCCAGCACAACTGCATCGGAACCAGGTAACTATACCCACCAAGGCTTAGGTGGATGGAAAGAAATCATCTACATTTTTAGTTTATTTTTTGGTACCGCTGTTGAGATTTAAACCCTGTCTCCTGTGGTTTTCGTCCTAAGGACTCGTCGAGCTATCGCTGTAGCACCCCCGAGGGAGGACAACACTTATTAATAAAACTAATTTAATACTTAACTAATTTACTAACAATCACAATATGTCAATACTAATTAACAAACTCCTCAATTCTGCCCATATATCATTACTCAACCCCTCCCTACAATGTTTTTTTATGACATCTGGTGTCCGGGCCAGCTTGGCGCACCTCAACTATTCTGCCGGCTACCTACTACCTTCCACTAGCACAACCCCTCCATACTATGTTGCACCAACCAATGTGTGATTACCACATTTTACTAGCATATAAGTTCCACCACGATAATTCATGGACCTACCCATCATTGCAGAGCTTCACCGGAGCAACACGCCATGTTAAAATTATCATCATTAAGTATTTTCCTTGTTTGTTCAGATTAAAAAATATGCCAATAGAAACAAAAGCTTGAAAAAAATTCCATTTCCTTTCAGATTGTACGTCTCAACCGCTCCTTTTAAATTTACCAATCAGTAAAAAACACCAAATTGGAAGCCAAAGCCGGTACTTACCATAGTGACAACGCCACGTTTGGGGCGAGAGCTAGAGGAAGAAGGTCGAAGAGAATCGGGTCGAATTCTATGACCCGAGAAGTCCGCGAGTACACTACCGCCGACGAATGGGGAGATAAAGCTCGTCGATAGAGAAGATTTCGGAGACGGCGAAAAACTCAGAGTCCGTTTGGGAGCTGACGAACGGCAGCTCGCCGGTGATGATAGCCGGACTCCCGTCGCCGGTGAAAATTGGGAAGCGATAGTCACAGCTTCCATTGTGTTTGGAACTCAAAGAGAGTGAAGAGTGAAGGATTGGATTAGAGTCTGGGGTTCGAATTGATGCAGACTCGGAGTAACCCGACTCGTATTAGACTCCGGGCCATACCACTTTGGGCTGATCCAATTCTCAAACAATTATGTATTGTATTTGCGTAGAAATGACGTGCTATAGTCACTTTTTAATATGGTATTTAGTTTTTATTCAAAACTCAAATTAGATGATAATCGCGAACTGTTTCTTCGGTAAACAGAGTTATGGAGTTATTTTTGCTTTTCATTTTCTTAGTTAAGACTTAAGAGGGATGCTATTACTGTGTAGCTTCGTCTCATTTAATTTTACAACTTTAGTTATGCAGGTATTAGTTATGTATGTATTAGTTATGCAGGAATAAGTAATGCAGGGATTAATTATGCATGTATTAGTTATGCAATGTTGAGTCATGTAAGGTTGAGCAATGTTGGGATTAGTTATGCATGGATTAGTTATGTGGGGATTATGTTAAGAGAAGTGGAAGTGTTAAACTACAGTTAGTTTAGGTGGTTAAGAGTAGAGTTAGCTAATGTTATTAGTTAAACTGTTAGAAAGATTGTTAGGAGGTTAGTAACTAATTTGTAGTATAAATACACCGTAGATACTACAATGTAAAGCAAGAGCTCATTTCCTTTCTCCCTCAATAAAACAGTTACTCTGTTTCTCTGAGTTCTCTCTTAGATTCTTCTTCAAGTCGAGCTTCCAGCTTAGAGCTTCCTTAGCCATGGAAGCTAACATGGTATCAGAGCTCATGATGACGATCTCAGTCTAATTCCTCGCTCAATTATGTGTATGTGTGTTACTGCGGTTCAGTCAAGCTATACTGAATTGTCTGAAAGTAACAACACCTCTGAGCTAGGGTTTGCGATTTAATCAATTAGAAAGCTTCATCAATGGCGATTGGAGACGAAACAAATGAAAGTACATCGAGACATGTGAATGCATCAGTAGCACATGTTGTTTTCCCCATAATTGATCATAATCATCCTCTTTTTCTTCAACCGACTGATACACCAGATAGCTCGCTCATTTCTCTTCAGCTAACTGGCTCAGATAACTATGATTTGTGGAGTCGATCTATGAGAATAGGTATATTAGGTAAAAGTAAACTAGGTTTGTAAATGGTCGATACCCAAAATCTAAGTTTGAATCTGAATTCCACGAGCAATGGGAAAAGGTAAATGTTGTAGTGCTCTCTTGGATTATGAATGATGCGCGCCTAGGGCTATTGAGTAGTGTCGTGTATGCTTCTAATGCTCATAAGGTGTGGGAAGATCTTAAGGAGAGGTTCGATAAGGTAAATGGATCTAGGGTTCTATACCTGCATAGAGATATTCATACACTAACACAAGGAACAATAAGGCCGATTACTTCTCTAAACTAAGGGGCCTATGGGATGAGTTTGATGCCCTCATGCCCTGTCCTGGTTGTCCATGCCCAGAATCAAAGAAATATGCTGAGCATTTTGAGTATCATAGATTACTCCAATTTCTGATGGGACTGAATGATACTTACTCTCAAGCTCGAAGTCAAATCATGATGATGTCACCAGTGCCTAGTATTAACAAGGCCTATTCTCTTCTTATGGATGTGGAAAGTCAAAGGAATCTGGCCAATTTCACTCAAATGATGCAAGTAGCAGAAGTTGCTGACAGCACTGCTCTGTATAGCAACAAAAATTCAACTACTGGTAATGGACAGTTTAGAGCTCAGAAGAAGACAGTGGTTTGTGAGTTTTGCAACTACAAAGGACACACCAAGGAAAACTGTTTCAAGCTAATAGGATACCCTCAAGTCTTCAAGTCTAACTTTAAGACAAAGAAGAAAGGGGGCAACTCTGAAGCATATGCTAATCATGTCAACACTACTCCTAACTACAATCCTACTGTGCAAAAAACTCAGATGCAGATGCAGTTTGGAGGTTTACAGGCAAAGGAGAAGGAATAACAGGTGGGCTACAGCAAATGCAAGTGCCTTCATCAACTGGATTTCAGCATGTGCCTCAGCAAATGCAGATGTCTTCACCAATTGGATTTCAGACTCAACAACAAGCACCAACTCCTTTCTTTACTTAGGAACAATATCAGCAGATAGTTTAGCTGCTTAACAAGGGGGCAGATGAAGGCCCTTCTGTCAGAGCTGCAACTGTAGGTAAACTGATAGCTCTATTATCCAATCATGTTAATAACAATTGGATAATAGATTCTGGATCTTCAAATCATATGACATCCACACTAGAGATGTTAAATTCTTGTTAGTCAGTTCCACCTCAAAAGGGAAGTAAGGTTCACTTGCCTATAGGAAATGTTGTCTCTATTTCACATATAGGAAAAGCAAGTGTGTTTAACTATCAGGATATCAGTAATGTGATGTACATACCAGAGTTTAAATACAACATGTTGTCTGTGTCTAAACTGACCAAGGAGTTGTAGTGTCTTGTGACATTTTTTTCCTGACTTCTGTATCTTTCAGGATTTTTACAGTGGTCAGGTGAAGGGGATTAGTAAGGAGGATCAGGGATTGTACCTACTGCAAGGCAAGTCATTAATAAGTGGTATACTGAAACATGATCCAGCTCCACTAAGGAATAAAACTCCTCAACAAGTATATGAGGTAAAGTCTGTACATAAAACTACTATGTATGGGAATAAGTTTGGTTGTGTGGCTAATGAATGTTCTAGTTCTAGTGTAATCTGGCATAGAAGTCTAGGTCACGTACCTCTAGATGTAATCAAGAAGTACACATCACTGAGTAACCTGAAAGACAGTCACACTCACTGCACAGTATGTCCTTTAGCCAAGCAAACAAAGTTACCTTACAAACTGAGCACAACTATTTCTAATACTGTTTTTGAACTGTTGCATTGTGATGTATTGGGGCCCTATGGGGTACCAACATATGATAGTAAAAGGTTCTTTGTTACTATTATGGATGGCTGCTCTAGGTTTACCTGGATTTCTTACTTGTCTCTAAGTCAGATACAGTGGTTGTTCTGAAAGATTTCCTAGCAAAAGTGAAGAATATGTTTTCTGCATGAGTTAAGACTCTTAGAACTGATAATGGTAGTGAATTCTTCAATCATGAAGTCCACAATCTCTTGTCATCCGTGGGCATTATTCATCAAAGTACATGCACTTATACACCTCAGCAAAATGGAGTTGCTGAGATGAGACACATGACAATTTTAGAGATGGCCAGAGCTCTGAGATTTCAGGCTGCTATTCCTTTAAAATTCCGGGGAGAGTGTGTGTCTACTGCTGTTTATTTGATCAACAGACTTCCCTCAAGAGTCATTGGTGAAAAATCACCTTTTGAGATGCTTTATTTGCATGCTCCATCCCTCTCACACCTCAGAGTATTTGGTTGTTTGTGCTATGCAACCTCACCCAAGGAATTGGACAAGTTTGCCCCAAGAGCAGTACCTGGAGCTTTTTTGGGCTATTCTTCAACTCAAAAGGGCTACAAGGTCTATGGTCTTTACTCAAAATCCTTTATTGTGAGTAGAAATGTGGTATTTCAAGAACACATTTTTCCCTTTAAACATCTACAAACCACTGTTACTCCCATGTTTCCTGTTCTAGACTTGCTTCATTCTACCACAGAAAAGCAGCCTTTGCATGAGCCTTATGATACTTCTTTATCTCCCCATCCACCTCAGAGTCCAACTATGGACACATTCCCAACTGCCTCTCCACATGCTCAACATCATTCAGAGGAACCTGCTTCTTCAGGTTACTCTCCTTTTGCTATTGAACCTTGTGTTCCAGAGTCTTCACAGGCTTCTGCTATGAACCTTAGAAGGTCATCAAGACCTATCAAACCACCCTTGTGGCTACAATATTACGTGACACAACCAGTCATCTCTCATACCTGTAAATAACCTATTTCCTATCTCAAACCATCTCATATACATACTCTTCTCTTACATAACCAAAATTCTTCAAAGAAGCAGACACAAACACCAAGCAGACTGAAGCTATGAAACTTGAAATAGCTGCTCTAAAAGACAACTACACATTGAGTATTGTGGACCTTCCTGCAGGCAAAACACCTATTAGGTACAAATGAATTTTCAAGATAAAGTTTAAGGCTTCGGGGGAAGTTGAGAGCTACAAGGCCAGGCTGGTAACCAAAGGCTACAGTCAGAAAGAGGGACTTGACTATACTGAAAATTTTCTCATGTTGCCAATATGGTAACAGTCAGGACAATCATTGCATTAGCAGAAGCTAAACAGTGGGACATCTACCAGATGGATGTGCACAATGCCTTTCTCAATGGTGATATTCTAGAAGAAGTGTACATGCAGATTCCTGATAGGTTTGCTAGACAAGGGGAGTCTCACAAGGTCTGCAAACTACACAAGGCCCAGTATGGGCTCAAACAAGCCCCAAGGCAATGGAACAAGAAACTAACTGAGTGTCACGACCCGAAATACCCCAGGGCGAGACACTAGGTCTAATGAAGCCCTTATCAAGCAAATCTTTCAACTGCTCCTTCAATTCTTTCAACTCTGGCGGGGCCATGTGGTATGGCGGAATAGAAATAGGCTGAGTGCCCGGAGCCAAATCAATGCAGAAATCAATATCCCTGTCGGGTGGCATCCCCGACAGGTCTGCAGGAAATACCTCTGGAAACTCACGAACAACCGGCACTGAATCTATGGAAGGAACCTCCGCACTAGAATCGCGGACATAAGCCAAATAAGCTAGACACCCCTTCTTGACCATATATCGGGCCTTCACATAAGAGATAACCCTGTTGGTAGAATGGCCAAGATTCCCTCTCCAATCTAATCGAGGCAACCCCTGCAAGGCTAAGGTCACCGTCTTAGCGTGACAATCTAATATAGCATGATAAGGTGATAGCCAATCCATACCCAGTATGACATCACAATCAACCATGTCAAGAAGTAGAAGATCTACACGAGTCTCAAGACTCCCAATAGTGACCACAGATGAACGATAAACACGATCTACAATAATAGCATCTCCCACTGGTGTGGACACATACACAGGAGCACTCAAAGAATCACGGGGTACAACCAAATAAGAAGCAAAATAGAATGACACATAAGATTAAGTAGATCCCGGATCAAATAGAACTAAAGCATCTCTACTGCAAACTGAAATAGTACCTATGATAACAGCGCCAGATGACTCAGCCTCAGGCCTGGTTGGGAAAGCATAACATTGGGGCTGGGCCCCACCACCCTGAACTACATCCCTGGGACGGCCTCTAACTGGCTGGTCTCCACCTCTAATGGCCTGCCCTCCACCTCTAACAGTCTGGCCTCTACCTTTGGCTGCCTGACCCCTGCCTCTGGCTGGTTGAGCAGGTGGTGCAACAACTGGTGCCGGAACCATGGCACGAGAACTCTGATGTTGTGAGTTGCCCGTTGCCCGAGGGTAAAATCTAGCAATGTGCCTTGTATCACCACAAGTATAACATAACCTCGGTTGCTGTGACTGCTGACCCTGAAACTGACCTTGTCGACCTGAATAACCACCCCGATAACTTTGGAGTGGAGGTGCACTAATAGGAGCTGGTGGTGCACTGTACGCTAGCTGGTCGGAATAATGCATCTAGGGCCACGACCACCTGAGGCACTGTGGGATGCCTGGAGCACTGAATGAAACGGCCTGGGATGATGGCCTCTACCAAAAGTACTCCTGCCTCTAGATGAGGCACCACTGAACTCACCGGAATGACGAGGTCTCTTGTCATACCCCTAACCTCCTTGAGTAAGAACCATTTCGACTCGTCTGGCGACATTAGCAGCCGCCTGAAAAGAAATCTCACTCCCAATATCCTTAGCCATCTGCAATCTGATAAGCTGAGCAAGTCCATCAATAAACCTCCTCACCCTCTCTCTCTCGATGGAAAGCAGAAGAATGGCATGACGGGCCAAATCCACAAAATGGGTCTCATACTGAGTAACAGTCATATTGCCCTGCTAGAGATGCTCAAACTGACGACGACACTCCTCTCTCAATGTGATAGGCAGAAACTTCTCTATGGAGAGCTGAGAGAACTGGTACCAAGTAAGAGCAGGCGACCCAGCTGGTCTGGTCAACAAGTAATCTCTCCACCATTTCTTGGAGGAACCAGTCATATGAAATGCAGCAAAATTGACCCCATTGGTCTCCACTATACCCATGTTCCGTAGAACCTCATGACATCTGTCAAGATACTCCTGGGGATCATCTGAATGAGCACCACTGAAGTGAACAGAAAAGAGCTTGATAAATATGTCCAATCTCCATAAAGCCTCAAAAGCCATAGTTGGCCCATCTCCGACCTGTGCCGCAATAATCGGGTAAACTAATCTGACTGGCTGAGCTACTGGAGCCTGATACTGGGGAGCTATCTGCTTTGTACCAGAAGTGGTAGGAGTCTGGGCTCCTCCTCTAGCATGAGAGACTGCTGGTGCCATGGGAAATGCGCCAGTCTCGGCCACACTCTCCATAAGGCCCACCAAATGGACCAAAGCGTCCTGAAGTACTGGGGTAACAATGAACCCCTCCGGAACCTGAGTTGGTCCGGTAGGAACAGTCTGGCTTGGAACCTCCTCGTCAAGCTCTATCTGAGGCTCCACTACTGGGGATGCTGCTCGGGCCCTAGGCTGAGCCCTGCCCCTTCCGCGGCTTCTGGCAAGGCCTCGGCCTCGACCTCTGCCGCGTAGGAGCTGTCACTGGAGGCTCTGGCTGCTGCTTAGCTGAGGAAGTGGTACGTGTTCTCTCCATCTGTGAGAGAATATGAGTAGAAGAGTTCAATCAGTATTGAGAAAGCAAAATTGCACGACGGAGAAGAATAGAATTGAAACTTGTTCCTAAATTTCATAGCCTCTAGAAGATAAGCACAAACATCTCCGTACCGATCCTCCAGACTCTACTAAGCTTGCTCGTGAATCGTGAGACCTAGGCAACCTAACGCTCTGATACCAACTGTCACGACCCGAAATTTCCCACCGACGGGACCGTGATGGCGCCTAACATTACACTTGCTAGGTAAGCCAACATTAGAGAATCATTAAACTAATTCCTTATTTCCATTCAATAAGTAACAATAATTAACTAAGATGAAATATAAGAGGTGCAGAATTTTATAAAACTGTATTAATTACTACCACCCAGATCCGGAGTCACAATTCACGAGCATTCTAGAGTTTACTACAATTAATATTCTGAAAGAAATACAACTGTCTGAATGAAAGAAATAGTAGAACAGAAAAGATAGACGGGGACTTCAAGGTCTGTGAACGCCGACAGATCTACCTTGAGTCTCCGGACAGCGGACCAATAGCAAAAATCTCGATCAACCCAAGCCGGTATCAAAATCTGCATATAAAGTGCAGAGTTTAGCATCAGTACAATCGACCCCATGTATTGGTAAGTGCCGGGCCTAACCTCGGCGAAGTAGTGACGAGGCTAGGACAAGACACCCACATATAACCTGAACAGTATAATCATGCTAGTGGCAACAATAGTAAATAAAAGAATAACGCAGAAATAATGGGAAAGGGACATACAGAGGGGGAATACAATATAAAGAGTGAGAATAATGAAAAGACAGAATTAAACCAAAAATTCTTAAACAAATTGAGCAAATAAAAACAGCAAAGAAAAACTGCACCGACATCACCCTTCGTGCTTTTACTCTTAACCTCACCAAATAAATAAATAGAACGGCACGACATCACCCTTTGTGCATTAAACCTCTCATAATATACACGGCATCACCCTTCGTGCTTTACACTCTTCCTCACAATATAAATAATGCATGCACGGCATCACCCTTCGTGCTTTACACTCCTCCTCACAAATCACAGAATCAATAACAACGGATAGATAGGAGTATCACAAAGAAACCAGTATTTTACCCATAATTAATAGCACAATGTGACCTCAACCTTGAATCAATATTCGAAAGTTACCAAATCTCAGTGAAACCAGATATAAGTCACCCACCATTTCAAATAACTCGCTAAGCATGGATAGTAGAACTTAAGGCTACAAAATAGACAAGAATAGAATTTCACTTGCATGCAATGACTCGACAACGATGCATAGATGCTCGTCACCTCACATATACACCATATTTAAGAACCAAACACGTAGCAAATAAACATATAATACCTATTCCCTCAAGCCAAAGTTAGACATGACACTTACCTTGCTCCGAAGACCACTTAATTCTCAATCACAGCTTTTTCTTTGGAATTCACCTCTAAACCACTCGTATCTATTCTAAAATAACTCAATAACATCAAATATTGCTAAAGGAATCAATTATATTTCATAAATTAAATTTCCCAAATTTTCTTCCAAAACATCAAAAACTCGACCCCGGGCCTGCTTGGTCAAAACTCGAGGTTCGGACCAAAATCCTTTTACCTATTCTCCCCCGAGCCCGAATATACAAAATTGGTTTTTGAATCCGACCTCAATTCGAGGTCTAAATCCCCAAATTTCGAAATTCTAAGTTCTACCAAAAAATCCTAATTTCACCATAAAAATTCTAGATTCTAGGTTAAAATCTTGTTATAAGATGTAAAAGATTGAAAGAAAAGAGTTAGGAATCACTTACCTATAATTTGGGGAAGATTTAGTCTTTGGAAAATCGCCTCTTAAGGTTTAGGTTTTGAAATTTTGAAGAATGAATGAAAAATCCCGTCTAACTCCCTTTTACTCAGCTGCAGGTGTCGCAATTGCGACATGAGCTTCGCAAATGCGAAGGAACAATCGCAATTGCGATGCCCTTCACAATCCTGCTGCCTTAGCAAATGCGAGGAAAGTGTCGCATTTGCGACCACTGAACCTCGCAAATGCGAGTGGATGTTCGCATTTGCCCTTCCCAGACTCCCTTCGCAATTGCGGAGGTAACCTCGCAAATGCGAGAACTACTGGTCCAGGCTTATGATCGCAATTGCAATAAAAGCCTCGCAATTGCGGACCCTGTTATGTTTGCATTTGTGATGTCTGATCTCGCAATTGCGAGATCAGAGGCCTGCAACAGGTTCAGTTATACCAGCAAAAGTTTCTAAGTTCAAAACATCCCGTGACCTATCCGAAACTCACCCGAGCCCTTGGGTCTCCAAACCGAACATGCCCACAAGTCTAAAAACATCATACAGACTTGTTCGTACGATCAAATTGCCAAAATAACACCTAGAACTATGAATGTAGTACCAAATCAAATGAAATTCTCAAAAACACTTTAAAATTCATATCTTCTCAACTGGACGTCCAAATCACGTCAAATCAACTCTGTTTCTCACCAAATTTTACAGACAAGTCTTAAATATCATAATGAACCTGTACCGGGCTCCGAAACTAGAATACGGACTCGACACTAACAATGTCAAACATCAATCAATTCTTTACAACAATTAATTTTTAGACTTTTAATTTTCATCAAAAATTCATAACTTGAGCTAGGGACCTCCGAATTCGATTCCAAGTATACGCCCAGGTCCCATAATTCGATACGGATCCACTGGGACCGTCAAAACATGGATCCGGGCCCGTTTACCAAAAATGTTGACCGAAGTCAACTAAAATTAACTTTTAAGGCATAAATTCTTATTTTCATAAATTTTCAATATAAAAGCTTTTCGAAAACCTGCCCAGACTGCGCACGCAAATCGAGGAGGGTAAAAATGAGATTTTTAATGCTTAAGAGCGCAGATTCGAGTTCTAAAACATAAGATGACCTTTTGGGTCATCACACTGAGGCATTACTGCACATGGAATTTCAGCAAAGTCGCTTTGACTACTCCATATTCACCAAACACAAGGGTGGTGATTTAGTTGTGCTGTTGGTTTATGTTAATGATCTACTAATCACAAGCAACAATGTGGTGCTACTTAACCAAACAAAAGCAGATCTGCAGAGAAACTTTAAGATGAAAGATCTAGGTGATCTAAAGTTTTTCTTGGGCATTGAATTTGCTAGATCAAAGGAAGGGATAGTCATGTCTCAAAGAAAGTATGCCTTGAAACGCATCTCTGAGTCAGGGCTTGGGGGGGCTAAGCCTGCAGGCACACCTCTTGAGCTGAATCAGAAGCTAACTTCTGAGGAGTATGACAAGGCTGTAGCAAGTGTAGAAAGTTCAGAAGCAACAGATGCAACACTCAAGGATCCAGACATTTATCAAAGGAGGCTACTTTACTTGACTATGACTAGGGCAGACCTAGCATTTGTGGTTCAAGTCTTGAGTCAATACATGCAAAATCCTAAGGTGTCTCACATGGAAGTAGCGTTGAGAGTTGTAAGGTATATAAAAGGGGCCCCTGGGTTAGGACTCTTTATGCCAGCACAAAATACTAATTAGTTGTTTGCATATTGTGACTCTGACCGGGGTTCCTGCTTACAAACTAGGAGGTCAGTCACAGGTTATGTAGTTAAGTTTGGTGATGCATTGATCTCATGGAAATCAAAGAAACAAGAGACTATATCCAAAAGCTCTGCAGAAGCTGAGTTTAGAAGTATGGCATAATGTACTGCTGAGATAGTTTGGCTAATTGGTTTGTTCAAGGAACTTGGAATTCAGCTACATTTACTTGTGAAGCTTATGTGTGATAGCAAAGCTGCAATTCAAATTGCAGCCAATCCCATATTTCATGAAAGAACCAAACACATTGATATAGACTGTCATTTTGTTCGAGAAAGAATACTGCAAGGTGTAATGAAAACTCAGCATGTCTCCACCAAGGAACATCTAGCAGACTTACTCACAAAGATCTTGGGAAAGACTCAACATGACTACCTACTAGACAAGCTTGGAGTCAAGAACATCTTCAAGCCTTCAACTTGAGGGGGAGTGTTAAGAGAAGTGGAACTATTAAACTACAGTTAGTTTAGATGGTTAAGAGTAGAGTTAGCTAATGTTATTAGTTAAATTGTTAAAAAGGTTGTTAGGAGGTTAGTAACTAATTTGTAGTATAAATACACTGTATATACTACAATGTAAAGCAAGATCTCATTTCCTTTCTCCTTCAATAAAACAGTAACTCTATTTCTCTGAGTTCTCTCTTAGCTTCTTCTCCAAGTCGAGCTTCCAGCTTAGAGCTTCCATAGCCATGGAAGCTATCAGATTAGTTATGCGGTAGTTATATAAGGATTAGTAATATAAATGTAATGTGGGTATTATTTATTATTAGCTTAATTTATTTTATTAAAATTGTTAGTATAGTTTAAATATATATTTTAAATAAAATAATACAAGTTTGAATAAAGGGTATTCTTATCATTTTGTATTTTAATACAAGTATTACTAATACATGTATAAGTTATTCCACCTTCTACCCTACATAAATAATACATAGATTCCCTCATAACTTATACATGTATTAATTATGCAGAAAAGAAAACACATGAACCAAACATTGTATTAGCATCGCTACATTTTATGTAGAAAAGAGGAAAAAATAACCAAACATTGTATAACTTATGCTAGTTTCTATGTGGAGATTAGTTTTTTCCCTTATTTTAACCAAACAATGTATAAAGTTATCCTAATTTTAATACACGGATAACTCCTCTCTAACCAGCTACCAAATGACCCCTAAGGACATGACGTCTTTAACATTTATACTGCGCGTATTAAGTTAAGGACGACATGTCCTTAACATTTACACTGCATATATGAACATAAGGATATGGTGTCCTAAAGTTTAACAACGGAAGGTGCAAATATAGGACACTTTGTCCTTAATATTTACACATCATTCATGAAGTTAATGATACCATGTCCTTAATATTTATACAGCATCCATGTCTAGCACATAGATATTTTCGTCCGGGCAGGTAAAAATTTATTAAGCACTAGCTAAAGAGTAAATATATTTTAAATAGTGGCTAAAGAGTAAAGACATCTCTAATTAGTGGCTAACTGTGCACTTCTCCACTCCATGAGATCCATAAGCCCGTTTACATTGTTCAAAAATTAACCTGACAAAAATTAAGAGTTTTAATTTTTATACTTTCAAACTAAAAGAATTTAACAATGACAAAACACTATTTTTAATAGGCAACTAAAGATGATTGCCTATAAAAAGTGTGCATTAAATTCAAATAACCATCACTCATTACTAAAATTATTTTTTCGAACCACGATTATCTGCAGAATTGGTTAATGTAGAACCTCTTGAGAAAAGAAAGTGTAAGTAAAAATGTTACACTATTATTAGTAACTCATTGTGTGGTATTAGGGGTGGCAAAATGGTTAAAAGAAAACAGTTAACCATCCATATTATTCACTCTAAAAATAGATTAAATAATTATTTTTTTAACAACAACTCAAATATGGATAAGAACCATATTATTCATTTAGAAAATAAATAACTATTGGATAACTAATGGGCTTAACTTTTACATTTGTAAACCCTCAAATTGGCGGTTTCTCAAGTTTGGGAGACTAAGAATTCTCTCGAAAGTGATCATATTCAAAAAGGGAAATTTATCTAGCTATACTATAATAGAAACTTATTTATCACTTTTCTTTAGGTTCCTTAAAAATTATATTCTCTATCTATATTTACTATTTATATACTAAACCTTAATAAAAAGAGTATCCTTATAACTAGGATGTAAGTGATACATTGCATCCCTTCCCTCTCCCCACGTCAGTCCCCCCCTCCCCCACTCTCATGTATATCAGTTATACAAAGCCCCTAAAATTACGTTTTCTTCTCATTTTCAAAAAGATTTTGAAATATTTCTCTATTTCATACAAATTAATCCAAATCTCACCATCTTCACACAAATTCATTGACATTATCTTTAAAATTGCAGTAGCAAAGATTTATCCATTGACAACCATTAAAAAACTTCGAAACATTGAATTCAACATTTGGGTTTTACGAAATTGTAATTTATTCTCATCCTCTTCACACAAATTCACCGACATTATCTATGAAATTGCAGTAGCAAAGAGTTATTTATTTACAACCATTAAAAAGTTTCGAAACTTTTAATTCAACATGTAGGTTTTACAAATTAGTGAGTTGTTTGGATTGGGTACTCTTGAAAACGATTGAGAATATAACTTGCAGTTTATATCTCAATATGAGGGAGATTGGTTAAGTTTAGAATTATTTTTAGGTAATATTTCATATTGAAACTCGAAGAAGAAAAGTTTCTGAATTGTATTACGATTGTATGATAATCGTATTACAATTGTATCAAAGTTGTATTTGACTTGTATCTGATATATCAATATGTAAAATAATACCTAATACAATACTAATACAATATTGTATCAAAATTTAAGTTTAGAGTTGTGATTGAAACTTGAAGAAGATGAAGATCAGAATTGTATCACGATTGTATCATAATTGTTGCAGAAATTGTATCAAAAATATATGATAATTGTATATGGTGATGAGCAATTGTAAGTTTGTGACCAATTTCACATTTGGATTGTGTATGAATCATTATCGTATTAGTAATAATTTTGCTAGAGTTTAACAATTTTGAATTGTTAAAGAAACTTTTAGCAACTGATTTTTTTTGTCATCTCATGACATTTATGTCGTGTGTATAGATTTCTAACTACAAAGAAAAAGTATCTTTTTGGTATCTATTATGGAAATCAGTTTTGTATTATTGGATTTGTTAGATTAGGTATCACTTTCCTAACATTATAAGGATACTAGGAACATAGAATATGTAGTATGACATTATATCCAGTATTTGAAGGTTCCAACCAAAATCATTCAATAACTGAAGCAAAATTACTAGCTTCTTGTTGAAGACGTGCAACTATCGAAGACAGAGAAGAAGAGATCTGCGTACTGAAAAAATTAGGACGGATGAAATGAGGAGAAGTGTGAAAAAAGGAAAGGATATAATTGAATCCCTTAATTGAAGGTATTAATCATGGGATGAGAGCTTTTTAAGGGGGGGATGTATACAATTTGTAAGAAAAACCTAGATACTTTTTGAAAACTACAAACCTCGAAAAAATAAGTTAATAAGTTCCTATCATAGTATATATAGGAAAAATTCCCATTCAAAAAGCCAGGGATAATATGGTTACCCATATTATCTGCCGATTAACCCGTTTTTTATCTGTATTGAATATGAGTTGGGTCGGATAATTTATCTATTTTTTTATTACCCGTTTTGACCCGTCCCATATATGACCCAACCCACTCGTTTGCCACCTTTAGGTGGTGTAGAACCGCTTGATCACTAGTAATTCTCGATTTCAAATTTCTTCAACTCAAATATGAGGTTTATTTTAAAGAGTAGCTTCCTTGTATAGACCTTAAAGAGCAGAGGTGGATGCAACATAGTATTACTGGGTTCAATTGAACCCATTACTTTCAGCGCGGAGCATAAATATGTGTAAAAATTATTAAAATTATAATAAATAGTAGATATGAACCCATAACTTTAAAAATATAGTGGGTTCAATACTAAAAACGTTAAAGGTGAACTCATAGAATTAAAATCCTAGATCTGTATATGTTAAATAATAGAATAAATCAATAAAAATGCAGAGATATGTTGGTATACGTATGTTCATAACAAATGTTAATATACGGGCCCATAAGACATGATTTGACTCGATTAGTTAGTTAAAAAAAAGAAAGGCAGATTTTAATAAAGATGGCAGAATACATAAAATACCACCTGAACTTGTACCTAAATCCCTGTTACACACATATTGATCACGAAAATATTTTTACACACCTAAATCTTTCAAAAGTGTGTCTGTTACACACCATTTTAATTACATGGCAAGAGCGTGTTTTACACATAGAGTAGGCGAGTGAATAAGAAAAGAAATGTGTGAACTCTCATCTACACGCCTCATATGTCCATTTTTAAAATTTTTAATTAAAAACATCATTGTCTTCGTCATGAGCTAAAACAAACAACCAGCTCTCGCAACGATGGAGAAATTATTCCTTTTTTTCCCTCCAAAATCTCACCATAGAAAACTTCCCTCCCTCTCCCATTTCTTCTATATTTTCTCCTTTGTTTCCTTCCATCCTTTCTTCGAAAAATCCATTTTAAAAAAAAATCTCAAGAAAATCAGAGAGATTTTAGCCCCAAAAATCCTAGACATTCAGCATCTTTCACTGTTTATTCCGATTACATGAGGCAGTAGGGTTGTTCGTTGGACTTTGTTCTATGATGAAGCAAGGACTATGTGAAAATATAGTTTTAATGGAGGAGGTGGATGTGGGTTCAAGGATAGATGATGAATAAATGAATGTAGGTGAAGGAATATTGTACTTATAGTGTCATGGAATGCGGAAAAGTGCCAATGAAGAAATATGTTCTTCAAAAGAATGTGGTGGTGTAGAGCGGCGCCTATTGTTGATTGATGGCGGAGCAGCGGTGGATTGAAAAAATTATGGTGGTGGGATTTGATGGTGGAGAGGCGCCTGAGGTTCTTGATAGGGGTGGTAATGGAGTATCTGTTTAGGGTGGTAATGGAGTCTCTGTAATGGGGCGGTAATGGAGTTCTTGACTGGGGTATTTGGGAAGATGAAGCAAATGGATTTTTTAAAGTGTTTTCTTATATTTCCTTAGTTAATCCATGTGTCAAGATTCAATTGGCGCGTGTCACGACCCAAAATTCAACTAGCCGTGATGGCACCTAACTCAACCTGTTAGGCAAGCCATTTTACAAATATCCGATTAAAAAATAATATTTAATTGACTCTAATACATTCTCCAAGGACTAGTAGTACAAATCATGAGCTTCTAAGATTAGAATTTACAGAACTGGTATGAAATAAATACATCATCTGTTTAAAATATATATGAACAGATTAATAATTCTGGAGCTACCATGAACTAGAGGCAGCAATAACTGGAATGCAGGTACATCTTCAGATCCAGCTCCCGTTGTACGCATCAACATCAGCTTCAGAAATCTGTACGCAAGGTGCAGAAGTGTAGTATGAGTACAACCGACCTCATGTACTCAATAAGTAACAAACCTAAATTTAGGTTGAAAGTAGTGACGAGCTTGTACCAAGGTCAGAGTCTAACTCCAATAACCAACAATAATTCATAATAATATAATTTAAAACATCACAAGTAATAACTCAGAGGTAAGATGCTCAGCTCGTATATAGTTCTAGAAAATACATATTTTCTTTTTTCAAGTATAACAGTAGAACTCAAATCTTTTGCCAAAAGTCACCAAAATTATGAGTAAATCTGAAATCTGTGAATTTTTCTCAACAACTTTAACGGTAGATAAGAAGTCTCATTATCAGATGGCATGAGGAAAAATACATCTCTATGCCTACATATCAAATATGCATATCTAATGCAATAACAATACATAAATGTAGGCATGCTTTAAAATTCAACAGTTGCTTTCAGTACAAATAAAACAGATCAATTCTGAACAATACGAGGAATATGACATCTCTGTATCTACATGCCAATGTACATACTGTATGTGATGCACCTTAGTGTCACAATCTAAAATACAAATCACTCAGTACTGTATATGGCCAATCCAGCCCAGGGGAAGATCCATCCACAAATATCAATGATTCGGACAAGATCCAGGTCCAGAAAAAATCCATCCCTCAATATAAATGCTTCGGGCAAGATCCATGCCCAAGGAAGATTCATCCCTCAATATAAATGCTTCGGGAAAGATCCATGCCCAGGGAAGATCCATCCCTCAATATAAATGCTTCGGGCAATATTTTGGCAACCGCAAAACATACACCAATTTATTTCCTTATTAGTGGCAAGAATGGTCGCTGTCTTCTTTAGGCTAGCCTTCCGTTCAGGGGCGGATGTAGCATATACTGCGCGGGTTCAACTGAACCCATAACTTTCGACACGGAGTGAAAATTTATATGTAAAAAATTATTAAAATTACAAAAATAATAGAGATGAACCCATAACTTTAAAAATATAATGGGTTCAATGCTAAAAAATTTAAAAGTTGAACCCATAGAGTTTAAATCCTGGATCCGCCTCTGCTTCAGTTGGTTCTGCCACAAGATTGAAGCCCCGATCCATATAATAATAAATCCTATAAGGCCTGCTACAGGCGGGCAACCCCTATCCATATAATAATGTATATAAAGCCAATATGGCCTGCTGCGGCGTGCAACTCGATCCCATAAATATCCTCACAAATGGATGAATATGACTGAGTATGAAATGTACATTTTAAAATAATTAATTTAACGGCAACACGACCCTATGATCCCAAAATATCGGCACGTAGCCTAAACATGATCTCTAATATGATTCTCAGCTCAATTTCTTTAACACATGAAAGTGCATGGATAATGCCAAGATTATTTGACTACAAAATTTCCATGGAATCAATTACGTCACAAATTTCTATGGTGCACGCCCGTCACCTAGCATGTGCGTCACCTCCAAACAAATCACATAACACGTATATTCAGGATTCATACCCTCAACACCAAGTTTAGAAGTGTTACTTATTTGAACAAGCCAAATCCAATACCGAGCAAGTTATACAATACTCCGAAAATTTTATTCCGCATGTATCAACTTTCATACGCCTTCCTATCTCCTCAATTCAAGCCAAACGATTCGTATCTATCCAAACAACGTGCAAATTAATCATAATTTACTCTAATGCTTACAATTTAATAATTTACAAAAATTCCCTACTCCGCTCGAAAAATTGATAGTGGGTCCCATATCTCGAAATCTAACAAAACTCACCAAATTCAAAAATCCATTCAATTACAAGTCCAACCATACTAATTTTACTCAAATCCGACTCTGAATCGATGTTCAAATCTCGAAAATTTATTTTATGGAATTGTAGAAAATTCCTCTTGAAAAATCAATAATCTAACGCCGAAACGAAGATTAATTCATGGAATATAATCACAAGGGAGTCAATAACACTTATCCCAAGTTGTGTGGTGGAATTGCCTCTAAAAATCGCCCAAACCGAGCTCCCAGGCTCTGTTTTTGTCAAAAATGGCAAAACCTCCCGTTTATAGGGATTTTTGATGTTTGAGCACCACAGGTAGCGTGGGGCGCTACCTGCGGCCCAGTTTCCAGAACATCAAAATTCCGAGCGCCAGGGCTATCACCCCACGCTACCCTGGGCGCTAGCGGCAGGAAATGCTTTTTTTCCGGCACGGAAATGGGCATAACTCTCTCATATGATGTCTGAATTCGACGATTCTTTTTGCTATGACTCCGTAATTTCAATACAAATATAATGCTTCAATCAAAACTGAATTTGGAGCTCATTTTCTTAATGTGATACCATGTATTCTTGAATAATCGACGTCGAAACATTCTAGAAATATCCAAATTAAATTCCATTAACCATCCAAAATCCACCCGAGGCCCTCGGGACCTCAACCAAATATACCAACAAGTCCTAAAACATAATACGAACTTAGTTGATGCCTCAAATCACATCAAACAATAGTAAAACCATGAATCATATCCCAATTCAAGCTTTATGAAACTATGAAACTTCAACTTCTACATTCGATGCTGAAACCTACCAAATCAAGTCCGATTGACCTCAAATTCTCCACACTAGTCATAAATGACATAACAGACCTATTTCGATTTTCAGAATCAGATTTTGACCCCGATAGCAAAAAGTCAACTCCCGGTCAAACTTCTAAACTTTCAATTTCCTATTTTTGCCATTTCAAGCATAATTTAGCTACAGACTTCCAAATAATTTTTCGGACACACCCCTAAGTCCAAAATCGCCATACGGAGCTATTGAAATAATCAAAACTCAATTCCGGAGTTGTTTGCACAAAAGTTAAACTTCGGTCAACCCTTTTCATTTAAGCTTCCAACATGAATTTCATTCATCTGAACTAATCCCGAAAGACCTAAAAATCAAAACTGACGATTCACATACATCATAATACATCATATGAAGCAATTCAACACTTAAAATAGTTCAAAAGGAGCGTAAATGTGCAAAATGACAAGTCGGGTCGTTACATTCTCCCCCACTTAAATATACGTTTGTCCTCGAACTAACACCAGCGAACCTTAACGTATTTAACAAGGCGATGACACCACATCACAATTGAGAACTCTACCACGCTCGAAAATATCAAGCCTCATTACTCCATCAACCCCAAACCTGAATATTCATAGTACAATTACCTTTCCTTTGCTGGGATTAAACGCCGAACCTCTACATCATGTACTGAGAAAAAACCTTCTTTCAAGTTGTTCACTGCATCGGCACATAAACGAGCACCCTGCCATTACATCAATTCCGCGAGATAATAACTCATGAACATCGTAACAACCTATGCATAGCCTCAAAACCATCCGAAATATAGCTACTGAGCTGAAATGATAGAACATTGTTCCGCAAGGCGACGACAATAGCCCAATCAATTATGCAAGGAGAAATATCTTGCTCCACGTCTGTAGTACCACTGCAACTCCTCGATTCCCAATTGATAACAAGCGTTTCGTGTCGCACAAGATTGAATAGGAAAGAAACAAAGGCATAAGCCTCAAAGTAATTAAATCGCACGATGAGGAATCAAGAAGGAAAGTGCTTCTAACAGCCATGTAGCCTCTCGAAGATAGGTACAGACGTCTCCGTACCGATCCGCAAAACTCTACTAGACTTGCTCATGACTCGTAAGACCTAAGTGAACGTAGTGCTCTGATACCATGTTGTCACGACCCAAAATCCATTAAGGTCGTGATGACGCCGGACACCACTATCAGGCAAGCCAACAATAAATACTAAATGGAGTTCTCATTTTTATTACTTTTGAAATCATATTTTTCCTTTAATATACATAGTAAAGAATGGGGATTTACAAAGTAAATAATAATACTTTTAACAAATTCAATACAAAACAACCCATAATCCTCCCAAAACCCGGTGTCACAAGTGCATGAGCATTTACTAGGAATATAAAATAAAATACAACAACTGTCCGAAATACAAATTAGATAGGAAAAATATAAATAACTCTGAAGGAGACTATACTGGATGAGGATCGAAATATAGAATGCAGCTCACCTAAGTCTCCGCATTAACCACACCTTTGCACCCACAATGCCGCTAGACATATACGTACCTACACAAAAATGTGTAGCAAGTGTAGCATGAGTACATAAATAACGTGTACCCAGTAAGTATCAAGCCTAATCTCGAAGAAGTAGTGACGAGAGGTCGGCTTTGACACTCACTAAGGGTCAATAATATAAAAATAGAAATATTAAATCAACATGATTTATAGGATTAACAATAATTTTCTTTAACCAGCAGAAATAATTAAATTCCTTCAAATGAGACCATTTCCAATTTATTAATTAATTTCATAAGCTACAATAAATAGCAAAGTATCGTGTAATTATTATTATTAGGCACGATATCTGCCGAGGTCGTTCGGCCCGATCTAGAGTGTCGTGTACACTGCCGAGGGACGTGCGTCACGATCCATAGATGCATCTATACTGTCGAGGCATTCGGTCCGCTCCACAAGAAAGGAGGACATTTTCTTATGTACATCCGGAATGAGAATATATTTATATTTATTAAGATTTACACACCAAGATGTACATTTTATAGCAACAGTAATAATTTGAGCAAAAATTCAAGTATGTGAAATTTCAGTCTCTTATTATTTGCTCTAACAATTTACAACAAAAATTCCAATATTTCAATTAACTGAAAGATATAATTATCACAAGTAATTCATGATTTGAGTCCTAAACTACCCGGACTTAGCAATACTAGTAGCTACGCACGGATTCTTATTAGCTCGTGCGTACGTAGCCCCCACAATTAGCAACAATTATTAATTTAAATCACCTAGGGGTAAATTTCCTCTTACAAGGTTAGACAAGAGACTTACCTCGCTTCGAAGTTCCATAGCCGGCTCCCAAGCCTTTCAAACAACTCGATCGATGCCCAACACTCCAAAACTCGCTTTCGCTTTATTAACATTCACAAGCTTTTAATCCTCCTACGACATCGTAACATTGAGTAAAATGCTCATACGCCACCAACAAATTGATATCTATAATTACAATCCCAATTACAATCAAAATATGTCTCAAAAATATTTATCAATATCCATTTATGGCTCACAAGTTGGCTACAAGCCTCCAACTCAAATCGTCTAATAGGTTCACTTACTGGCACATTCAACTCCACTCTTATCATTTAATACCCATTTGAAGTCATCGATGATACTACATTAATTCTCCAACACCGCCAAATTACTATTCATCGTCTTCCTTAACCAACATTTCCAAAATATTCAATTTGGTGATTACTTAGTTCAACACTTCCAACTAAACTAGAAAATGATTCCATAGGTTCATTACATCCTTTAATTTTATTTCTAAGAACACTATTTATCTTTCCCTCATTTTCTCAAGAACATTATTCAAGCCATGAACTAGGGTTTATGAAATCAATTATCCAACCATAACAATTTGAAACAAATATTAGAATTACTCTCACTGACTCATAAGAAATGAGCTTGAAGCATTAGTATTACCTTCTTGAAGCTTTTTCTTAAAATTCCAATGTTTGGGAAATTTGGTGTGTTTGAACAACTTGAAAGATTTCTAGGGATTTCAAAGATTGAAGGATGTTAATACTAGTGTTAATAGGATGTTTTTAACTTAAATTATCGAAAAAAACTCATCTTGTATTCTTAAGTAGTCCCCAAGGTCGAATCCACCATGAAAGAACCAATCCCTAGCTCAAGAAAATCCCCAAAAATGGTTGCTGCTCGTGACTGCCTTATATAGGCACATGTACTTTAGCGAGTTATACCTTGCACTGTGCAGGTTGTACCCCGTATTACAAGTTTTTCCCTGCTGGACACCTTTTACTAAAACGTCCATAACTCCTTATAGAAATATCCAAATGACAAACAGTTTATAGCATTAGAAACTAGACTCGAGATCTTTCATTTGATAGGTTGTCCACCATCGAAGATATTTCATTTGATAGGTTTTACATCACATAACCATTTATATATGTGTAGATATACTCGTCCAAAGTTTGGTCTTGTGCGTACGCATTTGGAGCTTTAGTCTATCATGTAATTTCCAACTTGACTTAGACTTAGGGCTCTCCTTAGACCCCACATCACTTATAATATGACTCGTACACTTATTAACATACGAACCTTCAAATCTCGATTCCGAGGTTGTTTACTCAAAAATTCAACCTTAGTCAATTCTTCCCACTTAAAGCTTTCAAAATGAGAATTTTCTTTCCAAATCAACTCCGAACTTCCCAAAATTAAATTCCGACCATGCGTACAAGTCATAATATCTGAAGTGAAGATGCTCAGGGCCTCAAACCGCCGAACGACGTGCTAGGGCTCAAAACGACCGGTCGGGTCATTACAGAGACCCTATCCAATCATACCAACAAGTACAAATACATCATCCAAACTTATCCAAAGCCTCAAAACACCTACGGGAATGTTACCACAAAGAATTGAGGCTCAAACTGAATAGATATTTTCTAAGTTGTTAAATCTTCATTCTTTTAAAAGAGTGTTTGAATCATACTTGAACACTTCAGATTACTTTCAAACTATGCACACAAGTTTAATTCAACTATATAAACCTATCCAAAGTCTCGGAATACCAGTTGGAGTCCAATAACCTCATAGTCAACTCTTGGTCAATCTTATATTAAGTTCTTCAAATTGCCAACTTTCGATAAATAGTGTCGAAATCTTCTAGGAACCTCCAAAACCAAATTCTAACATATGTACATATCCAAAATCAATATATGAACCTCTCAGAATAATTAAAACCCGATTCCGAGTTCGTTTACCCAAAAGTCAAACTTTGGTCAATTCTTCCAACTTAAAGCTTCTAAAACGAGAATCATTCTTCCAAATCAATCAGGAGCCGCTCAAAAATCGAAACCAACCATACACACAAGTCATAATACATAATATGAAGCTACTTAAAGTCTCAAACCACCGAATAGAATACTAAAGCTCAATGACTGGTTTAATACTCACTTCCAACAATCAATAATAACAACATAATAATAGTAAAAGGAAAAGCATCTCGAGAATATTACGTTCAACTCTATCATATTAAGAGAAAAATAAGCATGCTTTCCAAATATATCAGTCAAAGCATCGACTTTAAAGACATCAAATAACAAATAGCATGCGAAAAATGCAACTATATGCCTACATGACAAGTATTCATAGAAAATCAATAATACCATAGTTTAATCATCAAGTAAACACAATCTTAACACATATATAATGTGTGGCACAAATGACCCACAATCATACTCTTAACACGCTCGTGGTGCCTGGCTCAAACCCCTCGAATCATCAAATACACATACACTCATCACTGCATAAAGTTCCTCATTAAGCACATATCAAGTGACTACACTCACATGATTATTCTGACTCCGGAAAGGCTAGTAGATTAGAATTGTAATGACCCGACCAGTCATTTTAAGAATTAGTATCTCGTTCGGTGGCTTAAGGTCTTGAGTATCTTCGTGTTATGTATTATGACTTGCATATGTGGTCGATTTTGGTTTTCAGATGATTCAGGATTGATTTGGAAGGATGATTCTTGTCTTAGAAGCTTAAGCGGTAAAAGTTGACCAGAGTTTGAATTTTATGTAGACGACTCCGGAATGATATTTTAAAGATTCTAATAGCTTTATATAGTGATTTTGGACTTAGGCGTATGCCCGGATTTTGATTTGGAGGTCCGTAGGTTGATTTGATGTATTTTGGCAAAAATTGGAAAGTTGAAGGTTTAGAAGGTTGAGAGGTTTGACAGGGAATTAACTCTGTGAATATCGAGCTTGGATTGCGATTTCGAGAGTTGTAATAGTTCTGTTATGTCATTTGGGACTTACATGCAAAATCTGAGGTTATTCCGGGTTGATTTGATATGATTCGGCGCGAGTTGTAGAAGTTAAAAGTTCATAAGTTCATTAAGTTCGAGTTGATGTGCGATTCATAGTTTTGATGTTGTTTGATATGATTTGAGCCCTTGAGCAGGTCCGCGTTATGTTACGGAACTTGTTAGTATGTTCGGACGTGGTCCCGACACTACCACAAAAAAAGCTTTTAGTGGTAATTATTTATTGACAATAAACTATTTGCCACTAATTTTATTCACTAAGCTAAACTATACCGGTAAATGTGGAATGGCCAGTAAAAAATATCTTTTAGGGGAAATTTGTCACGACCCAATTCCATATCAGGCCGTGATGGCGTCCATCACCATTTCTAGACAAGCCAATAATGAATAACTTAATGATTTCCACTTTTTATGATGTTTCCCACGTAGCGATCCTTTTCTTTTACTTACAAGATTAATGAAAACCGGTTTAGATTATTAAATGAAAATAGTGGGAAACATTAATAAACGTAAGAACAAACCCAAAAATCACAAGTCTACTAATACGTGCCAAGATCTAGTGTCACAAGTTTATGGGCAACTAGGTAGAATATACAAAGGATATCTATCCTACTGCCTGAAAATGGATATACAGAGAACAAAATAAAAGAGAGACTTCGGTATGCTGTTGAATGGCTCAGAAGGGCAGCTCACTGTGGAATCCCGAACCTAGATCAAGAATGCACACCGGATGGATATCCCGATGCACCTGCCTCAGATCCTTCACAGTCAAGTACAGAAGTGTAGCGTGAGCACATAAAATAATATGTACCCAGTAAGTATCTCGCCTAACCTCGAAGAAGTAGTGACGAGGGTTCGACTTGACACTTACTAAGGCCAATAATAATGTAATTAAAGTGTTATGATAAGTATGGATATCGGGAATAATATTGACAGTTCAATAACAAGAAGGGATAAGTTCTTCTTTCATAATTATAGTCTCAATTTCAGTAATATCATTTAACAACTTACATTTCAAAGCATTTAAGCCGTGTAAATCACAGAGATGTTTCAAATAACTTCATGCGCAATTATGCTGAGGTCGTGCGGCCCGGTCCAATAATATATTAAATTGTGCACTGCCGGAGGGTCGAACGGAGCGAACCATAGATGCATCTAATTACTACCGAGGCGCTCGGCCCGATCCACAAATAACAATTTATTTTCAAGGAAGCACACATTTCCCATTTACAGTAAAGTATTTCATACAACCTCAAGCAAGTGGGTATAACCTTCTATAATTATTCTATCAACTTACAACATGTCTTAAGTGATTATATTAGCAAGTAAGGATGCAAGCATTTCAAATATAGCATGATACTGATCCTAAACTACCCAGACGATAACATGATTGTAGCTACGTACGGATTCTCGTCACCACGTACGCACATTAATTTAATTCACCTATGGGGTTAATTCCCTCTTATAAGGTTAGAAAGGAGACTTACCTCGTCTCATAGCCTACTTCCCAATTCAAGAACGCGCTCAAACCTCCAAACTTGACGCCGAATGACTCGAAGCTAGTCAAACATTACATAAACTAATCAATCTATGCTCAAAAGTTCATAATTCCACCATTTAAGTGGTCACCCAACCTAGTTTGCAAGATTCCTTAAATTCACCCCCCGGCCCACATGTTCGGATTCCAGAAATTTTCAAATAAAGTTGTTACCCATAACCTTAGGAATATAAATATGTGATTTTTACTAAATTCCATAACAAATTTCGTGGTTAAATCTCATTTTTATCGAAAACCTAGGTTTTCATCTAAACACGTAATTTTTACTAATTTACATGTTATAATATACCGATAAACCATGTATTTAACTCACATTTGATAGGAATTACTTACCTCAACTAGTTGATGGAAATTCCCTCTCTAACCAGCTCCAAAATCGCCCCCAAGAAGAGTAAGAAGTGAGCAAAAGTGCTCAACGTCCGATTTAAAGCACACTGCCCTTCAGCTACTTCCGCACCTGCGGTTCAATTGGCGCACCTGCGATTCTGCTTATGCGAAAAAACTCACGCAGGTGCGGACCAAAGCTAGGCTGCCTCATCTCGCTTCTGCGCCCAGGTTATCGCACCTGCGGCCACGCATCAACGACGAACGAAGCGCATCTGTGACACTGCCCGCTCCTGCGATGCCTACCTTCGCACCTGCGCTTTCGCAGGTGCAGTCCTTCTTCCGCTTCTGTGATGGCTGGGCAGCCTATGCTAGACGCATATGCGATCATGGGGCTCGCACCTGTGGTTGACCAAGTGCAGGTGCGATTATGACAGTAGCTAGAGCTTCAGCTTTAGCTTCCAAATTCCAACTTGGTTTGAGCCTCGTCTGATTGACACTCGGGCCCCCTCCGGGCCCCTCCCAAACCTACCAACAAGTTTTGAATCATAAAACGGACTCGCTCAAACTCTCAGAACGCCCAAAACAACATTAAAACTAAGAATCGCATCCCAAAACCAATTGAATCTAATTTAAGAACTTCAAGTTCTTTAATTTACTTCCAATGCGTCGAAACGTACTAAAACTACTCGGAATGATACCAAATTTACGTGCAAGTCTTAAATGACATTACGGAACTATTCCCAGTCTCAGAATTCTGTTTGGACCTCGATATCGGCAAAACCCATTCCAAACCAAAATTAGAGAATTTTAAACCTTCAAATAGTTGATTTTCACTATTAAGCGCCAAAACGCTCCCGGGTTATCCAAAACCCCATTCGAACATACACCCAATTCCAAAATCATCATACGAACCTATTAGAACCGTCAAATCCCGATTCCGGGGTCATTTTCTCAAAATGTTGACCGAAGTCAAACTTAGCCCTTTTAAGCCAACCTTAAGGAACCAAGTGTTCCGATTTCAACCCAAACTCTTTCAAATCCCGAATCAACCATCCCCGCAAGTCATAAATCAGTAAAAGCAAGTACAGAAAGTCTTATTTAGGGGAATGGGGTTCTAGAAAGTGAAATGACCGGTCAGGTCATTACAAAATTAGATAAAATGGCCAGCAAAAGAACCAAACTTTTACTTTTATCCTCCCTCCAAAAGAAAATTCTATAATTTCATTTCCCTCTCTCTTTCTCTAACTCATCTCACCTAGGGATTCTCTCTCTACATACTAGGAGTAATCAATTTTCTATTGTTGTTGTCGCTTAATCTATCCAGCCGAAAGAGACAATCTCGTCAATTTAAAGAAACCAAGGATTAACCTTTCAATATTCCATGAATTTGAAGATAGGGGATTTGAACAACCCAACCGGTCGTTTTGACTATTAGAATCCCGTTTTCCTAAATAACACTCCCCGTATGTTCTTTTACTAATTTATGACTTGCGGGAATGGTTGGTTCGGGATTTAAAAGTGTTCAGGTTGAAATCGGAGCTCTTGATGGTTGGTTCGGGATTTGGAAGTGTTCGGGTTTAAAAAGGGCGAGTTTGACTTCGATCAATATTTTTAGAAAATGACCTCGAAATCGGGATTTGACGATTCCAATAGGTTCGTATGATGATTTTGGACTTGGGTGTAAGTTCGGATCGGGTTTTGGATGACCCGGGTGCGTTTCAGCGCCTATTGTGAAAAGTTTGCATTTTGGAAGAATTTCATAAATTTGGGTTGAAGTGCATTTCAATGTTATCGATGTCCGTTTGGGATTCTGAGTCTGGGAATAGCTCCGTATGGTAATTCTGGTAGTGGGAGCATGTCCGGAAGTGGATTTGGATGTCCGTAGGTTATTTTGGGGTCATTTGGCGGAAGTTGGAAATTTTGATAATTTTGAGAAGTTTGATCGGGAGTATACTTTTTGATATCGGGCGTATTCCTATTCCGAAAGTTGGAGTAGGTCCTTAATGTCAATTATGACTTGTGTGCAAAATTCTAGGTCAATCGGATTTGATTTGATAGGTTTCGGTGTCGAATATAGAAATTTGAAGTTCTAAAGTTCATAAAGCTTGAATTGGGGTGCAATTCGTGGTTTTGATGTTGTTTGATATGATTTGAGGCCTCGAGCAGGTTTGCGTTATGTATTGGGACTGGTTGGTACGATTCGACGGGGTCCCGGGGGCCTCGGGTGTGATTCGGGGTGGCTCCAGACCAAGTTTGGGTGTTTTGATTCTGCTGGTTGCTGGTTCTGGTTTTGTTCTTCGCATTCGCAAGGAGCCTCTTGCGTTCACGAAAAAGGATTCTGCATCTGGGACTTTGTTCTTCGCGTTCGCGGAGGAGGAATTTCTGCTGTCCGTCGTATGACTTCGGAAGCTTATCTCTCACAATCTATAACGAATCTGGAGATGATCCAAAAAAGAAAGTTGTAGCTCTTGGTGTCTAGTTTTCTGAAAGGTAAACCAATTTTCATTTGGAGTTGTGTACAAAAAGTTATTGTAGATACACTACAGTCTATCCAGGAAGAGTTTGGAAATCTCTACTGCACAAGGCTGAATTTGGAAGCTTATATCTCGCAATCTTCAATGAATTGGGAGATTACCAATATATGAAAGTTATAGCTCTTGATGTCTAGTCTCCAGAAACTCAAACCATTTGTAATTTGGAGTTTTGTACAAACAATTATGACTATTATACTAGAGGATGTCTGAGAAGAGCTTGAAAATGGCTTTTGAGAATTTTGTTCATCGCGAACGAGATGGGGGGCTTGCGAACGCGAAGAAGGGTCGCGTGGGCAGTGTATAAGTGTGCAAAACCGGGTTTGGCTCATTTCATCTCATTGCCTTCATGGGAGCCGACCTAGGAGCACTTTTGGAGCTCCATCTTCATCATCTATGTCAAGGTAAGTGATTCCTACCTATTGCAAGTTAAATACTTGGTTTATATACGAATTTAGGTATGAAAATTCATAAAAATTAGTAGAAATTTGGGGTTTTGAAGAAAAATCTAGAAATTGGTATTTTTGAATTTTAATCACGAAAATGGCTATGGAATTGGATGGAAATGGTATATTTGAGTTCTTGAGGTTATGGGTATCGATTTCCTCCGAAAAGTTTCGGAATTCGGGCATGTGGGCCCAGAGTGAATTTTAGGAATTTTACCATTTTGGATAGGGTAATTTATTTAATAGTCTAATTTCGAATTATTGAGCATGTATTAATTATTTTATATAACTTTTGGAAAGTTTTGGATTTTTCGGCACCCAATTGAATTTTTTCGCGACATTGTGATTGGGAAGTGGGCTTTGAAACAAGGTAAGCCTCTTGTATAATCTTGTAAGAGGGAATTTACCCTAATATGTGATTTAAATTAATAACTGTTGCTAATTGTGGGAGCTACGTACGCACGAAGTGACGAGAGTCCGCGCGTAGCTACTAATATTGCTAAAGTCTGGGTTGTTTTGGGACTCAAATCATGAATTACTTGTGATAATTGTATCCTTATTTAATTAAAGCAATAGAATTATGTTGCAAATTATTAGAGGAAATGGTAAAAGATTGGAATCTCACATACTTGAAATTTTGTTCAGAATATTTAACTGTTGTAGAAATTTGTATATCCTCCTGTTGTCACGACCCAAAATCCATTAAGGTCGTGATGGCATATATATATATATTGAAATGTAAGGAATTAATTATTTCTGCTTGTTATGAAAATTATTGTTGTTCATCTAAAAATCATGTTTAATTCAATATATTCTATTGTAATATTATTGACCCATAGTGAGTGTCAAAGTCGACCTCTCGTCACTACTTTTTCGAGATTAGGCTTGATACTTACTGGGTACACATTGTTTACGTACTCATGCTACACTTCCTGCACATTTTTGTGCATGTACAGATTTGTCTAACGGCATTGTGGGCGCAGAGGTATGGTTAAAATGCGGGGACTTAGGTGAACTGCATTCTATATTACGATCCGCAACCAATAGAGTCTCCTTCAGAGTTATTTATATTTTTTCTGTCTAATTTGTATTTCGGACAGATGCTGTATTTTATTTTACTCTCTAGTTAATGCTCATGCACTTGTGACACCGGGTTTTGGGAGTGGTTATGGGTTGTTTAGTAATTTAGTTGCTAAAATATTTATCACTTACTCTATGAATTCTATCTTTACTATTTAATTGAAGAAACTTTTGATTCAAAAATACAAAAATGAGTAAATATATTAGTTAGTCAAGGTTGACTTGCCTCACAGTGGTGTTAGGCACCATCACGACCTTTAATGGATTTTGGGTCGTGACAATATGGTATCAGAGCACTAGGTTCGCTTAGGTCTCACGAGTCATGAGCAAGTCTAGTAGAGTCTTGCGGATCGGTACGGAGACATCTGTACTTATCTTCGAGAGGCTACAGGACTGTTAGGAGGACTTCCCTTTTCTTGATTCCTCATTGTGCAATTTGATTCCTTTGAGGCTTATGCCTTCATTTCCTTCCTATTCGATCTCATACGACGTAAAGCGGCTATTATAAATTTTGAATCGAGAAATTTTAAATGGCACTACTGATGTAGAGCAGGATGTTTCTCCCTGCATATTTGATTGGGCTAATATCGTCGCCTTACAGAAGGATGTTCTGTCATCTCAGCACAGTAGCTGTATTTCTGATGATTTTGGGGCTATGCACCAATTGCTATGATGTTCATGAGTGATGATCGCACAATATTGAAGTAATGGTAGGATACTTGTCTATATGTAGGACCAGTTAATGATTTGAAATGAGGTTTTACTCAGTGCATGATTCGGAGATTCAGTATTTTATTCCGGCGAAGGAAAGGCAATCGGGCTACGAATGCTCAGGTTTGGGTTGATGGGGTAACGAGACTTGGTATTTTCGAGCGTGGTAGAATTTTCATATGTGATGTGGTGTCGTCGTCCTTGTTGAATACATTAAGTTCGCCGGTGTTATGGCCTTCTTCAATTCACCTTCGGGGAAAGGTATTGTGAAATGATGCCGGAGAAGCGGTTGTCATAAATAATAAGGTGTAGCAATTTCAGGATCGAATTAGTGTTTCTAGTGTTGATGGCTCGAGAAAGAGGATCTTCGAAAAGGTTTAAGGTTAATAGCGATCAATTGGTTCAAGTGCTACAGAGATAGATTTTGATTTAAGGCAACAGCTGGTCAACGAAGGATGAGAAAGGACATGTGGGAGGTGTCTTGCGGTGGTTAAAATTCTAGAAGGCAAAGTGTGAGAAACAAAAGTCGAGTAGTTCCTTAAAGGAGAGGATTTCACCAAAGTGGGAGAGCGACATAGTAGCATATGGGTTCTGTGGTAGGATAGCTACACGCCTTGGGGAAAGTTTTGAGTAATTTGGGATTCATGGTGGATAGTGACTAGGTTTACGGGCTTAATTTGGAATGTTAGCTGTTATACTTGGGGAGGGGGGGGGATTGGATGCGACAGAAATGAGTTTGCCTGATATGAAGAAGAATGCAACATGACTTCGTGTTGGGATGTATCGTTGCACCTTTAGTTGATGTCAACGGGGAGTGAACAGACTTGTACAACTGGTGAACGAGTATGGACCCAGGATGGTTTATTGGTTTCGTGGTAATAGTACTCGGTGTAGAGTTGTTGGAGGATATAAGCATGGAATTTCCACAGGTGGGATATCTCCTGTGAGCAGGTTAGCGGTTTCGTGGTGTTGATGGAGCTTCTATGAAGAATTTTACTGGCTATCCAGTAAGAGGTCGAATATGTGAATGTGGCTAGTGATTCAGAATGTTCATGAAATGTTTAACATAAGGATTTCAAGTCCCAACATCAACCATAACCTACAACCTATCTACAGAACCTCTAAGTACAATAGAAGAGTAATATGGAAATGCCGGCAACAAGGCCCCGGCTATACCTCAAAACAGTGTACACGAGAAACAAAAAGATACATGACCCCGAAATAAAGTGGGGCTCACCAAATCAGCTGAAAATAGTGTACTGCTATCACTGATCAATGCCGCCTGCTGAAGAACCACCTGCATCCATTAAAGATGCAGCACCCCCGGCAAAAGGGACGTTGGTACTATCTAATAGCACTAGTATGTATAGATAAAAATCCTTTTTCAAAATAGAATGCCCATATAAGAAAAGGCAACACATAGAAACAACAAGTCACAATCAATAATATCCAAGCGTCCAGTTAAAACATAATAATTTTCAAAATACGAACTTCATATATAATTTTGGTTTGGAGATCATTAGCACCGATATACCACCGTCTTTGTTAGCATGGAGTCCGATCACGCCCGATCAGCTAGGCCATCTCCCCACGAACAATGTGGTTTGACATGTGATGCGAAAGAAAGTTGTTACCAAGAGTAGTACCACTATATGCGCAATATGGCATCTGATCTCCACCCGATCAGCTAGGCCGCCTTCCCACATATGCCGTGTGGGTTGACTTTTCCAATCCACAAAGGTTCCAGTTTCATCCCAATTAAGGGGAATAATATCACAATTTTCAAACGTTCCAATTTCATCCCAAATAAGGGGAATAATCCCAATCCACCCATACATCGGCACGTGTAGGTTCAGGTGTGGGCCTTATGACCCACCCTTCCTCGGTATTGCTAATGATGCTCCCAAAAATAGTTTTGATTTGATTTGCAAACATAAATATCATAAATACAATTGTACTCACCTCAACATCTTTCACATTGTATGAATTCTCATTAGTATTTCCTGTTATTCACAACGACAATATTTCCTTGGCTCATTAGGCCATTTACAAGATTCTTTATTCCTGGCACGATGACCGTATTTCATATTCCACACTTTTACCTCTTTCAATTTCAAAGATCACCATCAAGTATCAACATATAGGATATTTTAGAAATCATATACTTCAAATCCATTTGAAATGGAAACTTCAAACACAAATAGTTTCTTCTCAAAGAATGAGGCATACCAACCAACAATAGAAACACACATGAAAAATCATAGACAGTCAATACACCATTTACTCTTGCAATACTCTTCCCTAGAAATGACAATGCACAATTTCAACACATGAGTATATAGAACTCGAATCACACTGGATATATTTATAAATTAAAGCATTAGTTAAAGCAGCCACTAATGAGCATGAATTTAGTACAAAAGCTTTTAGACAATTCTATCTTCGAAGTCATTTTTAAACAATTGAGTCGAGGCTCATTTCACATTCTTTATCGTATCTTCTCAAATCATTTGCACTACTAGATACAATCATAACTTAAATTCTTGGCACGTTGGCCACACTCTATATCCCCAATTAACTTATTTCACTTCCAACCATCTTTATAGATTATCAACAATAAGACATTTTCAAATCAAGACTTTAGGTACACATATGAGCAATTAAGAGTCTTAAGAATATTGAGATTTTCTCACACAATTTGGCATACTACCTTTCATTGAAATATGACTCAAAGCCATAACCTTTTAATATGTAACCCATACTTTGAAACTTACAGAAACATTATGGAATTCAATTCCAAGAGAGAAAGTTTAGCCAACATACCTCAATCGAGCTTCCTTAACTCTAGAATGATCCGGAATTCTTAGCAATCTCGATCTATTTTGAGACATAACAAAATCGAACCATAATTAGGAAGATGTTCATGGTCTCAGCTCATTTGAGCATTTTATCAGACACTAGGTGTGCAAATTTAACCACAAGGTTCTTCTACAAGATTTCCTTCACTCCACAACCCAATCCTTACTTATTTCAGCTCAACAATCTTCCCACAATTCCTATTGGTACACGCATGTATAAATAATAATCTCATACCCATGAATCATACTCTTAATCAACCATTTTCTACCCAAATTAGAAATTGAAAACTAGGGTATGGAACCTTACCTCTTAGATGAAGAACTTGTGGGTTTTCCTTGTTAATCTTCCAAGATTTGAGCAAGACTTGATGAATAATTAGCCTAGGGTTTTCCTCCCTCTCTAAAACACTCTCCCTTCTCTCTAAAACTTCAGATTTTTTCTCAAAAATGACCCAAAGTGTATATTTAACGAAGTAGGGTCGGGTTTTAAAAATCCAAAAATGGAGCTCCGGAACAGGTTCTGCGGTCGCATATGCGACCGCATAATGAATATGCGGACCGCATATTGGTCGCATAATTACAGACCAAAAGGATCAAAAATTTGTCCGTGTATGCGGTCACTATGCGGTCCACATAACTGTTATGCGATCGCATAATGCACCGCATAACAATTATTCAGTCGCATAGCCGACCGCATAATTGCCCCCAGACTGGCCTTTCTCCTGCTCACTTCTGCGGCCATTATGCGGCCCACAGAATGATTATGCGGTCGCATAATGGACCGCATAAGCGCGCTTTTCTGCTAAAAATTTTCCTTTACTTTCCGAAATGTAAGCCGACTCCGGCACCACGAAACCTTGAATTCACTTACGAAATTTATGGGGCTTTACACTGAAATACTTCAAAATTTTTCGGGTGTTACATATGGTTAAGTATCGAGCCTTTGCAGTAGATTATGAAAGGGGCTTGGAGTGTTCAATGTTATTTTCGGTCTGCGGTGTAGCATTGGAGGAATGGGAGAAAATGCCTTCGGATTCGTAAAGGAATTATCGGAATGGGTGTACTAGTTGAAGATGCGAATGTGCGCACACATAAGGTATGAGTTAGTTTGCGGGTTTTGAGGCAACGTGGTCTCGTGAAATAAGGTCACTCAGGATGAGTGCGGGTTAGGTTTGTTATATTTTGAACGGAGTTATTATTATTCCGAAGACAAAGCCGGAGTAAACTAGAAGAAGTCAGATCAATTAGTAATGGTTGAATTGGCCTGATGGCAGCAATGATCAGTTCCTTCAGTGTGTTAAGTTATACATGTGATTTGTGGCGGTACGTGCGAGGCTTGGCGACCGCCATAATTGATTGTACTTGGAGGCATTCGAGTATTATGGCCTGTTAGGTGAAAAATGGATTCCGAAAGAGTTATGGTGGTTTAGACCACTACTTGAGGTTTGTATTTTTCTGCGATTATGGGAATTCAGTCACGTATTGCAATGGTTCTCCTGAAACGAGTAAAGTGAAAGATTTCTATATGATGAAGTGTGTATCCTATTAGTGGTTAAGGAGATATGATGAAATTCTTGAGTTTTCGCGTGTTAGTGAGATAGGTGCGTCGAGCGGCATGAAATTTGAAAGTTGAGGATCAAGGTCGTAGTTCTGTGTTGACAGGGAGGTCACGAACTCGGACGAGCAGCGAAGGATACAGATGTTTAAAGTAAGCTGGTATTGTCTTTAGCGTCACTGAGATCAGTGTCGCGTGTAAGAGTCTTTGTGTACTGATTTACGGACTTTTGATTCATTTTACAACACTGTATGACTGGTGATCTGGATGTGCAGATTTTGCTACCTGGTGTGGAAGGTCACAGGAGCATACCCCACGGGAAGATTGTATAAGTGTGACATGTAGTCACTTGATTGATTAAAGGTTTAGAACCCAGTATGGAGATTGTGGTACTATCACTAATGTGAGTATTTATGCCTGAAGGGCGCTTGGTTTACTTGGTTTTTGGAATGCGGAAGTTTGTTTCGGATTTGACGGTTGTTCTTGTGTGTCATGGGAAAAAGGGTTATTGTGGATCCTTGAAAGGTATTTTAGCCCCGTGCGGTACGATGAGAATCGGCTTGACGTCCGTGGATGGATCTAAATATGAATGTGGGCTCTATATCAGGCTGGATGTGTTCATTTCAGCATAACGTTGTTTTCGGAGAGATCTTCGTGCCTTGGATGTTATTTCTGTTGTCGGCCCTTCCGTATGGTCTCTATTGTGCCATGTGGGTTGTAAGGCGGTTTGATTATTCGCACTCGTATTGAGATCCCGTATAGTTTGCGGTGTTATATGAGCAGGATGGCTCCCGAGATACAAGTCATTTATTGCACCTTAGTCGTGCTTGAGTTTTATAGCGTATGGCGCTATCTGATGGTATTGTGCACTTGGAGTGCTTGTGGTTGACATTCAGGTATTTTGTAGGTATAAGCATTTTGGCTTAATGGGTATTTCCCTATTTATTGTCACGTGTGGATCGGGTGGCACGCCACCACGGGTATGCTGTTTGGATCGGGTTGCACGCCGCAATGGTATCATGTGTGGATTGGGGTGCACGCCGCAACAATGTGATGATGAGTACAGTTCCCCATATCTATTCTTGCGTGTCTTGTTTCTCATGTCTTGAGGGAGGTTTATAACACCTTTTTGGTAGTTTAATTTGTTGCGTAGGTTGAGTAGTTCCTTCCAGAGTTCGTTTTCCTTATATATCGCATTCGAGTTGTGGCTTGTTGGCACATGTTGGGATCATATGAGACTTTTGGTAGTATCCGAGGTGGCTTATTTCCTGAGAAACTTATACTGGGTGAGATGAGATTATTCGACTTGGGATCAGTGCGATCCGATTTATATGAGGCACATTAAAGGGTAAATATCGATATTCAGTCCAGAATGAGGTAATGGTCCTCGTAAGGAGGATAGGCTCCATGAATCATGATCCCGTAGTTGGTTATGAGTTTTTACACATCTCTTCTGTCATGGCAGTATTGCGAGAGTTGAAACAGGACTTATATGTGTCAGTAGGTGTGTTGTGGGCATTAGATTTGTGAGATTTCGATTATTGCTATCAGAGGATGTTATTATAGTCGTGTGAATTATCCAGTGCATGGTGCAGATTCATCAAAGGTATGCAATCGTGTGTTGGCGCATAGTGTAGTAATTGATACGGTGTTCGTATGATGGAAACAAACCTGGTGGAGAATTTTGGATGTTAGAATTGGGCTCTAAGGGTTTTGGATAATCCGGAAGCGTTTTAGCGCCTATTGTAGAAAGTTGGCATTTTGGAAGAATTTCATAAATTTGGGTTGAAGTGCATTTCAATGTTATCGATGTCCGTTTGGGATTCCGAGTCTGGGAATAGCTCCGTATGGTGATTCTGGTTTTGGGAGCGCGTCCGGAAGTGGATTTGGATGTCCGTAGGTCATTTTGGGGTCATTTTGCGGAAGTTGGAAATTTGGATAATTTTGAGAAGTTTGACCGGGAGTGTACTTTTTGATATCGGGCGGATTCCGATTCCGGAAGTTGGAGTAGGTCCGTAATGTCAATTATGACTTTTGTGCAAAATTCGAGGTCAATCGAATTTGATTTGACAGGTTTCGGCGTCGAATGTAGAAGTTTGAAGTTCTAAAGTTCATAAAGCTTGAATTGGGGTGCGATTCGTGGTTTTGATGTTGTTTGATATGATTTGAGGCCTCGAGCAGGTTCGTGTTATGTATTGGAACTGGTTGGTATGATTGGACGGGGTCCCGGGGACCTCGGGTGTGATTCGGGGTGGCTCCGGACAAAGTTTAGGTGTTTTGATGCTGTTGGTTACTGGTTCTGGTGTTGTTCTTCGCGTTCGTAAGGAGCCTCTTGCATTCGTGATGAAGGATTCTGCTGCTGGGACTTTGTTCTTCATGTTCGCGAAGAGGCTCTCGTGTTCGCGAAGAAGAAATTTCTGTTGTCCGTCGTCTGACTTCAGAAGCTTATATCTCTCAATCTATAACGAATCTAGAGATGATCCAAAATTGAAAGTTTTAGCCCTTAGTGTCTAGCTATATGAAAGGTAAATCATTTATCATTTGGAGTTGTGTACAAAAAGTTATGGTGGATAGACTACAGGCTGTCCGGGAAGAGTTTGGAAATGTCTGTTGCATAGGGCTGACTCTGGAAGCTTATATCTCGCAATCTACAATGAATTGGGAGATGACCAACATATAGAAGTTATAGCCCCTGATGTCTAGTTTCCAGAAATTTAAACCATTTGTGATTTGGAGTTTTGTACAAACAGTTATGACCATTATACTAGAGGATGTCTGAGAACAGTTTGAAAATGGCTTTTGAGAATTTTGTTCATCGCGAGCGCGATGGAGGGCTCGCGAACGCGAAGAAGTGTCGCTTGGGCAGTGTATAAGTTTGCAAAAATGGGTTTGGCCCATTTCATCTCATTTCCTTCATGGAACCGACCTAGGAGCGATTTTGGAGCTCCATCTTCATCATCTATGTCAAGGTAAGTGATTCCTACCTATTGCAAGTTAAATACTTGGTTTATATACGAATTTAGGCGTGAAAATTCATAGAAATTAGTAGAAATTTGGGGTTTTGAAGAAAAATCTAGAAATTGGTATTTTTGGATTTTAACTACGAAAATGGCTATGGAATTGGATGGAAATAGTATATTTAAGTTCTTGAGGTTATGTGTATCGATTTCCTCCGAAAAGTTTCGAAATTCGGGCATGTGGGCCCGGGGTGAATTTTAGGAATTTTATCATTTTGGATAGGGTAATTTATTTAATAGTCTAATTTCAAATTATTGAGCATGTATTAATTATTTTATATAACTTTTGGATAGTTTCAGATTTTTCGACACTGAATTGAGATTTTTCACGACATTGTGATCGGGAAGTGGGTTTTGAGACAAGGTAAGTCTCTTGTCTAACCTTGTAAGAGGGAATTTACCCCATAGGTGATTTAAATTAATAATTGTTGCTAATTGTGGGGGCTACGTACGCACGAAGTGACGAGAGTCCGTGCGTAGCTACTAATATTGCTAAAGTCCGGATAGTTTAGGACTCAAATCATGAATTACTTGTGATAATTGTATCCTTATTTAATTAAAGCAATAGAATTATGTTGCAAATTATTAGAGAAAATGGTAAAAGATTGGAATCTCACATACTTAAAATTTTATTTAGAATATTTAACTGTTGTAGAAATTTGAAATTTTGTTCAGAATATTTAACTGTTGTAGAAATTTATATATCCTCCTGCGTTAATCTCAAAAATGTATATTTATATATTCTCATTCCGGAGGTTCATAAGAAAATGTCCTCCTTTCTTGTGGAGCGGGCCGAATGCCTCGGCAGTATAGATGCATCTATGGATCGCGCCGCACGTCCCTCGGCAGTGTACACGATAATTTAGATCTGACCGTACGACCCCGACAGAAATCGTACCTAATAATAATAATTACACGATACCTTGATATTTTAATTGCTGCTTGTGAAGTTAATTGATAAATTTGAAATTATTGAAATATAAGGAATTAATTATTTCTGCTTGTTAAGAAAATTATTGTTGTTCATCTAAAAATTATGTTTAATTCAATATATTCTATTGTAATATTATTGACCCATAGTGAGTGTCAAAGTCGACCTCTCGTCACTACTTCTTCGAGATTAGGCTTGATACTTACTGGGTACACGTTGTTTACGTACTCATGCTACACTTGCTGCACATTTTTGTGCAGGTACAAATATGTCTAGCGGCCTTGTGGGCGCAGAGGTGTGGTTAAAATGCGGGGACTTAGGTGAGCTGCATTCTATATTACGATCCGCAGCCAACAGAGTTTCATTCAGAGTTATTTATATTTTTTCTGTCTAATTTGTATTCCGGACAGATGCTTTATTTTATTTTACTCTCTAGTTAATGCTCATGCACTTGTGATACCGGATTTTGGGAGTGGTTATGGGTTGTTTAGTAATTTAGTTGCTAAAATATTTATCACTTACTCTATGAATTCTATCTTTACTATTTAATTAAAAAAAATATCGATTCAAAAATACTAAAATGAGTAATTAAATTAGCTAGTCAAGGTTGGCTTTCCTGACAGTGGTGTTAGGCGCCATCACGACCTTTAATGGATTTTGGGTCGTGACAATAAAGGTATTTGAACAAACTCCAGTTTGAAGGTAGTAACCGACTGACTGAATGTCAATTTAGGAGAAGATTCTTTTTGTACTAAGATCAAAGTATTTCTCTTTTTTACATACTTTTAATATCATTTTGCAAATGAATGTGCATATAATTTCCTCAAGCCCCTTCGACCTGCATACATCTGTATATAAAATCGTCGTCCCTTAATTAAATTCTGCTCATTCTTTATTTTAAAATTTACTATGATATATGTTGAATTTTTTGTTTGGTGATTACTTTGTATCATTTTGTAATTATTTAAGTTTGTGAGTCGTTTGCTAACACTAATTTTACTTGCAGTGTACGCTCTTGGGGGGAAAAATTAAGAATCCTATTTGGTGTTCGATAAAATATCATAACAAAGGTATGTCACTTGAGCAATAATGATTAGTGGATATGAGATTTTACAAGTAATTCTTTAAATCTTTGAATCCTTTTTCTTATGAATATTTTTAATTATTTTGTTTATGAGTTAGATCGGAGTCGTTTCACTTATTAAATTGCGAAGAAGAGCAATACAAGTATCTTTGGGCTAAATCAGGCTACTAATTTGTGTTGTTATTCATCATCAATATTTTTTATTTGAACATGAAATATTATTCAAAGAAATAAAGGTTAAACGGAAATTTGAAGTGATAAATTATATGAGCAAATTATCATTGAACTAAGATAGAATGAACTTTTTGAAAATTCTGGAGGTGAAAAAATGGAGAAGATGAGGAGTAAGATAGGAAACTCACTGAAGCAGTGAAGGTAGAGAGAGTTTCTTTATAATTTCACTTACAAGAAAAATATATTTCGTTATGTTTTCTTGTTTTAGCTTATTTGTAGTTGTGATGTTTTCCTGTTTTCGTGTGTTTGGCGAAGGTGGTAAATTAAGAACTGTTAGAGCGAGTGAATACATTTTTGGAATCATTATTGTCATTGTAGAGCTAATATTAATCTGTTATAAAGCTATTGAGTTGACAAGAGAGGGTTGCTATAGTGATAAACACTCTGTACTTCCAACCAAGAGGTTGTGAATTCGAGTCACCCCAAGAGCAAGAACGAGGTGGGAAGTTTTTGAAGGGAGGGAGCCGAGGGTCTATCGGAAACAAACTCTCTACCCTAGGGTAGGGGGTAAGGTAGAATTTAAGATGTGCATTTTAATCTTAGATACCCATGGTCTCAGTTTCTAAATTTTTGTTAAGAAAAGTTAGTTCTTCTCATTCACCAATAATCTTCTCATTTTTATCTTATGGACAACATATTGTAATTTGATCTATTGGTCCCAATGAGTATGCTTATACGTAATATTGATAATTTCTTTTGACAGCCATTATACCGAGAAAGATGCAACAATAGTTGTATGTCAGGTGCTAAGATATGCCGTTCAATGTCAATTACATGTTGGTGCATCATGATATGAGACCTGAGGCTTGCAAGAAGGTATGTACTTGCTTTAGCTGGTTCGTGGGATTTTATGTTGCTTTTCTTACATATCTTTCTTTCTTGTGGATTTTTCTCTTTAAATCTCCAAAGGGGGATTTACTATCAAAGGCCATAGATTGTGGTCTTTGAGACTTCAAAAGATCAGGTGTTTGGATGTCCATAAATCTATATAATGACATATTTTAATCTAAACTCATTTTGCCATGGTGAATGATCTTCATTTCTCCATAAACTCTGTTCAAGTCATCACTTAAGTATGTATTTGTGGTTTTCCCTCGGATAATAGAAACATATAAATGCATAATTAACTTAGGGAATAAATTCTAATATATTATTTGCAGCGCATATTACGTAGTCTCAGAGGTATTACAACGTAGATCAGGACCCCGCCATTGAGCATATGAAACCAAACTGCATGATGAATGAATCATGATATGATAGAGGAATGTTTGACTTCTATTTATTTTATGACACTTAATTATTTGCCTCATTCGAACGCTTCTCCCTAAAATAGCTGCAGCTAAATTCTTGGCTTTAATTAATCAATACGAAGGCTCAAATTTGTTGCTGGGGCTAAACATTTTTCTAGAGAGATAAACAAGACGTGGTCGCATGCATGGTTCCTTATTTTAGTAAATGATACTCTGTTCTTTGATTTTGAAGTGTCGTTGTCCTGATATTAATCCATTTAATAAATTTTTGGAACTGTGTTCTTCAGATGCAAAGCTGGAAACAAGCAAGTGATTTCAATACATTATTAGGTGTTTTCAAATGGTATACATTTGCTTGCTGTAAAACTAAAACTCCAGGTTTCTTGCCTACTATCTTTGTTCGTTTTCTTTGTTTGCTTTAACTTTGTTGAACGGGATTTTACTCACTCTATTTTATCATTTCAGGTCATATGCTATGATGTTAAGAAATTTAACATGTGGGAGACTTCATTATGATCAAGAGTTAGAGAAATGTTATAGACTAACTATTATTTTGTATTATGGATATTTGATGACATTACTTAGTAGTCTCAAATGTCACTAACTTTTGGATATAAATTCTGTATTTTTTTCTATATATTGACACTAAAATTATGGATTAGTAGTTTTGTTACAATCATTTTAATTAAACATGTTATGCTTTATATAATGAACATGAGCATATTTTATTAGGAATTTATGTTATTATTTATATGCAAATATTATTATAACTAAAAAGTTTATTGATGATGTTGATATCACTTTAAATGATAAACATGCACAGTGTTTCTTGACGTATTTAAATGCCAGAAAAATTCAAGGGTAGCGCTGGCAAGTGGGCCGGTCCAAACGGTCCCAAATTAAACGGGTCAAACGGGCCCGGATAAAACGGACTTTTTATAAGGACCGGCCCGAAATCGGGACCGTTTGGTCCCGGGCTAAACGGTCCAGGCCTGCGGGCTAAGTGGGCCCAACATATATATATTTTTTAAAAAATAATTAAATAGATATTAGAGACAAAATGATGTTAAAAAAATATCTAAGGCAATGCTTTGTAAATTTTATTATAGAATTGTGACCTAAATTTTATTTAACATCCTAAATTTTAATATTCAATATTTAATATCGAATATATATAGTATATAAGATGTATATATAGTATATCGATATAAGATGTATATATATATAAGCTATATTCGATAAGCTATATATACATCTTATATACTATATATAAGATGTATATATAGTATAGTATATATATTAAATGTATATATAGTATATATATAAGTATATTCGATATATATAAGCTATATTCGATATAATATATATATATATATATATATACATCTTATATACTATATATAAGATGTATATATAGTATAGTGTAGTATATATATAGTATAGCTTATATATAGTGTAGCTTATATATACATCTTATATATAGTATATAAGATGTATATATAGTATAGTATAGTATATATATTAAATGTATAATATATATATATAAAAGCTATATTCGATAAGCTATATATACATCTTATATACTATATATAAGATATATATATATCTTATGTATATATACTATATATATATATATATATATATATATATATATATATATATATATATATATATATATATATAAAAGTTATATTCGATAAGCTATATATACATCTTATATAGCTTATATAAGTTGTATATATAGTATAGTATATATATTATATATATATATATATATATATATATATATATATATATATATATATATATATATATATATATATATATATATATAGTATAGTATAATCTATTATAGTATAACTTTTATATATATACTATACTATACTATATATACATCTTATATATAGTATATAAGATGTATATATAGTTTATCGAATATAACTTATATATATACTATACTATACTATATATACATCTTATAGCTGGTATAAATATGGAATGATAGAAGATCAAGTTTTAGCTCAACTCAGATTACAGTTCAACTAAAACTGAGTTGAGCTAAAACTTGATCTTCTATCATTCCATATTTATACCAGCTAAGAAGTACCATACTTTGGTCATTTCATGTTACTACTAAAAAGTATATATATACTAAGTGTATAGTATATAAGCTATATAAGATGTACATATAGTATAGTATAGTATAATATATATAATATATTAGAGAGAGATATATATATATATATATATATATATATATATATATAAGTTGTACAAGTATTATCAATATTTTTATCACTATCAGACAAATCAAGTAAATCAATTTCAGCTTCGGATTCTGACTCAGAATAATAATCCGATTCTGATCCAGAAGTGTATAAGAAACCATAAACCTTATCACGTAACTCATCGTCTAGTCCTAAGGCTTTCAGCTTTTGAAGCTTACAATTCGGAGCTATATGGCCAAATTTACCACACTTATAACACTTAATGTCAGCTAGGTCTCTCTTAGACCTATTTTTGGTAAATCTAGTAGCCTTACGATGGGCTTTCTTAGCTTCTCGTTCTTCTTTGGATCTATATCTAGATCTCTTCCTCCTATAAGGACTGTCTTGGTTGGGGTATCTATGATACTTATGTTTCTTCTTCCTATGAGTAGAAGTTTCGGGTAAACCGAACTGGGTGCAAAAGTCCCCTAACTGGTTTCTTTCTTTAAGCTTATCCATCTTAAGCTGTCTGGACAATCTTAATTCATTGCACAGGTTTAACCTTTCCTGTGTGCAAATTCCTATTAATTTACCATAGGTATAGTCTGCGTAAGGAATTTCTCCATAACTACCTCTTAAAACCTTTCTAACTCTTTCGGCAAATAAAGAGGGAAGGCCATCTATGAACTTAGCTTTCCAATGTTCAAACTTATTTTCTGGTAGTTCCATCACTCTACTCATAAAGGTGTCTTTATACCACCTAAACTCACTTAAAGTCTTACATCTAAGGCTATTAAGGAGGGTACGGACAGTCTCATTTTGGTTGGTAAATCTACCATTGAAGTGTTCTAATATAGTAAGAATAAGAGTGTAAACAGCATCTTCTCTATTTGCTACTAGAGCCATGCCTAAGTTATCAATTCCATCCTCAGTGGCTTTGGCATTAATAACCATTGCCCTTTCATCGACAGTCAAATAATTGTCCCACCAGCCATGAAGTTGGCCAGTAAAACATGCAACAATCATTCTGCAAATATTCCTATCTGTATTCTTCACACTTTTACAGATAGTTGCATACATAAGCATTCTATGTACTAGAATAGTTAACTGCCTATCAGTCAAACCATCAAGATTCCATTCGTAAATTTCGGAACCACTGTAAGACGTATTAGTCTGATTCCAATCACATTCCTCTATTAAAACATCTTGAGGAGTAGGACGATTGTAATAATAAGTCTGCATTCTAGGTTTATCAGCATATCTGCTATCTGCAAACTTACTATTCTTCTTGGGGTAACTTCTGAGTTTATTAAACTCTGACAAAACATCCTTTTTATAGTCAAAAGTAGAATCTAATTTATCAGCAAAATTATTTGATAAATCAATGGGTTTGATATTCAAACCGGATAACTTTTTATCAAGAAGTTCTTCTAAGTCACCAAAAGATTTAAATTTAAAATCCTGAATATCAGGGGGTCTTTGAATATGAGTAAGAACAATTTGAGGTTCTGATTTGCTTCCTGAAGAAGAGGCAATATCAGTCAAAGTCTTTTTAGTATTCATATCCTTAATCAAGACTGTTAAATCATCAAGTTTTTTATTAAGAAAACTAACGTTTTCACCCAAAACTTTAACATATAAACTCAAATAATTATTTTGAGAAATTAGTTTATTAATTTCTGTGATGCTGACTGCGGCAACATCTTCATCAATGAATTTTTGAAATGCAGTAAAAGTAATACCTGTATTATTAGGTAAAACAAAAGATGATTGAGGAGGGTAAATCGCTTTAGTAATATTGCCATTCCCGTCTTTATAAGATCTTTCCAAAACTTTTATAAAAAGTGATAAATATGTGGTTATAAACCAAGGAACAAAATACATAATTTGATTATGTAAAGCACAAGTTTCATAAAATTCTTGGGAAATATTATTTAAATCCTCTTTACTATAAGTATCAAAAAATCAAGTTTTAAACTGGTTCCATTTATCAGAGAAAAAATCTTTTTGAATATAACCTCTAGCCTGTGACCCTGAACTAAAATCAATTTGGTATGGAATCATTAAGTATCATTTGGGTCAAAATCCATTTCGGACGCAGAAGGAATATCCTTATCAGAAATATTATCATTATCCTAAACAATATTTGTCTTGGGGTTAATCTTAACCCTTTCGACTAGCTTATCACCTACTTTAGTAGAAATTGTGTGTAAAGATGCAGCACGATTTCTAGCTGGTCATAGACTGGCTCAACAGGAGAAATGTGCTGAATATCAGGCAAGAGTCTACGACTAGTAAAGGAATGTCTATTATAACTAGAACTAATAGTAGGCAACAGTCTATTATTAGAAAATGACTGTCTACTATAAGTGGAACTATTATCGTCAAACTGAATGCAAATCCTACCATCCGGATTTTGAGTAATATGAGAATACTCAGTATTACTGACAGCATCAGTTATCTGACTGGGGGATATAACCGAATCCAAAGTCCATGTGGTTGGAAAATTAATTTCTTCCCACTTAATAGGTCTCCTCGTGGTGACCTTAGACTTTGCAAAATTCGTTTCCACTAGAATAGTCTGATCAGATGTATCATATAATTTACATCTGGGGTTTAACGTAGATAGTAATTTAAAATAAATTCTATACGATAAACATATCAATTCAGAACCAGGCGCATAATTATAACCATACGTTTTCACGTTTAATGTTAATGCATCAAGTATATTAACATCAGATAAAGATAATTGCAAATTGGGTTGAGTATTAAAATATACTGGGCCATAGGCGACAATAGATTCAATAGAACCCATCAGAGACTGTCTAAAATTCAAATTTCTGGCATCTCTGAGAGCAGCCAAAAATGTCTCTGGTAACCCTTTAAGGGTTAAAGGCTTAAAAGCAATTTGAACCATACCAATATACAAATAATTATACTGGTGTTTATAAACATCTATATCATGCTTGTTTAACAAACGAATAGTCTGTTCAGACGAATTTAAAGCTAAAGATTGCTCAGTTGTTTTAACAAGTTGTTTAGAAGAGAGTTTATCAAACCATCCATAATCATAGATTGTTCTAATAGGGACTTTAGGAATAGTCCATTTGTTTAACAAATCAAGGTTTTGAGGTATATCTACCTCTTCCAATCTAATATTTTTCATACTAGTTTCTCCTAAATTCATATTTCAGAAACATATCTATGTCGAATATTTCATATCTATCTTATATATACCATGAAAATACCTAGGCTCTGATACCATTTAACAGGATCAAGTGGCGGGCGGTAATCCGCCATGCCTTCTCAATTAAACTAAAACAGAAATCACCCATTTGACCGGGAACTGGACTTGTTTCACACCTCACATCTGGCTTTTATATGCCTGGAAGATTTTCACCAGTTAAAGATTTCTATCTTAATTTATTTGAGAACTCTTAATCTAGCTAATTCAGTACTCTTATATTTAAAGACTGGCTGTAATCCGCACAATCATTAAGGATAAGAATTAAAATATACTTGAATTTTATATATAGTTTAATGACTGCATGGAAGGTTAAAAACCTTTACTCAAGCAAGGGGTCTGTCATAATATAATACATACTTTTATTGAGCTCATGTGTCTAGCAGTTCTAACCGTGAAAGAAGATGCCCTTTTAACTCCTTTATCGGGCTGAGATTCACGGCTGGCTAGACGAAGCCACTAAGGCAAAGCCAATAAGAGCAGTGTTATATCAGACTGTACCAACCATCTTGACACCAAGTCAAAACTCTCTATATAAAACTCATTTATATTTTAATAGATGCCGTCGCTTTCATGGTGTATATAGGAGAGAAGTTAGACACTCAACATAGATATGATGTCTCTTAGCCGGACATTATCACGGCCAGAGAGGAGAGACTAGAAGAAAATCTAACTAAGAAACACAGAAATATGTACCTTGTGGCCAAGAAGCAAGGCCCTGAAGATGAAGAACTGAAAACTTTTATTTACTTGTTCTTCTGTTACAATAAGCAAACTACAAACTAACTCTTTACTTACAACTTAGAGAGAGAGAGAGAGTTCTAGTGAGAGAGAGTCTCCACTTCCACCTCCTAAGAATGAACGAATGAATTCTATAAATAGAAAAAGAAAAGGAATCTATGAACAGTAAAAAGTGGGTCCCGTGGGTCCCTGTTATAGTATTTCTACTGTTGAAACAGTGTATCTACTGTTGATGAACAGTGTATCTACTGTTTGAGTGGGGTCCGGCGGCTTTACTGTTGCTGTGGGTCCGGCGGCTTCACTGTTTTGTGGGGTCCAGCTGTTTCACCGTGCTGGTCTCTTTTCTGCTTCTTTCATTTTGCGGATGAATTCTTCTGTTTCATTTAAGTCTTCTTCAGATAATATTCTTTCTGCTTCAATGGGCTGAGAATCTTCAGCTATATCATCGTTGCTTGATTCACTCTGTATTGACGTATCTGATTTTTCATATTGATTGATGGAATGAAGTAAATTTCTTTTGACCTCTTCCAAGTATTTATTAATCATCTCTGCTTTATCTCCTTCTTGAAAGGAGATCCTTCTGGCAATATGCCTTACTGAACTGTCATCAATTACCTCTTTCTGAGGTTTGCTGGAATATTCTTGGATTGTCATCTCGATTGAATCCAAGAGTTCTTGACCATATAAGGTTTTTGTTTTGGGATCCTTCTTCATTAACTTATCCCAAAAATTGTTGTAAAAAGTCCTATATAAGCATGAGACTTGTTCTTCAGTGAATCCGACTTCTGGATTCCACTTGTGTATCCAAGGAATAGAAAATTCCAGAAAGAAATAAATTTGGTTAATTTTTTCTGGATAGCAGATATGATCTGCGTGATATAAATTGTTTATAAAAGGAGAAATTTTTATCCATTCTTTGTATAACATGAGAAATGGATCTGGTAAAAGTTTTATTGTTGGACCGTGGTATGACCACCAGTTCAGAAACCAATTAGGAACAGTTGCTGTAAATATCTTTGCACATACTTTTATAAACCAAGTATGTTTGTGTCTATCATTATTGTAGTATAACACTTTATCAAAAGCTTGGATATAATCCCAATAGGTAAAATTCATTTTATTTTTGTTAAGGCTTATCTCTCTTTCTTTCATTGTGGATATACCCCAGTCTTCAACAGATATAATCTGTTTAATTATAATCTTCGAGAAGTTATAAACGTTCTCGTCTGTGCTATACCCAGAAAAGTGCTAAAAATCTGCACTGCCAGTACTGGTCAATATTGTTTCATAGTAGGAACGGGTTTTGTATGACTCACCCAGATAGTATAACCCATTTATCAAATATCTTTGGAATATCTTCTATGGTTCTTCTTTTCTCTGAATGTCAGAGTTTTCTAAGAGAAATATCATTTCTCTTTTTGACACTTTCTCGTATGACTTGATATCATCATTGTCATCTTTAGAAATGGAAGCAAAAGTATCACTTTGCTTAACAGAAGTATCTTTCTGTTTTTGAGAAGTCAAATATGCTTGCAAATGTGCGTATAACGGACTATCTTCTGGAATATCTTCCAGATGAACGGATGGTCCGATCGATGCTTCTTCTCTGAGAGATATCCTCTCATTGACTAAACTCCTTCTTCCCATTTGTATAACTGGGGAGTTTGATGAGATCCGTATGACGATCCCGAAGGTGATGACCTTCTTCTGGACTGTGGGGACGATCTTCCCCAACCTCTACCTCTTCCCCTACCCCAGGGGGGTTCCATCCTGTAAATATTCACGGGATAAGAAATCTGACAGAGAATTATCAATTCCCTTTTTATATTGTATTTCAAAATCAAAAGGGGCTAATTGAGCCTGCCACCTTGCAAATATCATTTTCGAGGCTTCATGTTTAAAATCTTTGTTAAACATATATTTAATAGATTGTGCGTCAGTTTTTATCAAAAACTTTTGATTGTATAAGTCGTCTTGAAATTTTAAAACACATTTTACTATGGTTAACATTTCATGTGCCACGGTAGCGTATTTTCTCTTGGCTTCCGACCATTTACCAGAGTAGAATCTAATCAGATATTCATGTTTATCATTGGGATTTATCTGTTTCAAAATCCCTCCGTAACCAATATTAGACGCATCAGTCTCTATAATCTTTTGCCATGCAGGATTAGCAAGGGTTAAGCAAGGTAAAAATTTAACACGTTGCTTAATATTTTTGACCAAAGTAGTATGACTATCAGTCCAAGGATTTTTATAATTCTTTTTTAGCCTATCATATAAGGGGGCTAAATCACGTGACAAATCTTTATAAAACGGTGAAATATAATTTAAACTTCCCAAAAATCTTTGTAACTGAGTTCTATCAGTAATAACATCGGGAAATTTTGAGGCAAAATCAATCGATCTTTGAATAGGAGTAATCTTTCCCTGACAAATATAATGTCCTAAGAATCGAATGTTAGTTTGGAATAAACTCATTTTTTGTTTTGAGATTACCAAACCATTTTGTATAACAATTCTTTTGAAAATATCTAAATGCTTAATATGCATTTCAAGTGTTTTGGAAAATATCAAAATGTCATCGATATAGACAATGATGAAGTTTAGATAGGGGTTGAAAATATCATTCATAATTTTTTGAAATTCTGAAGGGGCATTTTTCAAACCAAAAGGCATAACATTCCATTCATATTGCCCAAATGGAACATTAAAAGCAGTCCTATAAGTATGCTCTTTAAATATTTGAATCTGCCAATATCCAGATTTTAAATCAAATTTTGAAAATATATTGGCGTCATATAATCTAGACAATAAATCTCTTTTATTAGGAATAGGATATCTAACCCACTTTAAATATTTATTCAAGGGCTTATAATTTATGACTAATCTAGGAACACCACGTTCCTTTTCAGCTGCGTTATTAACATAAAAGGCTGTACATGACCAAGGAGATTTTGAGGGTTTTATCAAACCCTTTGATAGCAAACTATCAATCTCTTTTTTGCAAAATTCTACTAATTCTGCGTTCATCTGACAAGGTCTAGATTTAGTAGGAATATCATTCTCAGAGAAATTGTCTTCATATGGAAGAGTGACAATATGCTTTTTTCGATTCCAAAACGTACTAGGATGCTCAGCACAAATATCAATAGCTATCTGTTCGGAAATCAATTTGATTTTTTCCTGTACTTTAGTAGAATTTAAAGTATCAAATATATTCATACTAAATAATTCTAATTGTAAAGAATCAACATGTTTTTGCTTCATATCAATTAAAGCATTAATATCTCTAGTTACTGGATCCGTAATAAAAGTATAACTAATCTCTTTATCCTTATAAATAGCAGTAAAACCTTTCGAGTCAATGCTGGTAAAAGGATAAATAGCATTAATAAACGGTGTTCCAAGTATAATTGGAGGGTATAACTGATTTTTAACCAAGAAAAAGAAGTGAGGAATACAAACTTTATTCTGACAAATACCCGTATTAGGCAATTTATACTTTATATCTAAAGCATGTCCGGATGCAGATCTAACCATATGAGTAGTTTTTTAAAAATATTTCGTAGGTATTAAACCTTCTTGAATGCAGCTAACATCTGCTCCACTATCAATCATGGGCAATGTTTGTAATAGAAAAACTATTATCAATGAGAATAGTACATTTAATATACCATTTGTGAGCAGTAATAATTTGCATCATTCCTAAAAACATATCATGTTTAGGATTAAAACTAATAGGTTTTTCTTCAATATCATTTTCAAAAATACCTTTATTTTTATCATTAGATTTCTCAGCTGGAGAATTGATTTTCTCAATCTGAGTAATCCTATGATCACAAATCATTTGATTTTGTTTAAGAGATTTAATCTCTCGTTTCAAGTTTTCAACTTCAATTTTTAAATCATCGAAAGAAGAATTTCTTGCAGGAGTTGCATTTTTATTTAAAAGATGTTTATTAACCTCCAGTAAAGAATAAGGCGGGGAATATTCAAATTCTTTTTCAAAAGGTTTTGCAAATTTAGAACTTGAATTAGAACTTGAACTAGCAGCCAAATTAATAATTTTTTCACGAAGTTTTTCATCAGTAACTTCTATTAAAAGTTCTATTACATTATCAGATGTAATAGTTTTCATGTTTAGATTTTCAAATTGTGATTGTAATTTATAAAATTCATCATCACAAGTACATGTATCACCTTTGCAAGTTGTACAAGTATTATCAATATTTTTACCACTATCAGACAAATCAAGTAAATCAATTTCAGCTTCGGATTCTGACTCAGAATAATAATCCGAGGCCAAACGTTCCTAGCCCGTATAGCCCGTTTGGCCCGCGGTCCCAGGGTAGTATCAGTGGCCATAACTATTGCCACTAAATAAAGGCCGTTATAATTTAGACCTGTAGCGGCAATAGTTGGGACCTTTACCAACACTTCATGTAATTGTCGCTAAAGCCTTTAGCGACACAAGATACAATGACAAATAATTAATTGCCGATAAAGCTTTTGCGGCAATATGCGAGGGGCTCGGGTGAGTATCGGGGTGGTGTCGTACTATTTCTAGGCCATTTTTAATTGTTGGATTTTAGCCACAGGGGTATGCATCGTGATCGCGGACTTTGGGTCGCATTCGCGAAGAGCAAATTTGCTGTTTGGTTACCGTGAATCACGATCGCGGAAGCCTTTTTGCGATCGCGTAGAGGAAATTCTTCTGTCACTGACCCGACTTTGGAAGGTTATATCTTTCAATCTATAAGGAATTTAGAGATGATCAAAAAATTAAAGTTAGCTCTTTGAGTCTAGTTTTTAGAAAATCAAACTGTTTGTCATTTGGAGTTTTGTACAAAACATTATGATTGTTACACTACAGTCGTCCGGAGGTAGTTTCACACAAAAATGTCATTTTAGTATCAGTTTAGCTTCTTTGAGGTAAGTATTTGGCCTTACTTTGTATGGGGGAACTACCCCTTAGGATTTGAGTCTTTTGTGCTATTTGTGTCATGTGAAAGTCGTGTATGCGAGGTGACGAGTACGTACTCAGGCTTATATGTGGAAAATTGACCGGCTTAGACTCTTGGGATTCTTTCATGTACTTATTTGGAATTATTAGTACATGTTATATCTTTTATCCGTTATGTCTACTATCATATGCTTTATTTGAAGTTGTCTTTACATGTCACATTCTTTACTTGTCGAGTTTGCTCTTATATGCATTATTTGAAGTTGTTATCACTTTTATCATTACGTGATTTCTTTTATTGTGGAGTTACTCTTAGTTGAAATTGTTGTTACATAGTATCCTTTTGTTGCCGTGTTATTCTTATGCATTTAGATGTAGTGCTGGTTCGTGCCATCTCTTTTATTGTTAGACTATTCATACACTAGAATCCGAAGTTTGCCATTTCATATAAATACTTTCACTATTGAGTTTATCCTTAAATAATTAATTGGTATTGAGCTTATCGAAAGTCATTAATTTATTTTAATTGAAGTTGTGTTTAAAGGGGGTGTTGTTCCTTGTTGAGTTACTTTCTCGTTTATTTTGTTATTATTGAGATTCTATACACATTGTGTAGAGCCATAGGCTATTTGTTGTAAAAAATTGATATTGTTGGATCTTTGAAAAGGCTGTGGCCTATGGGCACTTGTGATACGAGTTGATATGTCGTGTTGTTGTGATGTTAGCACATGTGAATTGTTGTGTGGCTGGTTGTTGTTATGCAGAGTATAAGGGTGGCATTTCACCGTTGTTGTTATGTGAATCATAAGAGTGACATCTCACTGTTGTTGAATGTACGGAGTGATACAGGTGGCTATTGTGTTATTTTTCGGGAGGAGCGATAAGGGTGATATTTATCGGAGTGATATGAGTGGCTAATGATATTGTCAGGGCGGAGTGATACGGGTCGCTATTGGTGAGATAATGGTGGCAATGTCAGGGATGGTGTGTGATGGCTTGGGGATATTGTGTTGGTGATTTTCGTGTGATGGTGTGCTTTTCTTTGCATATGTCATACACCTTACGTGATTTGTTGTGTTGCTTCAATAAGCTACTCGTTGTCTTTCATATTACTTATTGACCCGGGCTACAGTAGTACACTCGCACAGGCATATACCATAGCATGCCACTTATACTAGCTTAAGAGTATGAAATTTAACATTTATTAATCATGCCCATGTGTTCTTCTATTATCGATTTTCATGTTGATATTGAGCCTGTGACCACACCGGGCAGATTGTGATTATGAGCCTATGACCACTCCGGGCAGATTGTGATTGTGAGCCTTTGACCATGCCAGGCGGATTGTGAATGCGAGCCCTTGATCATGCTAGGTGGATTGAGATATTGGAACATGAGTTGATCATGTGGTTGTGATTTGATATGTGGGCACAAGGTACCGTGAGCATATGATAGTAGGTTAAGACCCGTGACTTGTGATTATGAGATGAGGTATCACAGAGTAATTTAGTTGTGAAACATGTGTTAGAACGACTTGATTAATTGGTTGTCCTTTGTGCTCCTTATTTGGTTTTAATGATACTTCACGGTGTTCTTATTTCTTTACTGTTTATATCACTTATTGATTCTTGTTGTCATTTACTGATTTCTGCTTTCATTATTTGCTTTATACTTCTATACTGCACATGTTATTTTGTCTAGTGAGTGTCTTGACTTGTACCTCATCACTACTCCACCGAGGTTAGTTTTGATACTTACTAGGTATCGGCCGTAGTGTTACTCAGGCAAAGTTAGCATATTGGTCGCGAGGGTTCAAAGTAGTGCTACTTGGTCGACGCGTCCCCTTGGAGTTCTTTCCTTTAATTATACTGTCAGCTTGTTATTTGAACAATATTGTATTTCAATCTTTGACATCTTTCCATGTACTTAGCTAGTTCGTGACTCTGTATTACCAAATCTTAGGAGGTTGTTATAATTATTGCCGCGTAGGCTTATTACGCTTTTGTTTCGGTATTCATATTAGATTCTGTTTCAAATTATCATTGTTAAAAATGTGCCTTATCGTTGTTAGTAATCGGCTTACCTAGTCTTAGAGACTAGGTGCCATCACGATGCCTGCGGTGGGTTTTTGGGTCTTGACATGTTGGTATCAGTGCTCTAGGTTCATAGGTTTTTCGAGTCACGAGCAACTTTAGTAGAGTCTTACGGATCTTTACAGAGACGTTTGTACGTATCTTCGAGAGGCTACGAAACTATTAGGAAAATTTCACTTCTTTCATTCATATCATGCAAATTTGTTGACTTCAAAGTTTGAGCCTTTGTATCTCTATTCTCTCACACATGACGAGGACACACGCTACTGGGGCATCTGAGCAGACACTCATGCCCAATACTAAACCCGCGAGAGGCCGGGGCTGAGGTGGAGGCTGAGGAGAGGCACACTCCACAACTAGAGTACCTGTCATAACAGCAGTTGAGGAGCCACCAATAGCTCTGGTTGGGGGACAGGCACTGGAGGTGCCTGTTATTACCCCCGGACTTCAGGAGACTTTAACGCAGTTCCTAAGCATGTTTGGTACATTGGCTTAGGCGGGATTGATCTCCGTTGCACCAACTACTTCGCAGATTGGGGAAGGAGCTCAGACATCCACCGCCCGTACTCTAGAGCAGTGAGATCATATTGGTCAGGTTCCGGGTGTGGTGCCAGTAAAGCCTGTTATTCCGGTTCAGCTTGAGGTCAGGCCAGGGCCATAAGAGGAGGAGCAGAAGAGGCTTGAGAGGTATAATCCACCTACTTTTAGTGGCACAACTACCGAGGATGCACAAGGATTTCTAGAGAAATGTCACTGTATTCTCCGCACCATAGGTATTGTAGAGGTGAGCGGAGTTGCTTTTATTATATTTCAGCTGTCGGGAGCAACGTATTAGTGGTGGAAGGTTTATGAGGAGAGTAGACCAGCCGATCAGCACCATGCACTTGGGCTCAGTTTTCAGAGATATTTTTGAGGGAGTTTGTTCCCCAGACCCTTCGGGATGTGTGGCGTACAGAGTTTGAGCAGCTGCGTCAGGGTTCCATGACGGTGTCAGAGTATGCCATCAGGTTTAGTGAGTTATCCCGTCATGCACTTACTTTGGTTCCTACAGTCAGAGAGCGAGTCCACAAATTCATTGAGGGGCTCAGTTGTGATCTTAGATTTAGCATGGCTCGGGAGTTGCAGACTGATACTCCATTTCAGCAGGTGGTGGAGATTTCCAGGATGTTAGAGCGTATTCGGAGTGAGGAGAGGGAGGATACGGAGACTAAGAGGTCTCGAGGTTCTGGAGGGTTTAGTGGATTCTACAGCTATGACCCGTCATGGCGGAGGCATGGGTAGTCGTCTAATCCAGTCCGCACTTCAGACTACTCATGGTGCTCCAGTTAGTTCTTTTAGTGCACCACCAGCACGGGGTTCCTACATCGGTTATTCTAGTTATCCGGCATAGACCTAGTACGAGCAGCCACACCCGCAAAGGGGTTGTTATGAGTGTAGTGATATTAGGCACATCATGAAAGATTATCCCGTACTTGGGAGGGGCGGATTTCATCAGAGCACTCAGGCTACGGGCTCCATTCCAGTTGCTACTCCACCTGCATAAACAGTTAGGGCTAGACGACAGGCGGGTAGAGGGTGCCCTAGATGGGAGGCCCGACCTGTTGATATGCTTTCTAAGGTAGGGATGATGTCATTACAAGCATGGTTTCGATTTGTTATAGAGGAGCATCATTCTTATTTTGATTCAGTTCTGTGTATCGGGGTGAGTCCTCCTATCTTGCTTCACGTATGGGTGAGTTTTGTGCTTTTGTACTCTGCTTATGTATTTACCCCTATTGGGAGATTATATAGAAGTAGCCCACGTCTATCGTTTTATTTTGTTCACTATTGAGAGCTATGAGACTAGAAGTGACTTTCTGTTACTCATTACAGTAGGTTTTGATGTGATTTATGGATGGTTTGGTTACGATTTGTGATTTAGATGCTCTTCAAGTATAGAGAGTTCATTACATGTTGTATTTTTGTTTTGCGGAATTGAATTAGTGGAAGGGTTTGGTTGGTATGATGTGTATTCTATTTGTGATTCAGAGCTGAGGATGGGATCCTCGCGTTTTCATGTGGTTTTATATGTTTGAACCGGGCTACGTGCCGCAGTGGTGTGATATTAGGATGAGATCCTTGTGGTTAGTTCATATGTTTTGATTCTCTCTTGTAGAATTGATTCGTAGTATGGTACTGATAGGGAGTTATACTTGTCGGGCTTGTTTGATAGTTCTCTCATGTGTTTCTCTTTGCATATTCAGTCATATTCGCGTTATGCTTATTGGGTTTTAACTTGCGAGGTGAGTGCTAGATGTGACTTGTTGATTGGAGTGAATGGCTATGGGATCTTAATGTTTCTTACATCGTTGTCAGTGTTGTGAGGGTTTGAAACAGGGTTCTAGCTAGTATGAGGTTAATTGCCGGTGCTGGATTTGATTATGGGCAGCTATGGTGGTCAGAGATGTTGTTATAGGCATATATGCGATGTATTACGGCGGGTGGTCATACCTTGTGGGCGTATGCATGAGTTGTGATAGCTTGTTGAGGTGGATACATTGTGTTTATGCGGGAATCGGGTCTTTGGGAAGATTTAGATGGTGAAAATTTTTGTTCTAAGGCTTATTAGTGTGGGTAGAAGGAATAATATTTAGTTGATATGGTGTTGCCGGGCCTATGTGTATTGGGGTGACATGGGATCACCCGCGATTATATGTATGGTGAGTACATTCAGTGATTTGATGACTTCGGAATGGTTCTTGGCATGTTCGAGAACAAATGTTTGTTTAAGAGGGGGAGAATGTAGCGACCCGACCGGTTGTTTTGAGAATTAGCGTCCTGTTTTGTGGCTTAAGGTCTTGAGTAGCTTCGTGTTATGTATTATGACTTGCGCGTGTGGCCGAGTTCGGTTTTTGGATTATTCATGATTGATTTGGAAGGATGATTCTTGTCTTAGAAGCTTAAGTAGTAAGAATTGACCGGACTTTGACTTTTGTGTAGACGACTCCGGAAATGTGTTTTGATGATTCTAATAGCTTCGTATGGTGATTTTGGACTCAGGCGTATGCCCAGATTTGGATTTGGAGGTCCGTAGGTTGATTGGTGCATTTTGAAGAAAATTGGAAAGTTGAAGATTTGGAAGGTTAAGAGGTTTGACCGGGAGTTGACTATGTGAATATCAGGCTCAGATTGTGATTCTGAGAGTTGGAATAGTTCAGTTATGTCAATTGGGATGTGCATGCAAAATTTGAGGTTATTCCGGGTTGATTTGATATGATTCGGCGCGAGTTGTAGAAGTTGAAAGTTCATAAGTTCATTAAGTTTGATTAGATGTACAATTCATAGTTTTGATGTTGTTTGATGTGATTTGAGGCCTCGAGCAGGTCCGCATTATGTTACGAAACTTGTTGGTATGTTCGGACGGGGTCCCGAGGGGCTCGGGTGAGTTTCGGGGTGGTTTCGGACCATTTCTAGTCATTTTTAATTGTTGGTTTTTGGCCACAGGGGTATGCATCGCGATAGCGGACATTGGGTCACGTTCGCGATGAGCAAATTTGCTATTTGGGCACTGTGAATCACGATCGCGGAAACCTTTTCGCGATCGCATAGAGGAAATTCTTCTATCATTGACCCGACTTTGGAAGCTTATATCTTGCAATCTATAAGGATGTTGGAGATTATCCAAAAATTAATCTTAGCACTTTGAGTCTAGTTTTCAGAAAATCAAACCGTTTGTCATTTGGAGTTTCGTACAAAAGTCATAGCTGTTACACTACAGACTGTTTGAGAATAGTTGGGGAAGGGTAATGGGAATTTGTTCATCGCGATCACGGGGAAATGGCCGCGATCGCGAAGGGTAAAATTTTTGAATCGCGATCGAGAGGTTGGTGACCGTGATCGTGAAGGGTACCTCTGGAGCAGTGTTTATTGTACTCTATTTCGAAAGTCTTGGTCATTTTATCATATTTTGAGCTATGAAGCTCGGATTTGAACGATTTTAAAGGGAATTTTCACACTTTGGATTGGGGTAAGTTGTCACGACCCAAAATCCCACCACATGCATCGTGATGGCTCCTAGTCTCTACGACTAGGTAAGCCGATCTCAATTATATTTTGGAGCCATTGTTTTGAATTAATTAAGTAATCAAAACTAACAGCGGAACAAATATGAATATACAACCTCCCAAGACTGGCAGTACTGAGTCACGAACTCTAACTGAATACATGGTATGATCACGAGGACCGGATATACAATAATGTTTAATAGAAATTTAACAGTACAATGAAATGAAAAGACTCCAAGGGACTGCGACGATCAAGAGGCTCTACCTTGAATCCTTACGATCCCGCTTTACTCTGCCCAAGTTCGATATTTCCAATACCTGGCTCTGCACAAAAATGTGCAGAAGTGTAGTATGGGTACACCACAGCCGGTACCTAGTAAGTATCAAGACTAATCTCAGTGGAGTAGAGATGAGGTACAATCAAGACACTCACTAGTCTAATAACCTGTGCAATATAATATACAAAATAATAGGGAACAAATAACAATAAGGGCAACATAAAACAACTAGTATTATGCACAGCAATACAACAAGAACACCATTGATATCGCTCAACAAATAATAAATACAAGTACACCCAATTAAATCAAGTTCTTCAAATAAATGTCTTTCACATATAATTCTTCCAAATAACTCTCTTTCAAATATAATTTTCTCAAATAATTATCTTTCAAACATAATTCTTTCAATAAATCTTTTCAAATATAATTTCCTCAAATAAATATCTTTCAAATACATTTCTTTCAATAAATCTTTTCAAATATAATTTCCTCAAATAAATATCTTTCAAATACAATTCTTTCATATAATACTTTCTAAATAAAAATCCTTCCAAACAAATATTTTAAATATAATTCTTTCAATTAAGAAGTCACCCTGTGACACCTCGTTTCATAATCTTAAAAATATGGGTCTCAGCCCATTTTCATATATTTCTATGGCACTTCGTGCCGATAATTAAATCATCATATTTTTCCGGCACCTCGTGCCCTCATTTCATATCACAACTGCACGGACAATTCACGTGCCAAATATCATTATCATTTACCCACAACATCTCATGCCCATATTTTATATCACAACTGCATGGATAATTTATGTGCCAATATCCTCATTATTTACTCACGGCAACTTGTACCCACATTTTATTTTATAATCCGCCTGACAATAGCGATATGCTCTCAATCTCAACATAAATCAGATTGTTATCAATTTACTAACAACAAGACAAATTTCACAAGGTATAAAATAAACACAAAAAAATCACAACATCACATGAAAATCACCAACACCACAACTTCACATCATCACATATCGTCCCTGACAATAGCCACCCTTATCTCTCCTATAGCTACCCTTATCCCTCCGCCCTGACAATATCAATAGCCACCCTTTCTATAGCCGCCCTTATCGCTCCGCCCAAACAATATTCCAACAAATACAATAACAGTGAAATGCCACCCTTATACCCACATAATATCAACGGTGAAATTTCACCCTTATCTCCTCAAAATAAGAACTCACACAACACACAATTTACACGGGAAAATTATCACGACAACATAACAAAATCAATTCATATCACTACTTGCCCAATGGTCACAACCAAAATTCCAAATATACAACCAAATCAATTAATTTCACAAAAAATAGCCGAAGGATCCACATAATGTGTATAACACTCAAAAATAATCAACAGAGATAGAAATTATCCAGCATAAAGCAAAACTTCCATTAATCCAAGTATAGATAATTATATTAACACTTCTTTTTAAACTTGCTTAATTAATTATTTGCATATAGAAAATGCATGTTGAAATTAAATTCCAAGAAATATCAACCCAACAATACTCACAAAATTACATAAATTTTCAAGTAACAATCACATCAAATTGTTATATAAAAATAAATTTCACAACAAGGATTTAGGTATGGCAAACAAATGATTTAATAAATACCAACAATTATCCAATTTACTACACAATAATGCCTAAGACTTTAATCCAATAAAATTTGCACATATAAGCCCGAGTACGTACTCGTCACCTCACGTACATGGCTTTTCACATTTCACAAAGGTCACATAAGACTCAATGCCTAAGGGGTAATTCCCCCACTCGAGTTTAAGCAAGACACTTACCTTTTTGAAGTTATGTCGATATTCCAAAATCCTCTTCTTGTTTGGATTGACTTCCGGAACACTTAAATCTATCCAAATTAATTGTATAACTTCATTAAAATTCATCAAAAATAATTCCGGATAATAATACGACGACTTAAAAATTTATTCTAAAAAGTCAACAAAAGTCAACGCGGGGCCCGACCCTTGGAACCCGACATAATTTTCATGAAATTCGAATACCCATTCCGATATGAGTTCAGCCATACCAATTTTATCGAATTCCAATAACAACTCGACCTCCAAATTTTAAATTTTTGTTATTTGGAAGATTTTACAAAAGTCTTGATTTTCCTCCATTTAAATCCTAATTAAATGATGGATTCATAGGCATAATCATGGAAATTAATCAAAACTGGATAAGAATCACTTACCCCAAACACCCACGCAAGAATCTCTCCACAAATCGCCTTCTACCGAGCTCCCAATTTGATTTTTGTGTTATGAACTCAAACTCCCATTTTTGGGACTTTTAATTTGTTACACCCAATATATTTCGTACGTGAAAGTATGCCATAAATAAGTTGATGAAAGCTCGAAAATGAGATGTTACATCCTGCGTTTTCGTACATTAAAGTTTCGTTGAAAATTAATCGACGTAAGTTCGAGAATAAGATTATTTTGAGATTCTAAGAATTATGCTATTACAAACAAGTGACAAGTAAATTCGTAAAGGTGAGAGGGTAAGCGAATAAAAAAAAAGGGTTCGTCGAAGTTTGAGATAAAATACGGTCCAAGCTATAATACCCTGTATTTATGGACTAATGGCATACAAGGTACCAAATAAGCATGATAGTAAGGTGGTGTATAAGGTGTGTTAAAAGTAAGTGGTATTTTGAGTAATTTGAGATAATTCTTAATTATGTGAATATGTGATTAATTAGTGATTTTAATGGAAGATTAACTAATTAATTAGTTTAGTGGGATAAGGATAATTGGTCTTTCACATGGCAGCCGCTTAGCGGAAGGTGTTGGTGCGTTCCATTTGCTCCGGAGTTGTTATAATGGAAAGGTGGCACAATTGAGTAAGATTATAAGGCTTAGCCATTATTATGTGGGGCCTACCTAAAAGTAAGGATAACATTTATAATCTCTTAAGAAAGGATTTAAAGGAAAAGTAACGTTCTTTCTAAGAGTTTCAGCCAAGATTCCTTACACAATAATGTTATTTCTTATCTCTTAAGAAAGAGTTCAACAAAGATGATTTTTCAAATAGCAACGTTATTGCTAAGTTCTTAAGGAAAAGCTTCAGCCAAGATTATCTTTGCATAGCAACGTTATTGCTTCAAGTATTTCATACAAATTATTTTCTACTTCGATCCGCTGTTATGTGTTTTGTCCCAAAAGACGGTGTTAAAGAGATTGTCAAGAGAATCGGTTCAGGTATGTTAAGGCTATCCCTTCTTTCTTTTTGGCATGATCCAAATAATACAAATGAAACGAGCAAAATACGCAACTTCCATAAATGACTCCATTCATAAAAATACTAGGGGTGTCTATATTCTTGATTCCCCATGTGAATTATTATTATATCTTTTGTTCATGGGTCTCAGAAATATACGTATTTGATAAAGTTTATCCGACAGGCATATTATTTTTATGACATTTTGAGAAATCTTATTAACGTATTTCTTATGCATTTCATGCATTTAAAAATGTACATTGACCCATGACCAAATGGCGTTATATATGCATATATATAACGGAAAAAGGTTACGACGTTATATACACACCACCACCTCATCAGCTGGTATACGTTGATGATTTGCCCACAGTGGCCGAGATAATATGATGGGATGCCCTCAGAGGTTTGATGATGTTATGAACGCATATACCTATGCATGGTATGACAGTTATATGCATATGCATGCCATTATAATATTAAATAATTCACAGAGCTATTCAAACTTACCTGTTGAGTTTTTTACTTCATGTTTCTCTCATATCTATTATTTACTGATTTTTATTCCTTACATACTCGGTACATTATTTGTACTAATGTCCCTTTTGTCCGGGAACACTGCGTTTCATGCCTACAGGTCCCGTTAGATAGGATGAGAGTCCTCCAAGTAGGCTATCAACTCAGCGAAAGGTGTTGATGCGCTCCATTTGCTCCGGAGTTGCTATTTGGTCAGTATGATTAGAACATGTGTTGATTGGTATGGCGGGGATCTGTTCCGACCTTTATGATGTTTATGTACTCTTAGGGGCTTGCAGACAGATGCTATGTATATGAAAGATTGTATGGCCTTGTCGGCCTATGTTCAGTGTAAGAGTGCTCATTTTGGCCTTGTAGGCCCGTATGTCTTCAGTATAAGTTGGTATTTCATGTTGTATTCTACTTATCTCACGGCAGCCTCTTCGGCTCAGTTATCTATGATAGTAGGATATGAAAAGATACGTTATGTTGGTACTCGGTTGAGTAAGGTACCAGGTGCCCATCACAGCCCATCGGTTTGGGCCGTGACATAATTCTGCCCAGATAGGCCTTCTTCGCGTTCGCGGCCATGGCTTCGCGTTCGCGAAGGCCAACTGTTCCTGCCTCAATATTTCCTCTTCGCGTTCGCGACCTCTTCGCCACGTTTGCGATGACCAGATGACCTACTCCTTCGAGTTCACGTTCCACACTTTGCGTTCGCGAAGGCCAAATGACCTCAAGCCCAACTCCTCCATTTCATTCTACGCGTTCGCGACTGGCCCCTCGCGTTCGTGTAGGATCCTCAGGCATCTCTCCGCGTTTGCGAGTCCTCCTTCGCATTCGCGAAGGCCAAATCCAGCACCCCCAAATTTTCTTTTTTGCGAACGCAGGATTTCCTTCGTGTTCGCAAAGAAGGAAACTATACACCAGACTCAGCAGTTCCAAAACAGCTCCAAACAATCTGAAATCACCCCGAAACACACCCGAGGTCCCCGGGACCCCGTCCGATCACACCATACAGTCCCATAATATAACATGGACATGCTCGAGGCTTCAAATCACATCGAACCACATCAAAACGACGAATCACACCTCAAAATCAAAATTTATGAACTTTGAACTTTCAAATTCTATATCTTGTGCCGAAACACATCAAATCAATCCGGAATGACTTCAAATTTTGCACACAAGCAATAATTGACATAACGAAGCTATTCAAATTTTCAGAATCGGATTCCAACCCTGATATCAAAAAGTCAACCCCTTGGTCAAACTTTTCAAAAATTCAACTTTCGCCATTTCAAGCTTAATTCCACTACGGACCTCCAAATAATTTTTCGGACACGCTCCTAAGTCCAAAATCACCATATGGAGCTAACGGAATCGACGAAACCCCATTCCGGAGTCGTCTTCATACAGTTCCGACTACGATCAAAATCCTAAGACTTAAGCTTCCGTTTTAGGGACCAAGTATCTCAAATCACTCTGAATCATCCGGTAACTGAATTCAATCACGCACGCAAGTCATTACACGCAATACGAAGCTATTCAGGGCCTTATACCAGCGAACATGACTTAAATTCTTAAAACGACAAGTCGGGTCATTACATAAGTGTTCTTTATCCGGATTTGATTATATTTCATGATTTCATCTTTGTTTTTAACATTAAATTAGCGATTTGAATAGGAGAAAATGGGAATATTTGTATAATATTTCAAAAATATAAAATGAGGATTTGATGGCCGATTTGATATTGGAATTGGATAATTTTGGCATGGTTGGACTCGTATCAGAATGGGTGTTCGAATTTTGTGAATTTTATCGAGTTCCGAGCTGTGGGCTCGAGGTTGACCTTTTTGGTTGACTTTTTAGTTTCCATTAAAAATCGAAACTTTATTATCCGAAATTCTTTCCTATGGTTTTATTTATGATCTTAAGTTATTTTGGCTAGATTTGAGCTGTCTGGAGGTTGTCTCATATGAGAAAATCATTTTAGATTATCAGTTTAGCTTCTTTGAGGTAAGTATCTTGCCTAACTTTGTGTGGGGGAACTAACCCTTAGGATTTGAGTCGTTTGTGCTATTTGTGTCATGTGAAAGCCGTGCACGCGAGGTGACGAGTACGTACACGGGCTTATATGTGGAAACTTGATCGGCTTAGACTCTTAGGCTTCTTTCATGTACTAATTTAAAATTATTAGGACATGTTATATCTTTTATTCGACATGTCTACTATCACATGCTTTATTTGAAGTTGTCGTTACATGTCACATTCTTTACTTGTCGAGTTTGCTCTTATATGCTTTATTTGAAGTTGTTATCACTTTTATCATTATGTGATTTCTTTTATTGTGGAGTTACTCTAAGTTGAAATTATTGTTACATGATATCCTTTTGTTGCCGGGTTATTCTCATGCATTTAGACGTAGTGCTAGTTCGTGCCATCTCTTTCATTGTTAGTCTATTCATAAACTAGAATCCGAAGTTTGCCATTTCATAGAAATACTTTCACTATTGAGTTTATCCTTAAACAATTAATTGGGATTGAGGTTATCGAAAGTCATTAATCTATTTTAATTAAAGTTGTGTTTAAAAGGGGGTGTTGTTCCTTGTTGAGTTACTTTTCCATTTATTTTGTTACTATTGAGATTCTATACACATTGTGTTGAGTCGTGGGCTATTTGTTGTGAAAATATTGATATTATTCGATCTTTGGAAAGGTTGTGGCCTATGGACACTTGTGATACGAGTTGATATGTCGTGTTGTTGTGATGTTAGAACATGTGAATCGTTGTGTGGTTGGTTGTTGTTATGCGGAGTATAAGGGTGGCATTTTACCATTGTTGCTATGCAGGTCATAAGGGTGGCATCTCACTGTTGTTGAATGTACGTAGTGATCGGGTGGCTATTGCGTTATTGTTTGAGCAGAGCGCTAATGATATTGTCAGGGCAGCTGAGACGGGTGGCTATCGGAGAGATAATGGTGGTGGCTAATGATATTGTCAGGGCAGAGTGAGATGGGTGGCTATCAGAGAGATAATGGTGGCAATGTCAGGGATGATGTGTGATGGCTTGGGGACATTGTGTTGGTGATTTTCGTGTGATGGTGTGCTTTTCCTTGCGTATGACATACACCTTACGTGACTTGATGAGTTGCTTCGATGAGCTACTCGATGTCTTTGATATTACTTGTTTACTTGGTCTACAGTAGTACACTCGCACAAGCATACACTATAGCATGTCACTTTTACTAGCTCAGGAATATGAAACTTTACATTTATTAATCATGCTCATGTGTTCTTATATTATCAGTTTTCATGTTGATATTGAGTCAGTAACCACGCCGGACGGATTGTAATTATGAGCCTGTGACCATGCCGGGCGAATTGTGATTGTGAGCCTGTCACCACGCCGGGCGGATTGTGATTGTGAACATGTGACCTCACCGGACGGATTGTGAATGTGAGCACGTGATCATGCCAGACGGATTGAGATATTGGCACATGAGTTATCTGTGAGATTGCGATTTGAAATGTGGGCACAAGGTGCCATGAGCATATGATGGTGGGTTGAGACCCGTGACTTGTGATTATGAGATGAGGTATCATAGAGTGATTTTGTTGTGAAACTTGTGTTAGAACGACTTGATTAATTGATTGTCTTTTGTGTTCCTTATTTGGTTTTAACGATACCTCACTGTGTTCTTATTGCTTTACTGTTTATATCAGTTGTTGATTCTTGTTTCCATTTTACTGATTTCTGCTTTCATTATTAGCTTTATACCTCCATACTATACATGTTAGTGAGTGTCTTGACTTGTACCTCGTCACTACTCCACAGGGGTTAGTTTTGATACTTACTAGGTACCTACCGTGATGTATTCATACTATACTTTTGTATATTTTTGTGCAGAGCCATGTATTGGAGATATCAGACTCGGGCAGAGTTAGCATATTAGTCGCGAGGATTCAATGTAGAGTTGCTTGGTCGTCGCAGCCCCTTGGAGAGCATTGTAATGTCAGCTTGTTATTTGAACAATATTGTATTTCGATCTTTGAGATCTTTCCATGTACTTAGCTAGAGTTCGTGGCTCTGTATTACCAAATCTTGGGAGGTTGTTACAATTATTGCCACATAGGCTTATTACGCTTTTGTTTCGGTATTCATATTAGACTCTGTTGCAAATTATTATTGTTGCCTAATCGTTGTTAGTAATCGGCTTACCTAGTTTTAGAGATTAGGTGCCATCACAACCCTTGGTTTTCGGGTATTGACAAGAACCAAATTCTGTACGTGTATTCCTATTCTATATAAAGCATTGGAAAATTTTAAAAAATTCCTATTTTATAATAGAAATGAATCATGTGAAAGTAACCACAAATTGATTAGATCTTAAAGAAATTATGTGGATCAATCTACGTTCCATTTATTTATATAAAGCATTTCAAAATTTAAAAGTGTTTGTTTCCTTAACGAAAAAGGACTTAAGTTTTAAAGTATACGTACTTAGAATTATTTTATCGCATTAATTATTTCTTTTGACTTAAATACTTGATTAATTTTTAAAATGATATGTAATCAATAAACGTAAAGTGTACGAATATATTGCAACAACACTAGCCTCTATGACTCAACCAAATCTTATTATTAAAATATTTACGCATATTACATTTGTATAACTATTTTTTTTATCGTATACATTTAGTAAGTACATATGTGGGATAGGCGTGCAATGAAAAAATAATAACTTAATAACGTAAAATGGACCTTTTTCCGCTTGATCGGAGACGTTATTTCAATTTAAAATAGTAAAATATTAAAAATATTTTTAAAATCGTAAATAATCTTTTTGATCTTCAAATTTTAATGACTAATATAGGTGAAACTATTTTTGATCGTTCTTTATAAGCATGTAAAGTAAGAAAAGAATGAACAATTTTTTATCTCCTTAATTTATAGAAATAATTGTTTGAATTGTTCGTTGAAGAAACTTCTTATTGAATGAGAAACTTTCTAGCATTTGATGAGGATTAATATACTATCAGTATTGTATACGGTTAAAATCGGGCCCACCCGATTTTACTATTTGACCAAGACCGGGAGGTTGCATCGAAGGACAACCTCGTAACGGAGCAGACTAAATCATGAGGATAAGGTACCGAGTTCAGAATCGAGGTATCTGTCGAGATCGAGGCTAGTAGCGATCGAAGCGATATGAGGCTGACATCGAGAAAGATCGAAGATAGCATAATAACAGAAAGGCGAGATATCCGTGACTGGTTGAGGATCATGGCATAAATCTCGGTGGCTGGTCGAGGATCATGACGTAAATCTCGGAACGGATCAAACCAGAAACGGTTAATTAGCTAATCAGGGGATTTCCTTCTATAATTAGAATTATATCATAAGTAAAATTTCTCTGCTATATAAAAGAGGGTTCTAGTCATTTAGAGGACACACCGTTGACAGATATCAAAGGCAATATAATTCTCTTTCTCTTTTATACTATTGTTCATCAGCTTGTTATACTTCAATTGTTCTTGCATCAACCAATTCGACGGTATCCAAACTCGAGGGTTGAGTTCCATTCTAACACTGATTTGCTTTACTTTATTATTAATTTCTATTACGGTATTAGGTAAAATCACGTGTCCTTAGAACCATATTATAAGTTTAATTATTATCCAATTTTAAGGGTAAACAATTTGGCGCCCACTGTGGGGCTAAGGATAATAGTGATTGCTTAATACTGATTCCGATAACACACATTGCTTTACACTTGTTCTCGTAAGAATCTTTATTTTCAGGATAAACATGTCAAACTCACAAGCAGCGCCTACACATGGTGACAACGACCTCGGATTTCATGGAGAAAATGACAATATAGCCGCCCTAGGGATCGAGGTGCCTCAGGCTGACCTCGAGGGAGCACCAATTGCAAATCCCATCGATGTCAGTTCACATGTCCCCTTAAATGCAAATTTTGGCGTTGATCGCGAAGGTAGCATACACAGGAAAGTTCGATCAGGTGGTCGAGGTATGCAGGGCGAAGAAGATGGTGGAGTTAGCCTCCAATTGATATTCGAAATATTACAGGCTCAACAAGCCGCTATAGCACAACTACAAAATCAGCACCAAACATCAAGTAGGATCGAACCAGAAGTCATCCACAGGACTGAGCCTGTGTCGGAAAGGTCGAATGCCAACGAATCGAAGACTGACCCTGCCATTATGAAAAATAATGGATTGAATCGGGAGTAAAGAAAATCGAGGCAAATGACAAGAAAGTAGAGACATACAACTCCCAGGTTAACTAAATACCGGGGGCACCGCTGATCCTAAAGGGTATGGATTCAAAGAAATTCGTACAGAAGCCTTTCCCTCCAAGTGTAGCTCCGAAATCCATTCCGAAGAAATTCCGAATGCCAGAAATTCCTAAGTACAATGGGACCACCGACCCTAATGAGCATGTCACTTCTTATACATGCGCAATAAAAGGGAATGACTTGGAAGATGATGAGATTGAATTTGTTCTACTGAAGAAATTTGGAGAAACTTTGTCAAAAGTAGCAATGATATGGTACCATAATTTGTCGCCTAATTCCATCGATTCCTTCGCCATGCTTACAGACTCCTTCATAAAGGCACATGCCGTAGCAATAAAAGTTACGACTAGGAAGTGGGACCTCTTCAAGGTGAAAGGAAAAGACAATGAAATGTTGAGGGCATTCGTATCCTGGTTCCAGATGGAACGCATGGAACTACCACCGGTCACAGAAAATTAGGCTGTCCAAGCCTTTACTCAAGTTTTGAATGAACGAAGTTCGGTGGCATCACGACAGCTAAAGCAGAATTTAATTAAATATCCAGCGGTAACCTGGGCCGATGTACAAAATCGGTACCAGTCAAAAATTAGGGCCGAGGATGATCAATTGGGGACCCCTTCCGGTTTCACTTATCCAAACAGGCCCGTCGGCAGAACTCAAAGGGATATCTACAGAGAACCCCGGTCGAGCAGATATCGGTATCAATCATACAATGCAGATCGTAGAAACAACGGCCCAGGACTCAGTCCCATCTAAAATGATTGAAGGAACGATCGAGGACAGAGCTCTCGAGGGCTCATGAGCAAAAGTGGCTTCGATAAACATGCCAATCCCACAGAAGCACCACGATTATCAGAATACAACTTCAACATCGACGCATCAGATATTGTGTCAGCCATAGGGAGAATCAAAGATACTAGATGGCCCAGAACCCTACAAATCAATCCATCCCAAAGGAACCTCAATCAAATATGCAAATAACATGGTACACATGGTCATAAAACTGAAAACTGTAGACAACTAAGGAGGAGGTGGCCCGTCTATTCAACGAGGGTCACCTTCAAGAATTCTTGAGCGACTGAGCTAAAAACCATTTAAGAGATAGGGATGCAAACAGGAAAAACAAGCAGGAAGAACCACAACACGTAATTCACATGATCGTTCGTAGGGTCGATATTCCACAAAGGCCCGTGTTCAAACAAATTAAAGTATCAATCACCAGGGAAAAATGAACTCGAGACTATGTGCCAGAAGGCACTTTATCATTCAATGATGAGGAAGGAGAAGGGATCTCACAACCCCACAATGATGCTTTGGTAATCTCTATCCTTATGAATAAAATTCAGGTTAAACTTGTTTTAATTGATCCAGGAAGCTCGACTAATATTATTCGATCGTGGGTGGTGAAGCAGCTCGGCCTATAAGATCAGATCGTACCCGCAACTCGGATTCTCAATGGCTTCAACATGGAGAGTGAAACAACTAAAGGTGAAATCATCCTACCAGTAAATGTAGCCGGAACTATTCAAGAAACAAAGTTCCATTTGATCGAGGGCAATATGAGATACAACGCACTGCTCGAAAGACCCTGGATTCACAACATGAGGGTTGAAGTTCTCAACATCGGATTGAGTAAAAATGGTGTATGGGGAACAACATGCTGCCAAAGCGATGCTCGCGGTTGACGAAGTAATACCGGTATCGGCGCTTTCGTCAACAAAGGGATTGGAGTCCAAAGGAAAATAGGAAGCTAAATAGCAACCACAGCCACCAGCCTTGACTTAGTCGGAGAAGTAGGGAACGAACGAGGACGATGACTATTGGATCCCTCGATCCTTCACAATCCCTGAGGATTCCGACGCCACTAAATCGACAGTCGAGGATCTGGAGCAAGTCATACTGATCGAGTATCTACCCGATCGAAAGGTATACTTGGGTACGGGGTTAACTCCCGAGCTCAGGGAAAAACCCATTAAATTTTTTATCAATAATATGGATTGTTTTGCTTGGTCCCACCTAGATATGATAGGGATCCCACTGTAAATCACTACACATCGACTGAGCTTGGACCCGAAGTTCCACCCGATAAAACAAAAGAGAAGGCCCCAGTCCAATGTAAAACATGCATTCGTCAAGGACGAGGTAACCAAACTTCTCAAAATAGGATCCATTTGGGAAGTAAAATATTCCGAATGGTTAGAAAACGTAGTTGTAGTCCCTAAAAAGGAAAATAAATTTAGAATGTGCGTAGACTACAATGATTTAAATAAACCATGTCCTAAAGACTCTTTTCCTATTCCGAATATCAATCGCATGATCGATGCCACGGCTAGCCATGAGATTCTTAGTTTTTTCGATTCCTACTCCGGGTACAATCAAATATAAATGAACCCGATGGATTAGGAAAAGACTTCGTTCATCACTAAGTACGACACCTATTGTTATAATGTAATGCCGTTTGTACTACAAAATGCTGGTGCCACTTATCAACGCTTAGTAAATCGAATGTTCGAAGAATAAATAGGTAAGTCAATGGAGGTTTATATTGACGATATGCTAGTTAAGTCCTTGCGAGCAGAGGACCATTTGACACATTTGCAGGAGACCTTCGATATACTAAGGAAATACAACATAAAACTCAACCCGGAGAAATGTGCATTCGGGGTTGGCTCGGGCAAGTTCCTCTGCTTTATGGTATCAAATTGGGGTATCGAAATCAACCCCGATATGATCAAGGCAATCAAAGACATCACAGTCGTGGACAATGTTAAGGCCGTACAAAGAGTAATATGGCGCATACCCGCCCTAGGCCGATTCATCTCGAGGTCTTCAGATAGAAGTCACAAGTTCTTCTCACTGCTCAACAAGAAGAACAATTTTGCATGGACCCCGGAATGCCAATAAGCATTGGAAGAATTAAAGCGGTACCTCTTGAGCCCGCCATAACTTCATACTCCAAAAGCGGACGAGCAACTCTACTTGTACTTAGCAGTCTCAGAAATCGCAGTAAGTGGGCTCCTAGTTCGAGAAGAGCAAGATACGGAATTTCCTGTTTACTATGTTAGTCGAACTTTAGGTGAGGTCGAGACCCGGTACCCACACTTAGAAAAATTAGTGCTTGCCCTAATAAGTGCCTCTAAGAAATTAAAACCATATTTTCATTGTCACCCGATCTGTGTAGTGACTACTTATCCCCTTCGCAATATTTTTCATAAGCCCGAACTTTCGGGCCGATTGGCCAAATGGGCCATCGAGATCAGTGGGTACGATATCGAGTATCGACCCCGAACGACCATCAAGTCTCAAATCTTAGCGGACTTCGTGGCCGACTTTACACCAGTCCTCGTACCCGAGGTCGAAAAGGAACTATTATTAAAGTCGGGTACATCATCGGGGTGTGGCCCCTCTTCACAAATGGCACTTCGAATGTGAAGGGGTCCGGTCTAGGCATCATTTTGAAGCCGCCCACGGGTAATACAATTAGACAAGCTATCAAAACTTCCAAGTTAACTAACAATGAGGCTGAGTATGAGGCCAATGATTGCAGGTCTCCAGCTAGCTAAATGTTTGGGAGCAGAGGTCATCGAGGCCAAATGTGACTCCCTGCTTGTGGTAAACCAAGTCAATAGAACCTTCGAGGTTTGAGAAGATTGAATGCAAAGGTCCTTGGACAAGTTACGGGTGACTCTACATCAGTTTAAAAAATGGACCTTATAGCATGTGCCTCGAGAACAAAACAGCGAGGCCGATGCCTTTGCAAATTTGGGGTCATCAATCGAAGACGACGAGATTAGCTCAGGGACTGTCGTACAACTTTCAAGGTTAGTAATCGAAGAAGGCCACGCCAAAATCAACTCCACAAGTCTGACATGGGATTGGAGGAACAAATATAATGAGTACCTAAAGAACGGAAAGCTTCCATCGGATCCTAAAGAATCGAGGACTCTACGTACGAAGGCCGCACAATTAACATTGGCCAAAGATAGAACACTATATAGAAGGATGTTCGATGGATCATTGGCAATTTGTTTGGGACCAGGAGATACCGACTATGTCCTACGAGAAATCCACGAGGGCACCTGCGGAAATCATTCCGGTGCCAAATCATTGGTTCACAAAGTCATCAGAGCAGGATACTATTGGGCCGATATGGAAAAGGATACAAAAGAGTTTGTTCGAAAGTGTGACAAATGTCAAAGGTATGAGCCGATGATTCACCGACCCAGAGAGCAACTCCACTCAGTCTTATCCCCATGGCCATTCATAAAATGTGGAATGGATATCGTCGGCTCTCTGCCATCAGCCCGAGGTAAAGCTAAATTTATTTTATTTATAACTGACTATTTCTCTAAGTGGGTTGAAACACAGGTTTTCAAAAAAAATTGAGAGAAATAAGTTATAGACTTCATCTGGGACCACATTATACGCTGATTTGGGATGCCTGTCTAGATTGTATGCGACAATGGAAAGCAGTTCGTCTGCAGCAAAGTGACAAAATATCTCGAAGATCACAAAATAAAAAGGATTCTGTCGACGCCTTATCATCCTAGTGGGAACGAACATGCCGAATCGACAAACAAGACCATCATTAAAAATCTAAAGAAAAGATTGAACGACACTAAGGGAAAATGGAGAGAAATATTGCCTGAAGTCCTTTAGGCGTATCGAACAATGTCAAAATCCAGTACGGGGGAAACACCATTCTCTTTAGTATATGGCGCCGAAGCTCTGATCCCAGTTGAAGTCGGGGAACCCAGCGTCACGTTTCTATATGCAACGGAAGAGTACAATCACGAGGCTATGAATACAAGCCTCGAATTGCTAGATGAAAAATGGAAAGCCGCCCTCATTCGAATGGCCGCACAGAAATAACGAATCAAAAGGTACTACAATCGAAGAGCCAATCTTAGACACTTCAAAATTGAGGATTTGGTTATGAGGAAGGTCACCCTCAATACTCGAGACCCAAATGAAGGAAAACTTGGCCCGAACTGGGAGGGACCATATCAGGTCCTCGATATCATCAGAAAGGGATCCTACGAATTTGGCACGATGAACGGCGAACAATTACCAAACAATTGGAACATATCACTCATCTAACGATATTACTGCTAAGGTACGATCTTCTCTATTTTCGTTTATATTTTATACTAACCATTTGCAAGTGTTTGATCGAAGACATCAAAGGATTCTTCAAACACAAAGTCCTTAAACCGGTTTGCAGGTGTCTGAAAGCACGCGTTGCACTCTTTTTTCCTTAGACCTATTTTTGTCACAAATGGGTTTTTCCGGCGAGGTTTTTAACGAGGCAATCATTGTTCGTGCTAACTTAGAGTAATTCAACAGTATCCGAGGCTCCTTTACAATCAACCTCGAATACTAGGGGGCATCACCCCCGGATAGTTATAAGGAAAATACTTTGTGCCGACATGGTCTCGATAGGTAATTTTTGTAAGGGTCAAACGGTCAAACGAACCATGCCCATATAGATTACTCGATCCCTAATGGCAAACATGTACGCATGTTAATCTAGTGAAAAAAGTATTTTTCCTTGCTAGATATTTCATGCCTTAGAGAAATTTTTACTTTACAATGTCGTGCTTGTGATCTATTGTGCAAACTGGCTTAAGGGCTGGTCACAACTAAATTTCAAACAATTGACCCCGCACTCGGGGACTGCTATCCAAAAAATCGACATGATCGAATTACTAAAACCTCGAGATCGTAAGACCTTAAAAAGGCAATCCTTGATTTTATAGGCAACGTCCACCCCACTCGGGGACTTATACTTCGAAGAAGTTCAAAGTATAACAGGGGAACAAGCCCAAAAAGCGAATCCCAAGCTAAAGGCTACGACCAAATTAACACGGTTCAGAGACGTCCGATTTCCGTTATAAAATAGGACTTCAGATATTTTCATAGACCGGTTAAAATGGCTACCTTCGACTGAATTACTAAGGGTCTCAATAATATCGACCCTCGAAAACCCTAATGGGTACAAAGTCATTCGTACTCTCGAACAAATTCTTTATTTTATGCTAAGGCATTACGAAACAAAGGGTCTCGATAATATTGACCCTTGAAAATCCTAATGGGTACGAATTCGTTCAAACTCTCGAGAAAATACCTTATTTCATTCTAAGGCACAACCGATTTTATATGATTAAATAATAAATTTTTCAAGACGAAAAGGGGGAGAAAGCCATTCTTTTTACTATGGCCGTATCGGCCTAATTCAAGAGCCTAAAGCGGCATTTTATTTTTGAGTTCGAGAAATCATCCTCACTCAATTAAAACCTAAGGGTCACCCTACTCTGAGTTCGAGCAAGTACTCACTCGATTAAGATTACACTAGTCCGGCTTCGATCAAGTTGCCTAAGCCTCGAACTTATGAGCAAAATTTTCATAAAGTATGAATGAAATAGAATTTTCACGAGGCAGGAAATAGAATAAAGACAAGTCAAAGAGAAAAAAGATCTTTTATATATACGAAGATATTTACAAGGCCCGATCAGGGTCCAGCACAAAAAATCAAAAAAGAAAAAGCCTATAATTCCTAATTTTCCTCACGGGAAGCTTCTTCTCCATCGAGGTCCTCCCCATTCTCGGACCCGCTCTTTCTGCCATCATCATCATCATCATCATCATCATCATCATCAGAAGAGGTCAATGCTCCAGCATCAGCTTCATGCTCTCTAGCCTTTATTATTTCGTCGGTAAGATCGAAACCTCGAGCGTGGATCTCCTCGAGGATTTTCCTCCGAGATTGGCATTTAGCGAGTTCAGAAATCCAATGTGCTCGAGTTTGAGCGGTCTTGGATGCCTCCCTCGCTTGGACTTGATCGACGTCAGCATCGGCCCGGTAGACGACCACGATCGCCTCTGCCTCGACCTTTGCCTTTTCAATTTCAGATTTGGCCTTTGCAAGTTAGAAAGCTAACCGAGAGAGCTCCTCTATTTTCTTTGCCTGAGCCGAGCTCTTCTCCTTCATGCCTCGAAGCTGACTTTCTACCGATGACAATTGGGCTCGAGCAGTCTCTTTTTCTACTGCAAAGCGGTCCATACCTTCTTTCCACCCCAAAGACTCCACCTTCATCATGTTAAACTCCTCGCGGAACTCTCGATCCTCTCGACCTTCTGCCGCAACTGTGAGATTGAAATGTTAGCCACCGTTCCTGAATCGAGCCCATGAGCTTTTAAGATTTTCATTACCTGCTCGATCAGGTCGGTCTGATCTTTGTGAGTCGTGGCCAATTCGACTCGGAGGTCCTTGATCTCTTCTTCTTTTTTTCCACCGAGAAGGTTGAGGGCATTCTTCTGCTCGGTAACCCTTTGAATGTCGGCCTCGTAGAGACTCAGCTCAGCTCGAGACTGAGAAAATACTTCTCGATGAAGCACTGAGGCCTACGCAGAAAGAAGAAAAGAAGTTAGACAGGAAGAGAAAAATGAACACAAGGGTAATACCAACAAGGGGAGTTAAGGCTTACCCAATTCAAATCTTGCTGCGCTTTGTTGAAATGGCTCGATGCCTCGCCCGAGTCCTTCCTCGAGACCTCCAAGTCACTCAGGCCGGTAGCATCTTCGACCCCAGTAAAGTAATCATGGAAGGGGTCCTCCCTTCTGTGGGTTCCTTCGATGGAGAGGGTCTTCAAGGCCCGAGCCTTTTGAATCATCTCCTTAGAAAATGAGGGGAACAACGGGGAGCCTCTAATTTCTACTGCCCCAAGAGGAGCTATTTATAGATTTCACAACGACGGTTCAAAATTGGCGGTGATCGACCACCGAATGACGCGCATTTAATGCCTTGGTAACTGTACAGACGGGACGTTTCGGTCACTTCCGTCCCTTACGCCACGAGGATGATGTCATGACAGGCCGAGATAGAAAATTGAAGGCTCAATTCGTTTCTTGCATTATACTCCAAAAAATGAGGGGACTATCTCTATACGGTTAAAATCGGACCCACCCGATTTTACTATTTGACCAAGACCGAGAGGTTGCATCGAAGGACGACGTCATAACGGAGAAGACTAAATCACGAGGATAAGGTACCGAGTTCAAAATCGAGGTACCTATCGAGATCGAGGCTAGTAGCGATCGAAGCTAAATGAGACTGACATCGAGCAAGATCGAAGATAGCATAATAAAAGAAAGGCGAGATATCTGTGACTGGTCGAGGATCATGGCATAAATCTCGGTGACTGGTCAAGGATCATGGCATAAATCTCGGTGACTGGTCGAGGATCATGGCGTAAATCTCGGAACGGATCAAACCAGAAACAGTTAATTAGCTAAACATGGAATTTACTTATGTAATTAGAATTATATCATAAGTGGAATTCCTCTACTATATAAAGGGAGGTTCTAGTCATTTGGAGGACATACGTTTGACAAATATCAAAAACAATATAGTTCTCTTTCTCGTTTATACTATTGTTCATCAGCTTGTTATACTTCAATTATTCTTGCATCAACCAGTTCGAGGGTATCCAAACTCGAGGGCTGAGTTCCATTCTAACACTGGTTTACTTTACTTTATTGTTAATTTCTATTACTCATCCTCACATTTATCAATTGGTATTAGGTGAAATCACGTGTCCTTAGAACTACATTATAAGTTTAATTGTTATCCAATTTTAAGAGTAAACAAGTATTCCATAAGGTCAAAGGCAGAATGTATTTTAATTTTAAAACAATGCCAAACTTTCTTTTATCTAAAAAAGCAAAATTATTAATCGGAATATGAAACATGAAATATGGTGCAAATAAAATCAAACTCCATCAAACGAAATATGAACCGATATTTTTGTATGTATATACCATATTTTTATATTATTTTATTAAGAACAGATTAATTACCTTCTAAGCAACATCGTTTTATATCATTCGCATTCCAAATCGGAAAATGTTCAAGAAATGTACCTAAAATTAAAAAAGAAAACGCCAAATACACATGACAATTGCTAAAATGATTTCAGGAAGGTTAAAAGAAATCTGACAAACAGACGAAAACAAATTCTACGCCAAAGTAAGGTACCTAATACACAACAATGATTGAAAATAAGGGTGAGAAAATTAGGATTTTAGACGGAGAACCGATCTTGTAACTAACTATATCATAGGCACACTAGTATTTTAAATCGGTAAAAAACCTTAATATAACATATAACTAAAAAATACAAAAGAAAAAGAAAGAAATATAAAGAGCAAAAAATTCACATTGCACTAATTGGAACGTAATATCCATATCTGCTAGACGTCAAAGCTAGCCAACAACAGCGTCATCGAACTAATAGAAAAATAATGGTATTGCAAATAAATAACGTCATCGAACTAATAGAAAAATAATGGTATTGCAAATCAATAAATAAATAAATAAATAAATTTACGATTAACTCGTAAAAATTCGAACAGAAATTCTTGAAGAAAAAAAAAAGAGATACTTGTTGTTGATCTTTATTTGTTCTTCGGCTTTGTTCATTAACAAATTATCATCCATATGGATCTAAGTCTTCTACTTCATCATTCTTGTAATAAGCATTGTTGTTCTGATGATTTCACCGTGGTGTTAAAGGACTTTTGGAAACTTATTAATGAGAAAATTCTGCCTGATAAACAACATTCGTGGGATTTTCATGATGTTGTTAGTCCTCAACGTCAAACGACACCTTTAGATGAGTAGATATATACATGTGTTTAAATTACATAAATATAATTAATATGATATGTGAAAGGTTGTAATGGTCCATAATTCTGAATAGGGAAGGTTGTAACGGTCCCTTGTTGGGACCGTTTCTTTCACTAGTGGGTGGATAATATGTTAAATTAAAAGAAAAAATAGCACATAAAAAAGAGAAAAAAGAAAAGATAAAATCCAAAAAAAGAAAGGAAAAAATATATAAATATGATAAAGAGATGTGTCAACTCATACATGCTTACGTACACACGTACATATACGTACACATACATACATACGTACAATGGACCTTTTTCCGCTAGATCGGAGCAATGTTTTGTAGATCAATTGGTATTTCTTTTGTTACATATAAAATATTTCAGAAAAGTACGTGTTATTAGGGACCAAAATAAAAATGGTTATATGAATTTTACATGGGAAAAGGGCAAAAGGAGAGACTTGAAAGGAAGCTCTTCTTCTAAGAAGCCAATGAATTAAGGAGTCTATCAACAATCTTGCTCTGAGCTTCCTCACCATCTTTTTCTCCTCCTCATCGTCATCACTCAACAAGCCGATGCAGAGTGAAAAGACAAAGAATTATCACAATCTTTTTTAACTGAATTCTTAATTTATTTCATTAGCACCACCATTTTTTCAACAAGAAAATCCTTCTTCTCCGAAGTAGAAGGTATGCATGCATGGTTGAACAGGAGGGTTTTATGGTGGACTGTTGGATAAATTGGTGATGATAAGTGTAGAGATCAAAGATAAATAAGAAAGACAAGTACTAAAAAAAAGAAGAGGAAGTCGAATTTAAATTCATTTTTTTACCTCAAAATGTGTAAAGAAAACGATAGTGATTTCTTTTTGTATTTTGAGGGTAATAATAGCTCTTCAATAGCTTTGTGAATGATAGTGATAAAGAAGGAGAAGAAGATGGTGAAGAAGCTCAGAGCAAAGTTGTTGATAAATCTCAAAATTCTTTGTCTTCTTTGGAAGAAGCTCTTCCTTCCACGTCTCTCCTTTTGACCCTTTTCCCTTGGAAAATTCATTGAACTACCTTTTTATTTCAGCCCCTAATAACATCGTCTCTCTTATTCTGTATTCAGATCAGAATAGCATCCATTGCTTTGAAATGAACACAAATGCTAATATATAAAAGACATGCAATCTAGTCCCATCACATGGCCTTTCTCAAGAAGTGACACACGTACTATGGATATACTAGCGTGGATGTCTAAGAGTGAATGAAGGCTAAGTTTATCGGTGATATCAACAACTAGGCAAAATTCATTGAACCTGAATCTATGATCCTGTTTGTTTGCAGAAACAAGCAATATAGTATCTATTAGTCCACCTAATTAGACACTATGCGCAGTGGCGTAGCTAGAAATTTCATTAAGATTGTTCAAATTTTAAACCAGTCAATAATTTTTTGTCTATGAATATTGTACCAAATTCTTTAAACCAAACTACGACAACATTTAACAAAACAATAAAAAAAATTAATAAAACTATAATTTTATAAATCAAAAGTAAAATAACAAAAATAAAGGTTATAAATTTTACTAAAAAGTAAGCATAAAACCAAAGGAAAGAAAGAGTGAGGAGGATTTGTAGTTTGTAGATAGCTTTTGTTAGAATTTTTTTTCTATAGAGCTTAATTTTTAAATTACAAAATTTGTCTGTGAAAGAATTTGTAGTTAAAAAAATTACTTTTAAGATAAGTTGTTTATTCTTACACAAACCTTAAGTTTTAAGAATTATTTTAGATTGAAAAAGAATCAAATAGACCATATGTGATGGTCTCCTTTAGTTTTGGCAAAACAAAATGGGAAAAAATTGAACCCATGAAAAACATGTCACTTTGAATACCCTAAATCGCTAGACTGCCTCACTCAACTGTATTAAAGGTGTTTAAAATATAATATATAACCATATAAATTAGTATTTAACTTATATATACAATATAATTTTTTGATGAAGAGTGTTCGCTTGACTACACTATGGCACTATCTTCTATGTCGTGTTTGTCCTCGCGTAACGCACCAGCATTGTAATGGCCCGATCGATTATTTTGAGTATTTTAGTCCCATTCTCCTATTTATTGCCTCCTCTATTATATATTGTAGTTATGTGACTTACCGGAAAAGTTGGTTTGGTTTCAGATGAGGTTTAGAGTGAGATGAGACACTTAGTCCCAAAGTTGGAAGCTTAAGTTGAAAGAGTTGACCGAAATTTGAATTTTGTGTAGACGACTCTGAAATAAAGTTTTAACGGTTCCCATAGCTTCGTATGGTAATTTTGGACTTAGGAACATGTTCGTATATTGATTTGGAGATACGTAGGTCATTTTGGCTTAAATTGGCGCAAGTTAGAAAGTTGAAGATTTGGAAGGTTGAGGAATTTGACCGGGAGTTGACTTTATTGATATCAGGATCGAATTCTAATTTTGGGATTTGGAATAGGTCAGTTGTATAATTTATGACTTGCGTGCAAAATTGAGACCAATCGGAGTTGGTTTGGTATGAATCGGCGTTAATTTTGGAAGTTGGATGCTCATGATTTCAATAGGTTTGAATTTGGTTGCCATTCATAGAATAGATGTTGTTTGATATGATTTTTGGCCTCGAGTAGGTTCGTTATGTGTTTTGGAACTTGATGGCATATTTGGAGGGGGCCCCGGGGGCCCAGATGTGATTCAGATTGAATCAGGAAACCTTTTGGACTAGGTTGATTGTTGAAACACTGCTGAGTCTAGTGCAATCGCACATGCGCACTATGGGAGCCACAAAAGCGAGATTTGTACTGGAGCACTGGTTCCGTAGGTGCGGAGTATGGCCCGCAGATGCGCACCCGCAGAAGCGGAGTAGGAACCGTAGATGCGGAATCTGGCCCTTTGGTACTGGACCACAGTTACAGTCGTGTGTCGCAGAAGCGGGCTCGCAGGAGCTGTCAATGCTCCGCAAAAGCGGGACCACAAGGGCGTCTCTTGTCTGCAGATGCGGAACTCCATGGCTTAAGTGAAATCCGCATATGCGATGGATTTTCTGTAGGTGTGGAGCTGCAGAAGCGGAACCACTGGGCAGAAAAGGGGCAGATCGAGGGTTTGTTCCCATTCTTCATCTTTTCAGTTATAGATCTTAGTTTTGAGCGATTTTGAGAGAGATTTTCAAGGAGTTGAACGGGGCAAGTGTTTTAACTCGGATTTGACTATTATACATGAATCCATCATTGTTTGTATCATTTAATTAATGTTTTCAGTTGAAAAAATTGGGGAAATTTTGAAAACTCTATAAGCTATATTTTGAGGATTTGAAGGTCGATTTGAGGTCGGAATTGAATAATTTTAGCATGGTTGGACTCATTATTAAATATGTATTCGAATTTTGTAAGTTTGGTCTGTTTCTGAGATACGGGTCCGGGGTTAACTTATTGATTTTCTTTAAAGATTGCAACTTTATTATCCAGAATAGTTTTCTATGATTTGTATTTATGGTATAAAGTTATATTCGCTAGATTTGAGCCGTTCAAAGTCGGATATTCACGGAAAAGGCTTACTAGTGGATTGAGTTAGCTTATTTGAGGTAAGTATCTTGCCTAACTTTATGTGAGAAATTTCCTCTTAGGATTGGAGTTATTTTGTGTCATTTGTGGTACGTGAAAGCCGTATACGTAAGGTGATGAGTGGGTACACGAGTTATATATGATAATTGACCAGTTTAAGCTATGTACATTCTTTTCATACCTTTAATCGAATTGTGATAACATGACATATCTATCATCGTTAATCAATCCTTACATGCTTTATTTGACATTATTAATACTTGTTGTAACGACCCGACCATTCGCTTTGCTTTCTGGATCCCTGTTCACCTAAATAAGACTCCACGTATGAGCTTTTAATATTTTATGACTTGCGGGGATGGTTGGTTTAGGTTTGAAAGGGTTCGGGTTGAAATCGGAACACTTAAATCCTTTATAGTGGTCGAAGGTGGACAAGTTCGATTTGAGTCAATGTTTTGGGTAAACAACCTCGAAACCGGGATTTGAAGGTTCCAATAGGTTTGTATGATAATTTTGAACTTGAGTGTGTGTTCGGATCAGATTTCGGGGTAATCCGGGAGCATTTCGGTGCTTAATGTGAAAAATCGGTTCATTCAAGGTTTTCTGGTTGTTTAAAATTGGTTTGGAGTAGACTTTGGTTTTATTGAGGTCCGTTTGGGATTTCGATCCTGAGAATAGTTCCGTGTGGTGATTTAGGACTTGTATGCGAAATTTGGTGTCATTCCGAGTTGATTTGATAGGTTTCAACCATGCGAGTTAGTTTGTATTATGTTGTTGGATATATTAGTGTAATTTTATGGGATCTCGGGGGACCTCGGGTGCGAATCAGATTGGAATCAGACTTGATTTTTGTCATGGGGGGAAGGGGGAGGGTGCGATTCCAAGTCCTCGAGCAAGCATAAGCAGCCCAGTGGTCGCATGAGCGGACTTGGAGCTGGAGCTGGGTGGCCGCAGGTGCGAGGCATTTTTCGCTTTTGCGCATCCGCGGATGCAATAGAGGCTCCGCAGGTGCGGCAATGGGCCGGGTAGCTATGGATCGCAGGAGCGAAGGAGAGTCTTCAGAAGTCGAGGGAGTTCGCAGAAGTAGACCCGCAGAAGCGAGGAGGCTGGAGGCAGTGGGGGGTCGTAGATGCAGCCTTTTGACCGCACCTGCGGTTCCGCAGATGCGCCTTAGTAACCGCATGTGCGGAAGTCGCTATGTAGTGAGTGCATTTAATCCGAGACATAGGCTATTTTACTCACACTTTTATTTGGTCTTGGGAGATTTTGAGAGCACTTTCGAGGGGGATTCTCATCAACAACACGAGGAAAGTAAACTGCACCCATTTTCAAGTTAAATACGCAGATTATAGGTAGATTAAACATGGAAAATTAGTGAAACTTGTGGGATTTTGTGAAGAACCTAGGGTTTAAGTAAAATTGGGATTTGACCTTGGATTTGGTGGTAGAAATTGTAATAAATTATATAATTGAGCTCAGGAGGTCATGGGTAACAATTATATTCGAAAATTTTCGGAATCTGGGCACGTGAGCTTGGGGGTGAATTTCATGAATCTTCCAAATTGGTTTGGGTAACTATTTTAATAGCTAAATTACAAACTCACGAGAATATATTTATTAGTTTATACGACTTTTGATTAGTTTCGGGTTCCTCGGCGTCGTTTGACTAGTTCTAGTGATATTGAAGAGCCGGATCGAGGACTTGGAATCGAGGTAAGTCTCTTGCCTAACCTTGTAAGAGGGAACTTATCCTCTTAGGTGTATTATTATTGTGTGCTACTTGTTGTGGGGAGCTACATACACACGAGCTGACAAGAGTACGTACGTAGCTATACTTCATGATATGTCCGAGTAGACTAAGATTCATATCATGCCTTTAATTGTATTGTTAATGCCTGTCATGTGTATTACTTGTCTTGATTAGGACCGAGACTGAGGATTTAAATTGGAGATATCGACTTAGTTTCTTACTTTAGAAAAACAATCAAGGAAATACTTGATAAATGATAAATCATTATCTTCTCGTCTCGCAAGTGCTTCTGCTAGCGAGGTAAACTTCTCTACTATTATTGGATCGGGCTGTTCGCCTCGGCAGTGACATAAATTACTCTTTTGGGATCAGACCGTTTGCCTCGGCTTGATGGTAACACTACTCTTATGGGATCGGGCCATTCGCCTCAGAAGGTTGGTATTACTATTCTTATGGGATCGGGCCATTCACCTCGGCAGTACTGAGTACCACTATTCCTATGGGATCGGGCCGTTCTCCTCGGCAACTTCGTGCTTAATAATTGGAACTGAATTTGGTTTGGTAATTACTGAGTTAGCGCCTTCAAGGCCGGTTATGACGTGTTTAGTGATTTGATATAGCCTCATGTGTGTACTTGTTGTAGATTCTTTTATTTGCTTCACTACTACCTGTTGTACACTCGCCATGTCTACTTCGTGTTTTTATGATTTTATTTTACCTCTAGTAAGAATAAAGTCGACCCCTCGTCATTACTTCTTCGAGGTTAGACTAGATACTTACTAGATACATGTTATTTTACGTACTCACGCTACATTTCTGCACTGATGTTCAGGTACCGAGATAGGTACTACCAGTGGTCACGCGGGCGTGTAGCCGATCATCTACGGATAATTAGGGGTGAGCTGCTTGCCTTGCTACGATCTGTAGCACCGAAGTATCCCTCTACCTTATTTTTTTATTTCTGTCTATCACTTTCAAACAATAGTTGTAGTAGCTTTATATATTCCCTGGATTGCTCATGTACTTGTGCGTCGGGTTTTGGGGACTTTTAGCATTTATGTACTGCTATATTTATCATTTCTAGAACTACAGTAGATGTACTTATTATGCTAGTATTTTGTTAAGAAAAGAATAGTTACGGTTGCTTGAGATCTTGCTTATTTTGTTCTTATAAAAGGAAAACTTTAGTTTTAAATGTTAACAAGGGGCAAATAATTAGTAGTTTCAGTTGTGGTCTTACCTAACGGCGGTGTTAGGTGCCACCGCAACCTATTAGGGGTTTTGGGTTGTGACAGTTTGGTATCCGAGCTTTAGGTTTACATAGGTCTCACGAGTCATGAGCAGGCCTAGTAGAGTCTTGCGGACCGGTGCAGAGACATCCGTACTTATATTCGAGAGGCTATAGGGTGTTATAAAACTTTTCTTTATTCATCTCCTATCGTGCAATTGATATTGTGCTAAGTATCTTTCTATTGATCTCTCACAGGTGGTGAGAACGCACGCATCAAATGCAATAAGCAGTAGAGGGGATGCTCCCCCCATTGCTAGAGGCCGAGGCAGGGGTCGGGGAAGGGCTCCAGCTCCAGTCAAAGGACGAGGGCTTCTTAGAGTTGCTCCAGTTGTACCACCGGTAGATCTAGTGAAGGATCTTGTTGTTGATGAGCAGGATAAGGCACCTGCAACTGTGCCATCCCCACCAGATTTCATGACTGCACCGGGATTCCAGGAGGTCATAGGCCGTATGCTGCGGGTCATGGACTCTATGACGCAGGCTAGTTTATTTCCAGCAGACTCTGCCACATCTCAAGCGGGAGGGGGAGCATAGACCCCTACTGCTCAGGCTCCAAGGAACGTACGCTGCCGTTTATCAGACCCCAACTGTACTAGCTGCGGGCAGAGCCCAGCCAGTTGCAGTGACTGTGCGAGAGGCTATACCAGTCGTGACCGTTGATCAGCAAAAGCGGCTGGAAAGATGGACTAGACTTCATCCCCCTAACTTTTGGGGGTGATCGGGCAGAGGACCCCCAGGATTTCATTGACTGTTGCAAGGATAGGCTCTGAAACATTGGGATGTTGGAGTCCAACGGGATGGACTTCACCACCTTTCAGCTTGAGGGCAAAGCCCAAAGATGGTGGCAGGCTTACCTTTTTAGCAGGCCAGCAGGTTGGTCTCCCTTGACTTGGATTAGTTTACGCATTTGTTCTTGGAGAAGTACATACCACCTTCTGAGAGAGAAGGAGATTCGGGGTCAGTTTGAGCGACTCCGTTAGTACGCCCATGTAGTCAGCACCACTGTCTACTCAGAGTGCTCCAACATGACCCTACTTTAGTGCCATTCCGGAGAGTACTTACCGTCCACAAGCTATTCATGGTTCCTTCATTGGGTATTTAGGCCATCAAGGTCAGACTTTAGGTTAGCAGTCCACTGCTCTGAGGGGTTGTTTTGAGTGCGGGGATCATGGCCACGTGAATAGGTTTTTTCCAAGACTTCGGGGAAGGCCGAGCAGTTGGTCCATCGGCCCATGATTACCGCACCAGCTACCACATTGCCTAGCCTGCCGGCTAGAGGCAGAGGGCAGGTGGGTAGGGGTCATCCTAGAGGTAGAGGCTAGTTAGGTTGCGCTCCGACTAGATTCTATGCTATCATCGCTAGGCCAGATTCAATTGCCTCCGATGTAGTGATCACATGTAATATTTCTGTCTGCCGTAGGGATGCATCGATATTATTTGATCCAGGGTATACTTACTCCTATGTTTCTTCTCTATTTTCTCCTTATCTAGATGTACCTTGCGAGTCCTTGGGCGTTCCTGTGTATGTGTCCACGCCAGTGGGTGATTCTATTATTGTGGATCGGGTCTACCGATCCTATGTGATGACTTTCTATGGTTATAAGACCAGAGCAGATCTACTATTGCTCGATATGGTAAACTTCGAGGTTATCTTGGGCATGGACTGGTTGTCCCCGTACCACACCATTCTTGATTGCCATGCCAAGACTGTTGCCTTAGCGATGCCTAAGTTGCCTAGATTAGAGTGGAGGGGTTCGTCTGTTGTTACTTCCAGCCGGATTATTTCTTTCTTGAAGGCTCGACATATGGTTGATAAGGGTTGTTTGGCCTACTTGGACTTTGTTTGGGATATTACTGTAGAGACTCCCGTGACAGATTCAGTGCTGGTAGTACGAGAGTTTTCCGATATATTTCTTACTGACCTACCTGGTATGTCGTCGAATCGGGATATCGATTTTGGCATTGATTTGGTGCCAGGCACCCAGCCTATTTCTACTTCCCCTTATCGTATGGCTCTCAAGGAGCTTAGCAAGTTAAAGGAGCAGCTTCATGAAGTTCTTGAGAAGGGGTTCATTAGACCCAGTGTATCGCCATGGGGCGCACCGATGTTGTTTATGAAGAAGAAGGATGAGAGTATGCGTATGTGCATTGATTACCGCCAGTTAAACAAAGTCACCATCAATAATAAGTATACGTTGCCACGCATTGATGATTTGTTCGACCGGTTGCAGGGTGCCAGGGTGTTCTCTAAGATCAACTTGAGATCTGGGTATCATTAGCTGAAGATTCGTGCTTTGGATATTCCGAAGACGGCTTTCCGGACTAGATATGGACACTATGAGTTTTTAGTGATGTCATTCGGGTTGACTAACGCCTCAGTGGCATTTATGGATTTGATGAATATGGGGTTCAGGTCATATCTTGACTCATTTGTCATTGTATTCATTGATGACATATTTATCAACTCGCGTAGTATGGAGGAGCACAAGCAACATTTATGGTTAGTGCTTCAGACCTTGCGGGAACAGAAGCTTTATGCTAAGTTCTCCAAGTGTGAGTTATGGATGGATTTCGTGGCTTTCTTGGGGCATGTTGTAGCAAGTGAGGGTATTAAAGTGGATCCTAGGAAGATTGAGGCAGTACAGGGTTGGCCTCTTCCCACCATGGCGACCGTGATCAAGAGTTTCTCGGGGTTAGCAGGTTATTATCGTCGGTTCGTGGAGGGCTTCTGGTCTATTACAGTGCCCTTGACTAGATTAACCTATAAGGGTGATCCATTCAGATGGTCCAATGATTGTGAGGCGAGCTTTCAGAGGCTCAAGATTGCTTTGACTACAACACCAATGTTAGTGTTGCCCTTCTGTTAAGGGATGTATACCGTGTATTGTGATGCTTCACGCATTGGCTTGGGTTGTGTATTGATGCAAGAGGGGCAAGTTATTGTATTTTCTTCACGTCAACTGAAGCCCCATGAGAAGAATTACCCCGTGCATGATTTGGTGTTGGCCGTAACAATTCATGCTCTCAAACTCTGGAGGCATTATCTCTACGGGGTGTCCTGTGAGATTTACACTGATCATCGCAGCTTACAACATTTGTTTAAGAAGAGGGACCTTAATTTGAGGTAGAGCAGGTGGCTTGAGTTACTGAAGGACTATGATATTGCCATCCAGGCAAGGCGAATGTGGTTGAAGATTCCTTGAGCAGAAATTCCAAGAGTATGGGTAATTTGGCATTTATTTCGACAGAGGACTTTATTTGCTATGGACATTTAGTCCTTAGCTAACAGACTTGTGAGGTTGGATATTTTAGAGCATAGTAGACTTCTAGCATGTGTTGTGGCTCAGTCTTCATTACTTGAGTGGATCAAGGCTCGTCAGTACGATGATACACACTTGTTGGTACTTAGAGAGACAGTACTACATGGTGGTGCCAAGGAGGTCTCTATCAGTGGGGATGGTGTTATACGACTCCAGGGTCGCCTATGTGTCCATAATGTTGATGGATTGAGGGAGAAAATTTTAGAAGACGTGCACAGTTCTCGGTATTCTATTCATCCAGGTGCTACGAAGATGTATCGTAATCTGAGACAACATTGTTGGTGGCGGCGGATGAAGAAGGACATAGTTGAGTATGTAGCGAGATGTCTGAACTACCAGCAGGTTAAGTATGAGCACCAGGTCAGGTGGCCTACCCCAACAAATAGTTATACCGGAGTGGAAGTGGGAGCGCATCATTATGGACTTCGTAGTTGGGTTTTCGCAGATGTTGAGGAAGTTTGATGTCGTTTGGGTCATTATCAATAGGTTGACCAAGTTGGTGCACTTTATTCTAGTGGTAACTACTTACTCTTCAGAGAGGTTGGCCCAGATTTACATTCAGGAGATTGTCCGATTATATGGTGTACCTATTTTCATCATATTAGATAGAGCTAGTCGGGGTACCCGAGTAGAGCTCATCACAGTCTTTCATCCGTAGACCGACGGGCAGTTGGAGCGAATAGTTCCGATTCTGGAGGATATGCTCAGAGCATGTGTCATTAACTTCAGAGGGCAGTGGGATAGATTCTTTCCCTTGGCTGAGTTTTTTTATAACAACAGTTATCAGTGAAGCATCGAAATGGCTCCATTTGAGGCTTTATATGGTCGACGATGTCGTTCGCACATCGAATGGTTTGAGCATAGCGAGGCTAAGTTATATGGCACTGATTTAGTGAAGGATTCTTTGGAGAAGTTAAAGTTGATTCAGGAGCTGATTCGTACGGCATAATTGAGACAGAAGAGTTACGCGAATCAGAAGATGTGTGATTTATTATTTATGGTGGGAGAGAAGGTTCTCTTGAAAGTCTACCCGATGAAGGGCATCATGAGGTTCGGGAAGAAGGGAAAGCTGAGCCCAAGGTTTATTGGCCCATTTGAGGTGCTGAGGCAAGTTAGGGAGGTTTCTTATCAGTCTGCTTTGCCACCTAGTCTATCGGGAGTTCATCCGATCTTCCATGTGTTTATGCTCCAGAGGTACCATGCCGATAGGTTGCACGTGCTAGATTACAACACAATTCAACTGGATGCGAGTCTGGGTTATGAGGAGGAGCCAATTGCCATTGTTGACAGGCATGTTCGCCATTTGAGGTCCAAGAAGATTGCTACAGTAAGGGTCCAGTGGAGGGGCCAACCAGTCGAGGAGGCGACATGGAAGGCCGAGGAGGACATGAGGAGCAGATATCTGCACATATTCAGCACTCCAGGTATGATTCTAGACCCGTTCGAGGACGAACGTTTATTTAAGAGGTGGAGAATGTAATGACCCGACTGGTCATTTTGCTTTCTGGATCCTGATTCCCCTAATTAAGACTCCCTATATGTGATTTTACTATTTTATGACTTGTGGAGATGGTTGGTTTAGGTTTGCAAGGGTTCGAGTTGAAGTCAGAACACTTAGTTCCTTAATAGTGGCCTAAGGTCGCAAAGTTCGACTTGAGTCAATATTTTGTGTAAATGACCTTGGAACCGAGATTTGAAGGTTTCGATAGGTTCGTATGATGATTTTAAACTTGGGCGTATGTTCGTATCAAGTTTCGGGGTGATCCGAGAGCGTTTCAGTGCTTAATGTGGAAAATTGGTTCATTGAAGGTTTCCTAGTTGTTTAAAATTGGTTTGGAGTAGACTTTGATGTTATCGAGGTTTGTTTCAGATTCCGAGCCTAAGAATAGTTTTGTATGATGATTTAGGACTTGTATGCAAACTTTTGGCATCATTCTGAGTTGATTTGATAGGAATCAGACGCACAGAAGCTTTTTTAGAAGTTCTTGAGTTTCATGTTGAATTCATGCGTTTTGGCATCCGATTCATTATTCTAGATGTTATTTTTGTTTTTTTATCATGCAAACGAGTCTGTATTATGTTGTTGGATGCATTAGTGCAATTGGATGGGTCCCGTGGGGGGAGGGGGGTTAAGGTGCAAAACAGATTGGAAGCGGACTTGGTTTTGGACATGGGGGTTGCTGGTGGCTTCAGATATGGTGCAATCGCACCTACAGGGAAATGGCCGCAGGTGCGAGCTCACAGAAATGGCCCAGTGGTCGTAGGAGCGGACTTGGGGCTGGAGCTGGAGCTGGGTGGCCGCAGGTGCGAGGCATTTTCCGCATCTGCGCGTGCGCAGATGCAATAGAGGCTCCGCAGGTGCGAAAATGGACCGGTTAGCTGGGTATCGCATGGGAGAAGGATAGTCCACAGAAGTGGAGGGCGTCCATAGAAGCGCTTCCCCATCCATAGAAGCGAGGAGGCTGGAGGCAGTGGAGGATCACTGATTGAGCCTTTTCCACACCTGCGACTAAGTGACCGTAGGTGCGGAAGCCGTTGGGCAGCGAGTGCATTTAATTCGATACTTATGATATTTTCCTCACATTTTCATTTGGTCTTTGGCAATTTTGAGAGCACATTTGAGGGGAATTCTCATCAACAACATGAGGTAAGTAAACTCCACGCATTTTCAAGTTAAATACGCGGATTATAGGTAGATTAAACATGGAAAATTAGTGAAACTTGTGGGATTTTATGAAGAACCTAAGGTTTAAGTAAAATTGGGATTTGATGGTAGAAATTGGAATAAATTATATAATTGAGCTCGGGAGGTCATGAGTAACAATTATATTCGAAGATATATGAAATTCGGGCACGTGGATCCGGGGGTAAATTTCATGAATTTTCCATATTGGGTTGGGTAAAAATTTTAATAGCTAAATTATGAACTTACGAGCATATATTTATTATTTTATACCACTTTTGATTAGTTTCGGAGTCCTCGACGTCGTTTGAGGATTTCTAGTGAGGTTGAAAAGCCGGATCGAGGACTTGGAATCGAGGTGTGTCTCTTGCCTAACCTTGTAAGAGGGAACTTATCCCCTTAGGTGTATTATTATTGTGTGCTACTTGTTGTGGGGAGCTACGCACACACGGAGTGATGAGAGTCCGTACTTTGCTATATTTCATGATATGTCCCGGTAGACTTAGATTCACATCATGTTTTTAATGGTACTGTTTATGCCTATCATGTGTATTACTTGTCTTGATTAGGACTGAGACTGAGGATTTAAATTGGAGATATCGACTTAGTTTCATACTTTCGAAAAATTGGGGAATATTTGATAAACTATAAATATGTGTCTTCTCGTCTCGCAAGTGCTTCCGCGAGCGAGGTAAATTTATTCTACTCTTATAGGATCAGGCCGTTCGACTCAGTAGTGAGATAAATTACTCTTATGGGATCAGGCCGTTCATCTCGGCATGATGGTAACACTACTCTTATGGGATCGGGTTGTTCGCCTCGGCAGTGACATAAATTACTCTTATGGGATCAGGCTGTTCATCTCAGCATGATGGTAACACTACTCTTATAGGATCGGGCCATTTGCCTCAGCAAGTTGGTAGTACTATTCTTATGGGATAGGGCCGTTTGTCTCGGCAGTACTGAGTACCACTATTCCTATGGGATCAGGTCGTTCTCCTCGAAAACTTCATGCTTAATAATTGGAACCGAATTTGGTTTGGTAATTAACGAATTAGCGCTTTCAAGGCCGGTTATGACGTGTTTAGTGATTTGATATAGCCTCATGTGTGGACTTACTGCAGTTATTTTAATTGCTTTCGCTGCTACTTGTTGTACACTCGCCATGTCTACTTTATGTTTTTTTATACTGTTATTTGACCTCTAGAAAGTGTCAAGTCGACCCCTCGTCACCACTTCTTCGAGGTTAGACTAGATACTTACTGAGTACGCGTTATTTTGTGTACTAACGCTACACATCTGCACTGATGTGCATGTATTGAGACAGGTACTACCAGTGGTCATGCTGGCGCGTAGCTAATCATCTACGGAGACTTAGAGGTGAGTTGCTTGCCTTGCTGCAATCTGAAGTACCGGAGTCTCCCTCTACCTTATTTATTATTTATGTCTATCACTTTCAGACAGTAGTTGTAGTAGTTTTTTATATTCCCTAGATTGCTCATGTACTTGTGCGCCGGGTTTTGGGGGCTTTTAGCATTTATGTACTGCTATACTTGTCATTTTTAGCACTACATTGGATGTACTTATTATGCTGGTATTTTGTTAAGAAAAGATTAGCTACGGTTGCCTGAGATCTTGCTTATTTGTTCTTTTAAAAGGAAAATTTTAGGTTTAAAAGTTTAAGAAGTGGGAAATAATTAGTAGTTTCACGTGTGGGCTTGCCTAACGGCGGTGTTAGGTACCATCGCTACCTATTAGGGGTTTTGGGTCGTGACACTTGTCTTGTCTCTTACTTGTTATTTGCCTTACATGCTTAGTTGAAGTTACGGTTTCCTGATTGCCTTGTTAATTATTTGACAGTTGAGTTACTTTGCTTGAAGTTGTTATTTATTGGAATATCTTTCTGTTGAGTTTTGGTATTGAAGTTGTTAAAGCCGTGATCACATTTAGGCAAAGTTGTAAATTGTTGAAATTTCATTCTTGTTGAGCTATTTACTTTTAGTTGCTATTGTTGAGACTCTTGTACACATTGTGGTTGAGCCATGAGGTATTTATTGCGGAAACATTACTAATGTTGATTCTTCTAGCAAGCTGTGGTAATTGGGCACTTGAGGTGCGAGTTGTGTTATGGTGTAATATTGATACGCATGCGGTGGTATAAGGATTAGGGTTAAAACACATGCGGTAAGATAAGGTGGGCTTGATACACGTGTTACTAGTAGGGGAACTACTTGAAGCCACGATGTGTGATAAGGTGGACTAAAACACGGGTAGCTATTTCAGGAAAAAGTGATTTTAAAAACTAAATGCAAGGTTCCCGTGGTGATATAAGGAAAGATTGTGATTGTGAAATAAGATACGAGGCGGTACCTCAGACGTGATTCTTGTTGTTATCCTTCATTTACATTACTTGTGTTTGTCTGCATCGTTTCCTTGGTGTTCTTTTTATGCGTTCCTCTCTTGATGCCTTAATTTCAGTATAGCTTATCTTGTTGTATTTCTTCATTGTATCATTTCCTTGTTTCCATTATTATACTATACCATACCTGCTAAGCTTCTTTATTTGTTCCAGTAGGTGTCTTGACCTGACTTCATCACTACTCTACCAAGGTTAGGCCTGATACTTACTGAGTACTGTTGTGGTATACTCATACTATGCTTTTGCACATCGTTTTTTGCAGATCCAGGTACCTCATACCAGGCTAGGCACCAGTGATTTGAGCTTTCAGATCGGAGACTTCAAGATATACCTGCCGGCATTCGTAGGCCTCGAATTCATCCTCTATCCTTGTTTTCTCTTGCGTACTCTTTATGTAGATATTGATGTATTAGGGATATTTCAGTTTACTCGTGTAGAGCTTATAACTCAGTCTCACTAGAGTTTGGGAGTTATTGTCAGCTGTATTGTGGAGTTCTTTTATGATAGTTAGTTGGTTTAAATTTGAAGTTTTATTATTATTTTCGTTATTTCTTCATGTATGTTAGGCTCCTATTCTTAGAGACTATGTTCTATCACGACATCCTACAGTGGAAAATTGGGATCGTGACAAGCATAGACGAGTTCCCAGTTTTGCTACCTCACTTCCATTTTGCGATAAATCTTTTTCTTTTACTCCACTTTTATCCAAACTCGTTCCTACACACAATAAATACGTAATGAGCATATTTCACTTCAAAAACTATGTAATGTCCCGCAACTCGCATGTCAAATGAGATGTAAACACACTAAAACATGTACTTTTGGTCATTTATCGCCACCCCATACTTAGACTCTTGCTCGTCCTCGAGCAACTTAAATTTAAGCACATCGGCAAGTAACACAATTCTAAAATATACTCAAGCATCATACCAATGGCAATAGTTTATATCAACGCTTAGAACCCAACATAAGAGTTATATACATCTTTCCTCAAGTTTAGGCCCATGCCAATACTATTTAAAATATTTGTATCCCCCTTTCTAACATCCTAGCATCAAAAGATAACTCCAATATATTCCTTTTTATGACTCGCTTCTTGTGCTAACTAAAGATCTAAGTTCCTCACCAGTCCATCACAAAACATGTTCTTGCACCAACAAAGCAAAGAGATTAATCAGTCTGGACACCCAAATACGAATATATATCTTTTTATAATTCAGGGAAAATGGGAGATGATGTGGCACTATGTATTTTTTCTTAGTTTTTTTTTGCTTTTTTTCCTCATATTTTCCAATTTAGGTGCTCTGGAAAAAATTCCTGAAAAGTCACGCATTTATACCAACAAAAATAGAAACTGAAAAGTCATGTCTTTACACTTTAATTTCATTAATTTCCCTTCCTCTCTTACTCGTGCCTCTTTCTGCAAATGAAGGGTTAATCCCCATCTCTTTGCCCTGTTGAAGAATCTATCATTTTCTTCTTTTTCACCAGCCCTAACACAATCTTTCTTTATTTTCCTTTTCAGCAAATATGGCATATTATTAAATGTATGTTGTGTTTTTCATTCTCTTTCTTGTTCTTTATAATGCTTTCAGTTTATTTTCAGAATTGTAAAACATTAAGATACATTAGTTCAAGTGTTTGTACCGCACCTTCTATAAATTGCTAGCATACTACTGATTATCTTTGTGTTGAATGATCAATTCACTTTTACACTTTATTATATAAAGTTATCTTCTTTTTTCTGCTTCTGCTGAATGATGTCGCCTCAAATCTAAAAGCGTTAAAGAGAGTCAATTCCTCAGTAAGAGAATAAAAAAAGTGTGACGTTGACAAAATTAAGAAACAAAGATGTAATTGGTATTTTGATATAAGTGAATTTTTATTCCTGCTAGATATATCAAAGCTAAGTAATCTATATATGTGTAACGATTCGACCCGTTATTTTGAGTTTTAGCACAGTGTTCGGCGGTTTGAGACCTTGAGAAGCTTCTCTATATGTATTATGACCCGCACGTGTAGTTGGTTTTGATTTTCGAGAAGTCCGGTGTTAATTTGGAAGAATAATTCTCAATTTGGAAGCTTTAAGTTGGAAGAGTTGACCAAGGTTTGAATTTTGAGTAAACAACCTCGGAATAAGGATTTGAAGGATTTTATAGGTTCGTAAGGTGATTTTAGACTTGGTCGTATGTTCAGGTGGAGTTTCGGATGGTCTGAGAGTGTTTCGACGCTTACTATCAAAAGCTTGCATTTTAGAGGTTTTGAAATTTGCTAAGTGTGATTTGGAGTGTGCTTTGGTGTTATCGAACTGCGGGTAGTGTTCTTGGACTTTGGATAGGTTCATTTTATTAGTTGGAACTTGTGCGTGAAGTTTGGTCGTGATCCGGAATGTCTAAGTGTGATCCAAGTGCGTTTAAAAGTTAAAAGAAGGATTTTTAATGTCGATTCATAATTTTGATATTATTCGCGGTGTTTAGAGCCTTTGGATAAGTTTGGATAATGTATTAGGACTGGTTGGTATGATTGGATGTGGTCCTGAGGGCCTTAGGTGTGATTTGGTGGGGTTTCGGACCAAGAAGGAGTGCTTTGGCTATTGTTGGTTCTGGTGTTGTCCTTCGCGAATGCGGTGGGGAGCACACGTTCAAGAAGAGGGATATTGGCTGGTGGGAGCAGAGAAGGAGTTGGGGCCAGGGGACTTTTACCCTACGCGAACGCGACAAGGGAGTTGCGAAGGCGAAGAATACCAGGTTGGCAGCTTTGCCCTTCGCGAACGTGGAAGGGCGACCGCGAACGAATGAGGGGAAAATTGGTCATTGCGAACACGATAGATGGTTCACGAACGCGAAGCTTTGGGCAAACAGGCCTCCGTGAACGCGGCCAGAGGCCCACAAATGTGATGAAGGGCCTAGCATATGCTTATAATAGTGAGCTCGGAGGTGATCTCATATCATTCAATTTCTCTCTTGTTGAGGCGATTTGGGGCAATTTTTAGGAGTCATTTTCACCATCTATCAGGAGGTAAGTGTTTTTCACTTGTTCTGAATTAAATACATAGATTATATATGGATTTTAACATGAAAATTTGTAGAAATTGTGGGATTTTGGAATATAACCTAGAAATGGTATTTTTGGATTTTGACCACGAAATTGGACATGGAGTTGGGAATAAATTATATATTTGAGTTCATGGTGCTATGGGTAATATTTTTCTTTAAAATATGTTGAAATTCAGGCATGTGGACCTGGGGGTTGGCTTGTTGACTTTCGTGAGGCGTTGGGAGCTATTGTTAATATTTAAGATATGAGTTTTAAGTATATTTTGATTGGTTTGCTCATTCTTTGAATAGTTTCAGAACGTTTGGCATTGGTTTGAGGTGTTAGAGATGTGTTGGGTTAGGGATAATCATGCTATGGTTAAAGTAGTAGTGAGATTTGACATCTCCGAACTTGGTGGAATTATTATTTGTGTTGTTGTATTGTCGTCCTTGTTCGAACTCATTAAGACTCGTCGGTATGAGGGTTTTCATTTGTTTGCCTTTGGGGCACGGTATGGAGAAGCGATTAGTTGAGAGGACAGTGTATTACGACTTTAGTATTGGATCAATGTTTATAGTATTGGTGGTTTGAGAGAGATGATCCTTAAGGAGGCTTAGAGTTTATGGCAATCTATTGTTTCGGGTGCTACAAAGACAGATCGTAATTTAGGGCGCTATGACTGGTGGCGGGTGATGAGAAAGGATATGGTGGGATATGTCTCACAGTGGTTGAATTGTTAGCAGGTCAAGTACAAGCAACATAGACGAGTAGTTTGCTTAGGAAGATGGTTTAACCGGAGTGGGAATGGTAACATATCGTATGGATTTTATAGTAGTATAGACACACGCTTGAGAAAGCTTAGAGCGATGTGGGTCATGGTGGACAACTGACTAAGTCTGTGCATTTTGTTTGAGGTGGTAGTTTCTGTACTTAGGAAGTTTGAATGTGATGGGAAGAGTTTGCTTGGAATGTAAAGGGATGTGAATGATAAGCATTGTTGTTTTGCTATACAACATAACTTCGAGTGTTGAATGTATTATTGGACCTTCAGCTGATGTAAATAGAAATTAACGGACTCTTAGAACTGGGGGACGAGTGTGGGCTCATGAGGATTTACTAATCTCGTGGTGGTTATAACCACGACAATGTCGTTGGAAGATGTCAATACGAAATTACACAGGTAGGCTATCTCATGTGAGCAGGTTAGGGGTTGCGTGATTTCTAATGAAGTTCCTATAAAAAGTTCTACCTTCTATTCAATGGGATGCATGTACTATGATGTGGTCTTGAATCACTTGAAGAAGATGATGCGACTGTCAGACGGTCAAAGTGTGTGTTTGTGGCTGATAATTCGTAATGTGTTATGATTAGTTCAATGAGGGCTTGTGAGGAATTTGGTTGAGTAATGGTGTGAGATCATGGTAGCCAGGAGGAGAAGTCAACGTTGGTCCTTTGATTTTGTGATTGTGGCTTAAAGCCAAGTGGGGGATCCTACTGACAATGATTGGATCACATGATTATCTGTCTTTGCAGTTTTTAGTTATTAGTACGTTGGTGGATTAGTTATGACTGATAAAGAGAACATCAGAAGGTAATTCGAGCAAGGAATCTGATGGATATGTGCTATATTTTGCCTTATCGATTCATGTAAAGATTGTGGGATGACTCAAATTTTACATCTCTTTGTGAGTGTGTTGTGCAAGGGACAGGATTCATTAGGTTGCTCTTTAAAGTATTCATGTGCTAACGGAGCACTAGTTGTTTGGTTATATAATACGGCTGGATTACAGTGGGCGGCTTTCAATAATATTTCTAGTGGATTCAAGATTTAAGGTGTGGTGCCTAAGGATTTTCGGGTTTCTTATGTGGCTGAAGATTGTGTTTTGTAGAAAAGGGTGAAGGGTTATTGGAGTATTTCTATGTTATCATCAGGTCTGCACTACAATATTAGAGAGATGGAAGAAATAGTTCCGTGTTCGCAAAAAGCTTCATCGGAACAGGTGTAGCAGTTGGAAGTACGATTAAGCGTATGAACGGGTATAAAATGGCTTATGGACATTGAGACGACATGGTCTCGTGATATGGGGTAACTCAGGATGAGTGTTGATTGAGGTCCATTATGTGTTGGGAAAAGAGGTATTTCTTCAAAAGCAAGTCAAGAGTAAATATGAAGAAGTGAGGTCAGTTTAACAGTGGCTTGTATCAACATGGTAAGGAAAATGATCGGTTCTTTTGGCGCGATAAGGCTATACATGTGTATCATGGCTATACTGTGGGCTTGGTAGTTTCCGTAATTGGAGGGATTCAATTCTGATGGTTTGGTTATGTATTTATGAGCCCCAAAAGAGTTATGGCAGTTTAAGCCACGACTTGAGGTTTGTGTCTTCTGCGATTATGGGCAGTTGGTTGTGTATTGCGATTTTCTTCTAAAATATGTTTTTCCAGTCAATGAAGTATTTATTCTACTGATGGCTCGGGATTATGACGGGGTTCTACTATTCTCACGTAGCAACATGATTGTTGCGGTGAGCGGTGTGGAGTTGGAAATTAAAGGATCAAGGTGACAATTCAGTCTTGATAGGGATGTCATGAGCTCGGAGGAGGGGGGCGGGGAGATTTTATATGTTTAGAGTATGCTGGCGCTATCTTATTGTCGCATGATAATGGTGTTCTGTAGAAGAGACATTGTGTATTGATTTGCAGATTATTGATCTACACTACATAAATAGTATGGTTGGTATCCATGGATGTGCAGATTTTGCTACCTAATGCAGAAGGTTGTAGGAGTATTTCCCATAGGATTATCGTATTGTGTAATGTGCCAGTCATTTAAGTGGTAGTGATTGAAATTAGGTATGAAGATTCTGGTACTGTCACTGATTGGAGAGAGTTTATGTCTGAGAGACACTCTATTCCTTTTGTTGCTGACTGTGGAAGTTTGTTCCGAATTTAACAATTGATCGTATATGTCAGGGATTGGGTTATTTTGGATCTTTGGAAGGTTATTGACCTATTTTGGGATGATCATAATCGACTTTGAGGTCCATTGGTAGGCCTAACAAGAATTTATGTTCTACACTAGATCGGATGTGTTCATTCAGCATAGTATTGCTTATGGATGAGTCTTCGGGCATTAGATGTTATTCATGTCGTCATCTATTCCATGTATTACTCTATTATGCCATGTGGATTGTGAGAGGCTTAGCTTGATTATTCACACACGTGTTATGATCCTGTGTAGTTTGTGGCATTATGTGAGTGAGATTGCTCTCGATATGCTGGTTGTTTATTGCACCTTAGTCGTGCTTGGCCTTTTGCAGCGCATGACGCTATCCGTCTCTCCAGGGTTATGTTTGTGCACTTTGCGTGCTTGTGGTTGATAAACATGTGTTTATTGGGTATGATCATTTTGGCTCGATAGGTATTTCCTTACTGATTGTTATGTGTGGATCGGGTGACATACCACAACGGGTATGATGTTTTGATTGGGTTGCGCACTGCAACGGTATCATATATGGATCGGGTTGCACGCAACAATTGTGAGATGTTGGGTACGGTTCCTTATACCTATTTTGTATGTCTTCTTTCTCATCTTTGAGATAACTTCATAGCATTTATTTGATTGTTTTTCCTTACGCGAGCTGGATAGTTCTGTATTCGGGTTCACTTTCTTTATTGGTCATATTTGAGTTGTGGCTTGTTGGCGCATTGATGACGTTGTATGAGATTTTAGATGGTTTTTGATGTGGCTTGTCGATCAAGCATCTTGTACTGGGTGAGACGAGGTTGTTATGCCTGAAGTCAGTGCAACAAGATTTTTATAATGTATTTTGGAAGAGAAATGCCATTAATCAGTTCAGAAAGCAACACTGGTTCTTGTTGAGCAGAGGAACTCCAAGATTTATTGTTTTGACGGGTGGTTATGAGCTTCTGCACATCTCTTTCATCATTGTAGTATTGTGAGGTTAGGAATATGACTTTTATGTGTCCGAAGGTATATTACCTATACTGGATTCGAAAATTGCAGCTAGTGTGGTTGGAAGATATTTTTATGGGCACATGAATTATGCGGTGCATCGTGTGGTTACGACTTCGGTGTATATGTATGTTTTGGTACAACTTGTGGATATTGATACAATGTATGTATGCAAGAAATTGGATCTTGTAGGAAATTTCGGATGTTTGAATTGGGTTCCAAGGCTTGTGGGCTTAGGTAGCAGGAAGGATCTTCCATCAGGGTTGAGCTAATGTGCTCGTATGAATTTTGATGGCACGGGTAGGTGCACGAGGAGTTATACAGTGATTTTGGCAACTTTGGAATGATTCTTGGCACGTTCGAGGACGAACATATGTTTAAGTGGGAAAACATGTAATGACTTGACCGGTCATTTTGAGTTCAAGCATATCGTTCGGCGGTTTGAGACCATGGGAAGTTTCACTATGTGTATTATGACCCGCACGTATAGTTGGTTTTGATTTTTGAGAATTCCGGAGTTGATTTGGAAGAATAACTCTCAATTCAGAAGCTTTAAGTCGGAAGAGTTAACCAAATTTGACTTTTGAGTTAACGACCTAAAAATCGAGATTTGAAGGTTCCTATAGGTTTGAAAAGTTATTTCGGACTAGGTCGTATGTTCGGGTTGAGTATCAGATGGCCCTGGAGCATTTTGGCATTATTATCGAAAGTTTGCATTTTAGAGGTTTTGAATTTTACTATGTGTGACTTGGAGTGTGATTTGGTGTTATTGGACTCCGTATGGTATTCCGGAAACTTCGATAGGTTCATTTTACTGATTGGAACTTGTTCGTGAAGTTTGGTCGTGATCCGGAATGTCTAAGTGTGATTTGGACGCGTTCGGCGAAGTTTGTAGGTTTGAAAGATTTTGATCGACGATTCGTGATTTTGATGTTATTCATGGCGTTTAGAGTCTTTGGATAAGTTTTGATAAGGTATGGGACTTTGTGGTATGATTGGATGGGGTCCCGGGGCCTCAGGTGTGTTTCGGGGTGGTTTCGGACCATGACGGTGTGTTTTGTTGCTGCTAGTGCTGGTTCTAGTGTTATCCTTCGCGAACGCGATGGGGAGCATGCATTCGTGAAGAAGGATATTGTTTTCTAGGTGTTTGTGCTTTGATAACGCGATGGAGGAGTCATGAATGTGAAAAATGAGCTGGGGCCAAGGGACTTTTACCCTACGCGAACGGGACAAGGGAGTCACGAATGCGAAGAACAATGAGTTGGCAGATTTTCCCTTTGCGAATGTGGAATGGCAATTGCAAATGCAAAGGAGGGGATTTATGCTGGGGGGAAATCGGTCATCGGGAATGCGATGGATGGCTCGCGAACGCGAAGCTTTGGGCGGGCAAACCTTCGCGAACGCGTTGAAGGGCCTGGTAGAGGCTTATAACAATGAGCTCAGGGGTGAGATCGTTTCATTCAATTTCTCTCTTTTTGAGGCAATTTTGGGTGATTTTAAAGAACCATTTCCATCATCTATCATGAGGTAAGTGATTTCACCTATTTTGAGTTAAATACAAAGATAATATATGGATTTTAACATGAAAACTGGTAGAAATTGTGGGATTTTGGAAGAAAACCTAGAAATGGTGTTTTTGGATTTTGACCACGAAATTGGCCATGGAATTAGGAATAAACTATATATTTGAGTTCATGGTGATGTGGCTCATATTTATCTTCAAACATTTTGGGAATTCGGGCACATGGGCCCGGGGGTTGACTTGTTGACTTTCGTGAGGTATTGGGAATTGTCGTTAAATGTTAAATTACAAGTTGTTTAGTATATTTTGATTAGTTTGCACATTCTTTGATTTGTTTCGGAATGTTTGGTAGTTGTTTGAGTTATTAGAGAGGCGTTGGAGCCAGTTATCAGATTTCAGAGCGAAGTAAGTCTCTTATCTAACCAATAACCCGTGAAGTTTCACTATTCCTGTAGGATCGGGCTGAACGTCTCAACACTACTATTATGGATCAGGTTGAACGACTTAGTTGTATTATGAGATATATCTATGGTTCATTCCGGTAGACCCTCAACGGTGTACACGATTATTATGGGATCGCTGAACGACCTCAGCAATATTATTATATGATCGGGTCGTACGCCACATCAGGAATTCGTGTCATTACTCTTGTGGGATCAGGCCGTTTGACTCGACAATATTTGAGGACTTCGTGTTTACCATTATGTATTCCGTTTGAGGAAGTACCCAGTATTTGAGGACTTCGTGTTTACTCTTCAGTTGGGGATTGTATTATGTACTTTTATCTGTTTCCACTGTTTTACCTGCCAGGATAGAGTAAATAATTATGAAGGAGACTCTATGTGATGCAAATCTTAGCATGGAATATAGCTCACCATAAAGTCCCATCAGCATCTGCGCCTACGCACCCAAATGACCACCAAATGATGCCAGATCATGCACATTTAGTGCAGAAGTGTAGCATTAGTACGTAAATTAATGCGTACCCAGTAAGTATCTAGCCTAACCCCGGAGAAGTAGTGACGCGGGGTCAACATCGACACTTACTAGTAGTCCAATAAATAAAATATAGGAATTATAAGCAGGCATGAAATACAACAGGATCAATAGAATAAGAAACATTAATCAACATGAGCCTTTAACAAAATATCATTCTAAAATTTCCATATAGCACATGCCATCTCAACCAATAAGAATCGTCAAATAAATATCCGATCTCCGGTCACAAGGGAATATCATGTAATGTCCAAGTCCCAATCATGAGGGTAATCTCGTGAGTATTCGTACTCCTGGCGGTTTTACACACAAATTATGTCGAGGTCGTTCGGCCAATCCATATAGTCGTGTACATACACTCCCGAGGTCGTACGACCCGATCCATGGATGCATCTGATATATATACATATATTTTCGAGGTGTTCGGCCTGATCCCCATGAAGAAAAAAAACTTATCGAGTTACGGGCTACGTGTTTGTAATATAACCACTGAAACGTAAAGTAATCACGACCTTACCTATTTTTGAATATCTTGCCGACACCTCAAGGTAATGAAATTTGATCTAACATGATCTCTAATCATATTTCATTTATAAATCTTAGGTAATTAAACTAACAAATTTAATTCAGATAATAAAAATATTGCATGATAATGTCCTAAGTCTGCCCGCACATAAATATGATATTAGCTACGTACGGACTCTCATCACCTCGTGCGCATGTGGAACAAGTAGCACATAACAAATACACAACTATGGGGTAATTTCCCCCTCACAAGGTTAGACAGGAGACTTACCTCGCTCCGAAGTTCAATAACCGGCTCCAACGCCCTTCTAACACCTCAACCAATGCACATCAATCTGAAACTAGTCAAACAACGTGCAAATCAATCAAAATATACTCCAATGCTCATGATTTAACAATTTATAACAATCATCAACTATGCTCGAAAAGTCAACAAAGTCAACCCTCGAGCCCACGTGCCCGAAATTGCTTGAAGATAATCATTACCCATGATAACACGAACAACTCACAATGTGCAAAAATCACTTACATGGTGATGGATGACTAACAAGCTCCTTCAAATGTCGCCCCACGCCCGGCTCCCATAGAAGATTTGTGATAAAATGAGCCAAAAATTGTTTTTGCAATCTTATACACTGCTTAAATGACCTTCATCGCGAACACGGAAATTCCCTCATGTCCGCGAAGCACAACAAGCTTCAGCTTCCAAACTCCTCTATGCGAACGTGAGAAAGGTCATGCGAACGTGAAACTTTACCAACCTGCCCATTGCAAACGCGTCTGCCCTTTCGCGAACGCGAACAATTCAGCCATCAGGCCAGCTTCTTCATAGCGAACGTGACCATTGAATCGCGAACGTGGAGCCTATACCCAAACCCTCGTGAACACATGAAAAAAGTCGCAAACACGATGCACAAAAATCCAGCAGCCAAAATCCTGGTTCGTGAACGCGATAACCCTTGCGCATTCGCGATGAACAAAACACGAACCAACAACACCAACAACAATTCATGGAGAAATGATCTGAAACCGCCCTGGACTCACCCGAGGTCCCCGAGACCCCGCCCGATCACAACAACAAGTCCCAATACCTTATCCAAACTTATCCAAAGGCTTGAAATTCCACAAATAACATCAAAATCATGAATCGACGATCAACATCCTTCTTTCAACTTTAAAACATTGCAACTTCGACGAATGTTCATATCATACTTAAACATTTCGTAATGTCGACAAACTTTACGTACAAGTCACAAATCACTATATGAACCTATTTCGATGCTTGGAACACCAAACGGACATCAATAACATCAAAGTCCACTTCAAATTAAAATCAAAAAATTCTAAAACTTTCAAAATACCAACTTTCCATAATAAGCATTGAAATGCTACCGGACCACCCTATACTCACCCCGAACATATGCCCAAGTCCAAAATCATCGTACGAACCTATTGTAACCTTCAAATCCTGATTTCGAGGTCATTTATTCCAAAGTCAAACCTTGGTCAACTCTTCCAACTTAAAGATTCCAAATTGAGAATCATTCTGCCAAATCAATCCCGAACCACTCGAAAACCGAAACCAACCATACACGCAAGTCATAATACATAATATGAAGCTACTCAAAGATTCAAACCACAGAACGATGCGCTAGAGCTTAAAACAACCTGTCGAGTCGTTACATTCTCCCCCACTTAAACGTATGTTCGTCCTCTAACGTGCCACGAACTGCTCCGGAGTTTCCCAAACCAATGTTTAACACCTCGTGCACCTACCCGTTCTACCACAACCCATCTGGGCACCTTAGCTCGAGCCAGACTGAAGATCTTTCCTTTTCACTTAGCCCATAAGCCTTAGAACCAAATTCCAACATCCGGAATTCTCCACGAGACCTGATTCTAACATACGAACACTGTATCAATTTGAACTCGTTGTACCAAGTATGATCATGCACCCATGCTGAAACCACAAAATACACCGCATAATTCGTATGCCCATAATAACATCCTCCAACCGTAGAAGCTGCAAATTCACTAATACGATGCCCGTAGTATACCTCATAACACGCATAAGCCCTGATCCTGCCCTCGCGATACTGCAACGAAGAAAGCAGCCCGTAGAAGCTCATAACCACCTTCCAAATCAATACATCATGGAGTCTCTCCACTTCACAAGAACCATTACCTCATTCTGAACTAAATAGTGACATTTTATCTTTAATATACCTAACATAAATGCAATTGCACTGATCTCGGGTGCAAAACCTCATCTCACCCAATACAAGCTGCTCGGGCAATAAGCCACCTCAAACACGATCTAAACTCTCAACAAGCTAAAAATTGAATATGACCCATAAGGGAGAGAGAACTCTGTCAAAGAACTATCCAGCCCGCATAATGAATAAAATGGCTAAACACATGCTATGAACCTATCTCAGAGATGAGAAATAAGGCACGCAAAATAAGTATAAGGAACTGTACTCAACATATCACTATTGCGGCGTGCAACCCGATCCACACATGATACCGTTGCGGTGTGCAAGCCGATCCAAATATGACACTCGTGGCGGCGTGCCACCCGATTCTCACATAATAATCAATAGGGAAGTACTCATCAAGCCAAAATGCTCAAACCCACGAAATGCCCGAATATCGACCACAAGCACACCAAGTGCATAAATACAACCCTGGGAGACAGATAGCGCCATGCGCTTCAAAACTCGAGCACGACTAAGGTGCAATAAATTACCTGTATCTCGAAAACCATCTCGCTCATATAACACTACAAGCTATATAGCATCACAACACACATGTGAATAATCAAGCCATCTCACAACCCACATAGCATAACAGAGGAATACATAGAATAGTTGACGAAAAAAATAACATCCAACGCTCGAAGACTCCATCATAAGCAATGCTATGCTGAATGAACATATCTGACCTGATGTAGAGCATACATTCACATTAGATCTACCAATGGACCTCAATCCGATTCCGATCATCCCATACTCGGCCAATAACCTTTCAAAGATCCACAATGACCATATTCATGACACATAAGTGCAACTGTCCAATCCAAAACAAACTCCCACAGTCCACAACTAAAGGAATAGAGCGCCTCTCAGATATAAACTCTCCCATTAGTGACAGTACTATAATTTCCATACCTGATATCATTCTCAAACAACCAAATGACTAACACATCATACTTATACTCTCTTCCCGCGAGACATACTCCCACAGCCTTCCGCATCAGGTAGCAAAATCTGAACATCAATGGTCGTCGACCATGCTATTTCTATAGTACTAGTCAAGCATTCATACCCAACACTTCTTCCACAAAACAGACCATCCTCAGGCAGCCCAAAAATAGTGCCAGCATACTCTGAACATCTGAAATCCTCCCCCGCTACTCCGAGTTTGTGACATGCTTATCAATACCGACCCGCAACCTTTATCGTCAATTTCAAATTTCCATACTGCCCACTACACCTATCATGCTGCTACACGTGAGCACAAGAATTTTATCATAATACATGAACCAATAATAGAGTATATACTTCATCGGCTGGACACCCTTAACCCAACATATTTCAGAAGAACAATTGCAACAGCAATCGAATTCCCATAATCGTAGAAATGCAAACCTCTACGTCATAGTCTAAACCGCCCTGACTCTTCCGGGATCTATTTACATATAACAAGGCCATCATAATCAAATACCTCCAAATCAATCAAATTATGGTGGTTGTCAAGCCCGCACATACAGCCACGAATCACCTGTATAACTTAACACACTGAAGGAACTGATCATTTCCACGACCATGTTGATTCAAACCATTATTAACTGACTCAACTTCTTCCAATTTACTCTTGACTTGCTTTTGAAATAATAGCTCTGTTAAAACACATAACGGACCCCAAACTACACTTCTCCCGAGTGACCCCAAATCACGAGACCACATCATCTCAATACCCATCAGTCATCTCATACCCTCCTCATGCACTCAATATTATCTCCAGCTAATACACCCGTTCTGGAAGATCTTCTACGAATCTAAAGTTATTTCCTTCTATCTGTCTAACATCGCACCGTAGACCCCGGTGCTAACATAGAAATGCTCCAAATCCCTTTCATAACCTGCTACAGCAACTCAATCCTTAACCACACAACGGATCAGAAATCCTTAGACACCGCACTTTAATTCTTGAACCCACTTGAACCATTATTGAGAGTCCCCCACTCTAACTTAGTCCCGAATATAACCAAACTCTAGTGCTATGCTAGCATATGATCATTTCCAAAGAAGCAACCGGATGAATTCCTTTCCTTGTACATCACATCCACAAGAAGCATAAACTCCGAGTCATCCAAAAATCTGCAAATGAATCGATAAGGCAAAATGTAGCACACATTTATCAAGTCATTTTCCCGAATTACCCTTGATGTTCTCTTTCCTTATTCATAACTAATCTATCAATGTATTGATAACCTAATACTTCCAAGGCACACAACCACGTGATCCCAGTCATAGACGGTGGGCTCCCCTATTTAGCATTAATCTACAATCACATAAACCCAGAACCCACAATACCTCATCCTCCTCAATTACCATGATCTCGCACCGTTAACCCGCTAAATATCTCATGATCTCATGTTAAACATTTCATAAAACATTCCGAATTATCAGCACAGTCGCACATCCGACCAAATGATAGTCGAACTATCTACTTCAAGTGACCCAAGATCAGATCGCAGTACATGCCTCATATGGGGTAGAAAGTATAACTCTTTGTAGGAATGTCATCAAAATTCACGCAACCGCTAACATGTTCATAGGAGATATCCCACCTGTGGAATTCCATATTGACATCTTCTAATGACATTGCTGTCACGCCGCAAACCTAGGGAGGTGTGGCTGGCACCCAATGTTATACTGGCCCGAGCAAACCACTTTGTAACACTTTTCTTTAACTATCATGGGCCAACATGGCCCCAACTTATAATGTATAACTATAAGTGGGCAAGCGTTGTATCAATGCGCATCGTTCTTAAAACACGAATACATATGGTTCGTCAAGGCCTCTGACATACTGTACTAAATGAACCTCTGTCTACAAATCCTCTAAGATTATTTGACATCAAATGGGACAGGGTACCGGCCTACCCATAAGTCTGTAGCAAAACTCTGACACGATGACTTATAGACTCGGCTGCACTCCGAATGAGGTGGAGTCTTAGAGATCCTTCGCTGAATGCTGACCTCGTATACTATGAGAGCTTGTCAAACTGATTATATATACCTGCAAGCATGAATTTAGTATTCCCAACAAAAGGACGTCAGTACGCATAATGTACCGAGTATGTAAGGTGGAACTGAAACGTAATAATAAGTCAACATTAATTAAATACTTATAAGAATCAACCTGAATCTCTCAAGTGCCACCGTGTTATGTATCTGTATATATATATATATAATGCTTCTCTTTGAGACTATTATCCATATCTTATGATGCATGACTGCCCAACTGATCAGTGGTAACTGCCCGACCGGCCGTAGCACGGTGGTAAATGCATGACTGCCCAACCGGTCGTAGCTCGGTGGTAAATGCACGACTGCCCGACCGGCCGTAGCTCGGTGATAAATGTGAAACTGGCCCAACCGGCTGTAGCTTGATGGTAAATGCATGACTACCCGACCGGCCATAGCTCTGTGGTAAATGTGTAACTGCCCAACCGGAAGTAGCACGATGGTAAATGCATGAAGATGCATGTATCACCATATTATAAACATTTACATCTTTATCTAATACCTCAGTAGAGACCTAGGAACGTACTTAGACATACTTAAATATAACTTTACAGGAATGAATAACATATACATCCTTAACTGCTAAGAGTAGAACCACTTATGGAATATCATTACGTTTATGTATCGTTACATGGATCATGCCAAAAGAAAAGGAGTGATAGCCTAAACATATCTGAACCGATTCTCTTGACAATCCCTCTAACACATGTTGATTGCGACAAATCATGTAACGGCAGATCAAAGTAAGGAAGAATTTGCGATATTCTTGAGAAAGATGGTCCAGTGCTCTCTTAGAATCGCAAATTCCATTTTCTGTAGCGTTATAAGGGTTCATTAGAATTTCCCTTTGAGAATTCCATCCGTTAGCAAGCCTATGCATCCAACGTTGCTGGTCTAATTCTAAAGTGGAAAGTACGCCATAACTTATTCCTATTCTCCAAGTTACATTACCAAATAAGAAACCAAATCAAGTGTAACACCCCCGAAAAATTTCGAAGTACTTAAGCGCTATTAAGAAAGTTGATGTGTGCTAATCATATTATATGCGTATAGACAAGGACTATTATAGGAATGATATCAATTGATCATGATAATATATGTATGATGTGCATTAAGAATGGTTTATGGTCTAAGAAGAGCCCCAAGGCTAAGTCAAGTTGAAAATTTTATGATGGGATAAAGTTTCAAGTGAGTTCGCATAAGATCCTACTTCAAACGCATTATGCTACCAAACTATAACTATAGATGCATCTCATATATATACATATACTGCCAAGGTGTTCGGCCCGATCCCCAGGAAGAGAAGAAACTAATTGAGTTACGGTCTACGTGTTAGTAATATAACCATGGGAACGTAAAGTAATCATGACCTTATCTATTTTCTAATATCTTGACGACAACTCAAGGTAACGAAATTCGATCTAACATGATCTCTAATCACATTTCATTTATAAATCTTAGCTAATTAAACTAACAAGTTGAATTCAGATAACACAAATATTGTGTTATAAAGTCCCAAGTCTACCCGCACATAAACATGATATTAGCTACGTACGGACTCTTGTCACCTCATGCGTATGTAGATCCCATAATAAGTAGCACATAAAAAATACACACCTACGTGGTAGTTTCCTCCTTACAAGGTTAGACATGAGACTTACCTTATTTTGAAGTTCCATAACCGACTTCAATGCCTTTCTAATACCACAACCAATGCCCATTGATCTGAAACTAGTCAAACAATGTGAAAATCAATCAAAATATACTCCAATACTTATAATTTAACAATTTATAACAGTCCTCAACTTCGCTCGAAAATTCAACAAAGTCAACCCTCATGGCCACATGCCCGGATTCGAAATATTCTTGAAGGCAATCATTACCCATAATACCATAAACTCAAATATATAATTTATTCCTAATTCCATGTCCAATTTCGTGGTCAGAATCCAAAAATATTTATTCTAGGTTTTCTTCAAAATCTCACAATTCCCACCAATTTCCATATTCAAATCCATATATAATTCATGTATTTAACTCACAATGTGCATAAATCACTTACCTAGTGATGGATGACGAAAACACTCCTTCAGAAATCTCCCGAAGCTCGGCTCCCATGGAATATCTGAGATAAAATGAGCAAAACCTGTTTTTGCAATCTGATACACTACCTAGTCAATCTTCATCTTGAACGCGTAAATTCCCTCGCGTTCACTAAGCACAACAAGCTTCAGCTTCCAAACTCCTCTACGCGAATGCAAGAAAGGCACGTAAACGCAAAGATTTACTAGTCTGCCCATCGCAAATGTGTCTGCCCTTCCGCGAACGCGAAGACCAAGTCAGCCACCAGGCCAGCTTCTTCATTGCGAATGCAGCCATTGAATCGCGAACGCGGAGCCTTGCCCCCAAACCTTCGTGAACGCGTGATAATAGTCGCGAACACGAAACACAAAAATCCAGCAACCAAAATCCTTTTTCGCGGACGCGATAACCCCTACGTGTTCGCCATGAACAACACCAGAACCAGTAACAACAGCAACAATTCATGGAGAAATGATCCGAAACCACCCGGAACTCCATCAAGGCCCCGGGGACCCCGTCCGATCACACCAACAAGTCCCAATACCTTATCCAAACTTATCCAAAGGATCGAAATGACACAAATAACTTCAAAATCATGAATCGACGGTCAAAATTCATCCATTAACTTTCAAACATTACAACTTCGATGAACGTGTCTGTATCATACTTAAATATTCCGAAATGGAGCCAAACTTTACGTACAAGTCACAAACCACGATACGAACATATTCTAAGGCTCGGAGCCCTAAATGGACATCGATAACACCAAAGTCCACTTCAAATCAATTTTAGGAAATTCTAAAACTTTCAAAATGCAAACTTTCCATAATAATAGCTTAAATGCTCCCGGACCACCCGATACTTAATCCGAACATATGCCTAAGTCCAAAATCATCGTACAAACCTATTAGAACTTTCAAATACCGATTCCGGGGTCGTTTACTCTAAAGTCAAACCTTGGTCAACTCTTCCAATTTAAAGCTTCTGAATTGAGAATCATTTTTCCAAATCAATCGTGAACCGCTTGAAGACCGAAACCAACCATACACGTAATTCATAATACATAATATTAAACTACCCAAAGTTTCATACTGCCAAACGACACGCTAGAGCTCAAAACGACCAGTCGGGTCGTTACATTTTATCCCGTCTATTTTATATTCCAGACAGATATTGTAGTAGTATTATACTTTCTAATAAATACTCATGCACTTGTGACATCAGGGTTTAGGGATTTAGATTTAGTTTTGGTTGTATTCCTTCTAGTTATATTTTGGCTTCATTTGAACATTTAAAAATAATAATATCTACATTTCCTATAAAAACAAATGATTTTATCTCTTTATTTCTTAAATCATTTTGAAATGCATTTTGGATTAACTCAATGTCACAGTGAATCACTCTTGTCAGGAAATTCCCTCTACAACTATTGTAGAATCTGAATATAATGTTGCAAACAATGAAGTTAATTCTAGAAAGGCTTTATGAAGTGATGGGGTGAAGGCTATAGAGATTGGAGCATATGAAAGATACGATTGGATGCCAGGTCCAAGAGAATGGAGAAGATAATAAAACAGTTTTACCAAGGCAAACCTCTACAGTAAACCCTAATCAACTTCAAACTAGGGTTGATGATGAGGTGAGAATTACGATTAGTTTAAGGAAGTTGGGGACATCAATAACTCCACATTTACATACTAAGCAAGGTCCAAGTAGTGCAGCACCTCGACAATCCACAGATTTGAAGGAATCCAATGGAACAGTAAACCCTAACATTCCTGCTTGGGTTCATTATGTAGCTGGGGATGATGTAATATATGTAGGGGATGCTAGTATGCGCAAGAAGGGTCATGAGATGGTCATTGGTGATATAGTGGTGTGAGGCAAGCTTTCTACAGCAAGCAAGCCTACAGGAACCAATGTAAGAGTAACTTCTGCTACCAATGTAATAGTAAACCCTAATGGGGAAACTATCAATATTCTACAAAGAACTGGGGCTGAGAGATGTCTTCAAAGGGAGGTTGTAACGACCCGATCGGTCCTTTTGAGCTCTAGTGTGTTGTTAAGCTGTTTGAGGCCTTGAGTGGCTTTATTTTAGGTATTATGACTTATACATGTGGTCGGAATTGAATTTCGGGAAGTTCAGGATTGATTTGGAAAGAAAATTTTAATTTCGAAATCTTTAAGTTGGAAGAATTGACTAAGATTTGACTTTTAAGTAAACGACCTCGAAATCGGGATTTAAACATTCCAATAGGTTCATATGATAATTTTGGACTTTGGCGTATGTTTGGGTTAAGTATCGGGTCACCCGGGAGCATTTCGGTGTTTATTTTAGAAAGTTGGCATTTTTGGAAGTTTTAAAATTTCATAAGTTCGGTTTAAAGTGGATTGTTTTGTTATCGATGTCCGTTTGGAGTTTTGAGCCTAGGAATAGATATGTATCGTGATTTTTGACATACACATTAGGTTTGGAGTCATTCTGAAATGTTTTGATATGGTTCGGACGCGTTTGTCAAAGTTTAAAAGTTTGAAAGCTTAAAGAAGGGTTTTGATCGTTGATCCGTAGTTTTTATGTTATTTGGCTTGATTTGAGTCTTTGACTAAGTTTGTACTGTATTTTGGGACGTGTTGGAATATTTAGTCAAGGTCCCGGGGGCCCTTGGGTGGATTCCGGATGATTAACGGATCGGATTTTTGACTTAAGAAAAAGCTGGAGGATTCTAGTTGTTAGTGCAACCGCTTCTACAAAAGCTTCATCACAGCAGAGGCCTTGTAGAAGCAAGGCAGTAAACCAAAAAAGCGACTAGAAGGGAGCTGGGAAGAGGCCGCAAGTCCGAAAGGAATTCCCGCACCTGCGAGACCGCAGAAGCGGCCCCAGAGTCGCAGAAGTGGTAGGGAGTGAGGCAGGCTGGAGGCGCAGGTATGAGTTTTATGTCGCACCAGCAAGACCGTAGAAGCAGATTGTTAGTCACGGGTGCGAGTCCGGTCTGCAGATGCGAAGGAAGAGGGCTAAAGGGGGACCGCACAAGCGGTATTGTGGCCGCACCTGTGGAAACACAGAAGCAGTCAGGTGGCCGCAGGTGCGAGATATCGCTGGGCAGTAAGGCTTTTATAAAAATAGGATTTGGACCATTTTCTTTCATTAAACTTGGTTGGGGCAATTTTGGAGAGCTTCAAGGGGAAAGTTTCATCAAGCAACACAAGGTAACTGACTCCCACCTATTACAAGTTAAATACATGGTTTATATATGGATTTAAATATGAAAATTAGTAGAAATTGTGGGGTTTTACTAGAAAACCTAGAATTTGGTACTTTTGGAATTTGACCACAGGTAAAGTTTATCCTCGGAAATTTTCAGAATCCGGGCACGTGGGCCCGAGGGTTGTCTTTGTTGTCTTTTGAGCGGAGTTGGGAATCATTTTAAATTGTTAGATTATATGTATTGTGGGTATATTTTGATTGTTTTGTACGTCGTTTGACTAGTTTGGAAGAGACGGGCATCGAGTTGAGGTGTTTGAGTGGCGTTGGAGCCGGTTATGGAACTTCGGAGTGAGGTAAGTCTCTTGCTAACCTTGTGAGGGGAAAACTACTTCTAGGTGATATTTATTGTTATGTGAAACTAGTTGTGGGTGATACATACGCATGGGGTGACGAGAGTCCGTACGTAGCTAAAGCATATTTATGTCCGGGTAGATTTAGGACTTCATCATGTATAATTGAATTGTTTGAACTTGTTCTGCTGGCTTAATTAATTAAAGTTGTAACTGAAATTGATTTAGAAATAAATATATGTACACTGGGCCAAGCCTTAACACTTTGAGTTGTGGACGAGTTATTTGAGAAATGGTAAAGATTATATTCATTTTATACTTGTGTGCTGTATTGTAAACACGTGTCTCGTGATTCGGTAATTTCTTTCATTTTCTTGTGGAGCAGGTCGAACGCCTCGGCAGTATATAGATGCATCTATGGTTCGTGCCGCATAACCCTCGGCAGTGTACACATTATTTTGGATCAGGCCGAATGACCTCGATAGGAATCGTGCGTTATAACGCTATTAGACTGAATATTCACGAGATAAACCTTCCACTGATGCCCGGCGTTTTATATGGTATCCCTTATTTAATTGAGATTGACACTTGACATTTTCTGAGTTGTTAAGGTAGAACACAAGATCTAGAAATTTATGCTTTAAAAGAAGTAATTGTAAGATTATGTAATTTGCAGATTTACCCCATCATTGTCGCATGCTTCATACCTGCTTATGTTTTTTTATATTTCTTTATTTGGACCTTTAGTGAGTGTCGATGTAGACCCCTCGTCACTACCTCTCCGGGGTTAGGCTAGATAGTTACTGGGTATGCATTGATTTACGTACTCATGCTGCACTTCTTCACTAAATGTGCAGGATCTGACAAGTTAGTTTGATGATTACCTTGGCGCGTGGGCGCACCTGCTGAGGAGACTTCATGAGAACTGCCCTCCAGGCTATGCATCGCAGTCCACCGAGTCTCCATTGTACTAATTATTTTATCTTGTCTTATTACATTCGGGACAGGTGTTGTATTATTATTGTACTCCTTAGAAAATGCTCATGCACTTGTGACATCGGATTTTGGGGGTTCCTACTGGTTGTTCGTTATTGTAGTTCACGTTGTCATTATTATTTTACATTGTAAATTCCATTTTATACTATTTAAGTAATGGAAATTATGATTTCAAAAGTAATAACATGAGCAAATAAATTGATAAATCGACGTTGGCTTGCCTGACGGCGTCGTTGGGCGCCATCATGACTTATAGTGGATTTGGGCCATGACAACTTGGTATCAGAGCATTAGGTTCACTTGGGTCTCACGAGTCATGAGCAAGTCTAGTAGAGTCTTGCAGATCGGTACAGATATGGCTGTACTTATCTTCGAGAGGCTATAGGGTTGTTAGGAGCACTTTCCTTCTTGATTTCCTCATCATGCAGTTTGATTCCATTGAGGCTTGTGCCTTTATTTCCTTCCTACTCAATCTTATATGTCGCGAAGCACTTGTTACAAATTGGGCGTCGAGTAGTTGTATTGGTACTACGGACGTGGTGCATGATGTTTTTCCCTGCATGTTCGGGGAGGCTATTATCGTCGCCTTGCGGAAGGATGTTATGTCATTTTAGTTCAGTATCTGTACTTCCTATGGTTTTGAGGCTATGCACGGACTGTTATAATATTCATGTGATGTTATCGCATAGTGTTGGTGTAATGGTAGAGTGCTTGTCTATGTGTCGAGTCAGTGAATGGCTTTAAAGGAGGATTTTTCAGTGCATGATTTAGAGGTTTATCATTTAATTCCAGCAAAGGAAGGGCAATCGGACTATGGATGTTCAGGCTTGGTTGATGGAGTAATGAGGCTCAATATTTTCGAGCGTGGTGGAATTATTATTTGTGACGTGGTATCGTCGTCCTTGTTGGAATGCATTAAGGTTTGCCAGTGTTATGGTGTTCTTCGATTTGCCTTCGGGGTAGGATATTGGGAAGTGTCACCTAAGAAGCAGTTATCAGGGATAGCAGAGTGTAGCGATTTTAGAATCGAATTGGTGTTTCTAGTATTGATGGCTCGAGAAAGATGATCTTCTAGGAGGTTTAGAGTTGGTAGCAATTCATTAGTCCTGGTGCTATAGGTATGGATTTGGTTTGAGGCAACATTTGGGCAGCAGAGTATGAGGAAGGACATGGCGGGAGGTGTCTCGCGGGGGTTGGATTACTAGCAAGTCAAGTATGAGAAGCGGAGGTCGAGAAGTTGTTTAAAGGAGGTGGTTTGATCAAAGTGGGAGTGGAAAAGTAGCATAGGGATCCTGTGGTAGCATAGTTGCGCACCTTGAGGAAGATAAGAGCGATTTGGGAGGCATGGTGGAAAGTGATTGGGTCTACAAATTTTATTTGGAATGATGGCTACTGTGCTAAGGAAGTTTGAATATGACGGAAAGAAGTTGGCTCGGAGTGTTTAGGGGTGTAAGAGCTTGATTAACGTTATGGGATACGACGTGACTTGAGTTTGGAAGGTATTGTTGAACTTTTAGTTAATGTCAACGGGGAAGGAACAAATTTATACAGATGGTGGGTGAGCATGGGCTCAGGAGGATTTGCTGATTATGTGGTAGTTGTACCCAATGCAGCGTCATAGGAAGATGTCGGTAAGGAATTCCACAGATGGGTTATCTCCTGCATGCATGTTAGAGGTTGCATGATTTTGAAAAGTTTCTACGAGGAGTTCTACTTACTACTCGGTAGAAGGTCAAATATGCGGTCGTGGTTGTTAATTTAGAATGTTCATGAAAATCTTAACAAAAGACTTCGAGAAATTTGGCAGGTTAACGGTGCGAGATCATGGAAATTGAGAAGGAGGAATTGTTGCGGGCTCTACATTATGTGGTGGTAGCTTAAAGCTAAGTGGGGAGCCCCACCATCTATGATTGGATTGCGTGGTTGTCTGCTTGTGCGGTTTCTGGTTATCGATGCGTTGGTGGGTTAATTATGACTAGGAAAAGGAAATGTCAGGAGTAATTCGAACAAGGAACTCAATGAATGTGTGCTATACATCGCCTTATCGATTGAGGTGCAGGATTTGGGAAGACTCAGAGTTTATGCTTCTTGTGGATGCAATGTACAAGGAAACAAATCCAGTTGGTTACTCCTTTGAGAGGGTGTTCATGTTCTCGCAGAGCGTTGGAGTTTGGTTTTGTTCGGGATCATGTCAGAGTGGGTGAATCTGAATAATGGTCCATTGTGTGGTTAAGGATCGAGTTTTCATAGTGGATTACGAATGAAACTTGGAATGTTCTATGTCATCGTCAGGTATGTGATGCAGTATTGGAGTAAAGGAAGAAATAGCTTCGGATTCGTGGAAGGTGTTGCAGAATGGGTGTGCCGGTTAGATATGCTATTGAGCGCTTGAGAAGGGTATGAGATGATTCATGAGTATTGAGACGATGTGGTTTCGCGATTCGGGTCACTCGGGATGAGTGCAGATTGAGTTCATTATGGTGTGAATGGAGCTATTATTATTTCTAAGTCAGGTCAAGTATAAATTGAAAGAAGTTGGGTCAGTTAGTAATGGTTAAATCAGCATGATTTTGGCAATGATCAATTACTTCGGTGTGTGAAGTTATACATGTGGTTTGTGGTTGTACGTGTGGGCTTGACAGCCACCACAACTTGATTGATTTGGGAATTATTTTATGTAAATGGCCTTGTGGTGTAAATGGATTCCGGAAGAGTCTTGGCGATGTAGGTCACAACTTGGGGTTTGTACTTCTTGCGATTTGGGAAATCAGTTGCGTGTTGCATTGGTTCTTCTGGAATGGGTAAGTGAAATGTTTCTAGCCAATGAAGTGTTCATTCTACTAATAGTTCAAGGGTTATGGTGAATGCGTGTATTATCGCGTAGTGGCATGATAGGTGTAGTGAGCTGCATGGTAATTAGAAGTTAAGGATCGCGGTTGCGATTCTGTGTTGATAAGAATGTCATGAGCTCGGATGAGTAGGGAAGAATTTAGATGTTTAGAGTAAGTTGGCATTATTTTAGTGTCTCCCGAGAATGGTGTTCTGTGTAAGGAGCATTGTGTACTAATTTGCGGATTGTGATTTGCCTTACGACATTAGTACGGTTGGTGGTATGGATGTGCGAACTTTGCTACCTGAGCGAAAAGTCATGGGAGCGTACCCCACGAGGAGATTTGTATAAGTGTGGCATGCTAGTCACGTGATTGTTAAATATTGGAAACTAGTACGGAGACTTTTGTACTATCGTTAATGTGAGAGTTTATGCCTGGAAGGCGCTCTATACCTTTGGTTGTAAATTGTGGGAGTTTGGTACGGAGTGGACGGTTGTCGTGTGTGTCATGAATGGGGTCATTGTGGGTCCTTGGAAGGTTATTGGCCCAGTATGGTAAGATCAGAATCGGTTGGAGATCCGTTGGTGGGCCTAATGGGAATGTGCGCTCTACATCAGGTCGGATGTGTTCATTCGTCATAGCATTGCTACAGAGGATTCGTCGGGCATTGGATGTTATTCACGTCGTCAGGTATTCCATGTGTTGATAACCAATTTTGCCCTCATATCTTCTCAAATAGTATATATACCTTTCAAAATATCATTTTGCATCATTATTTAGTTTACAAAATCTATACAAGCATTTTCTATGATTTTCCATAATTTTTAGAGCTTTAAAATTGATTTTTTCTTCCATTTAAATTACTTGAATACTTATTAATTACTCCTTGAAATTATTTTGTGATGACTTAATTACCTATAATTATTATTTTGTATCTATAATACACGTTTCAATTATTTTCACTTCATTTTTATATAATTACATTAGTATTTTTAAGATATTTGCACAATCTTGCAAATATAGCCTATATTTTATAATTTTTATCGCATTTGTCATTTTATTCAAGGTCAAAATAATATTTTACATTTTTATAATCTTCTACTATTGTTTTAAAGTATTAATTTTCATAATTAGCATTTTTATATTTTATTTAACTTTTTTTTATTAAATTATTTTCCTCTTAATTTCCTATTTTAATATCTGGCCCAAAATTGTGATTAATTTCGGACCAATTAAGGTCTAAATGAACCCCTGGCCCAATAACCTTTGCAGCCCAAATGACCTATTAAAAATCCGGGCAAAACCCGTTTATAATGACCCGCCCCACCTTCCTCTTAATCTTGGCCGTTGATCTCAAATGTTCAACGGCCCGAATTAAAACCCGCACTCTCCTTATATCCCCTCACCCAAACCCTAATCCCCATTTCCCTTCATCAACAGCCTCTAAACACTCCTCCCTCCTTCAGAAACCTTAGCCGCCCCCTCAATCTTCTCCGAATCCGTCTCAATCATGGATTCCTTCTATGATTTTCTTACCTTTTACGTGCTATCTCAGTATTACTTGCGAGACTATGGTATTACTTAGTACTTGCCTAAACTTGGCAAGTATCATCTCTCAGATTCGGGCCCGTTCAACTTCAATCGCTAAGATCTGGACAATATCTCGTCCATATACATGGAAGAATAACTGATTTCTCATACCAGTAGACGAATTTTCAAACGTTAAACCCTAATTAGGGTTTGATTTTCGATTTCTTTCCTTTACGGGTCGCTTTATGATTGCATGTATATTTTTCCTTTCCTTGTTTATGTTTGATTGGCTTCTTTCCCTATTTACTTGTCTGATTTAACCACTATATAAATCCCTCCCCATTCCTCTTTGAAGGGGACTTGAATCACAAGATTCACTAAAAAATTGAAGTTATTGTTCTCTCATTCTCTCATTCTCTTGTTCTATATTTGGTTCTTGGCCGGCTAATAGCCAAGGCCACCGAAATTCGATTTTTCAACTTTTCTTGGTGCGAGCACTACTCGGGATTCATCTGAAGCCCTTGGGAGACGTATTAAGATTCTGGTTCTTGTTCTTTGTTGGTATTCACAGTACTGTAGAGTTTGTTCTTTATTGTTGTCTGTTTATTCAACTGGTAACTGGTAAGTCTCTTGGCTTTGTTTTTTTTTTACAATTTCGTCCTTCTGTGTTCATGTCTTGTCTATTCACACCTCTAAAATTCCACGATCTAATGGGTTTCTGGGCTGTGTCTGTGTGAAACCTTGTCAGAATTGAACTTGTTTATGATCTGAACTTCTTTAGCATTTGATTTTTACTTGAAATTTCTAGTTATGAGATATGTTATATGTACATGCTTAACTTGAACAATTTGGACTCTCTTAAGCTCGTATGTTAGTATTTGAGTATTTACCTTTACTGCCTGTCATGAGTGGCTCCCCTACTTTGTTCTGAATTCTTGTAATAGAATATACTCTAATCTATGTTGACACCTTCACTCTAGCTGTGACCTGCTCCCATGCTATTTTGTCACTCACTATGCCTTTGGTCTGCTTAATCCTGTATCTTTAGCGATTAGTTGGGACCTTTAGAGTAGCTATCTTAATTTGTGTTTCCTTACAATATTTAATACTGTTTTTGTCATAATGTAAGTTGGCATGTCTATCTTTCTGATATTGTGATGGACGCCTAACATAATTTGAACCCCTGGGTTTTAACTCTTTTAAGCTAGTGCTTAGCATTGTGTGCATTTGTATGTTAGTAATCTCAGAAAACATGATTCCCCTGCTTTCTACAAAAATGTTTTCTGTCCAATCTGCTAAGCGTTTGAACTTGTGATATCAACCTGTCCTTTGAGTTTTGTTGATTCTCTTTGCTTGTATGTTCTTTGTTTAATTACCCATATCGTGTCTGCTTCTAAAATATAAGTGCCCCTCTTCAAGTGCTATCACTTGATCACTGTTCTCTCACTCTCATTTGTTACCTACACTATTCTGAATCTATCACTCTTGGCCGGCTGAAAGCCAAGGCCACCAAAACTCTCTCTATTGACCTCCCTAGTATGAGCACTGCTCGGGGTCCATTTGAGACCCTTGTGAACTATGACACACTTGGATTTGGGGGTTTTTGGTCGCTCTCTTTGCTGCTGGAGCTGTTTCAAATATCCCTTACTAACTTGGTTACCTTTTGTTTATTTTTCTTTCTTTTGATTATTCCCATCCCCCAAGGTTGGTTCTTGCATACTGGCATCATTTGCATATCACACTAGATTTAGAGGTCCTCCAACTTCTCCCCCACCAAGTGATCCTAAAGGCATAAGCACAGGAAAAGGAAAAATGGATGATTTAAGCGGTATCAGAAAATACAATGCTACTATGGTAGAAACCGTTGAAACTTCAGATGGCCGAAGTACTCCGTCACAGAACGAATTGGTCTTACGCTTGGAACAGAAAATCCTAGAGCTACAAGGGGAACTTGAGCAGGTCCAAAACTTTGCAAACCTTTCCCTCTACCTAAACGTCCCTAATATCAACCAACAAAATCCTAATGCCCAAAACCCGACACCACCCCAAAACACGCAGAACCAAAATCCACCGCCACCACATCAATACACCACACCTCCTCAGAACCATAACCCTCCACTAGTACCTACTCCTCAACAACACCATCATCATTCGACTCAATACCCGCAAACCACCACTTATCACACTCCCCAAAATGCACCACAACCTACTCCTGATCCCCAAAACTCAACCAATGACCACCCTTATGCTCAGATTCTCAGAGTTCACCAAAGCAATCCCATATATGTGTAAACTTTACCCCACACCCCACAACAAACCCTATAAATACTGGAGTCAACCGAGAAGAACCTGCTCATCAAGAACATGGAGGAAGAACTCAAGAAGCTCACTAGCAGAGTTCAGATCGTCGAAGGTGGTAAGGGAATTGAAGGTTTGAATTATGAGGACTTGTGCATTCAACTAGATGTGGAACTGCAGAGGGTTACAAACCTCCTAAGTTTGAAATGTTCGATGGAACTGGTGATCTGAAGGTACATCTAAGGACACGTTGTGACAAACTTGTAGGAGTGGGCAAAGATGAACGAATCCGTATGAAGATGTTCATGAGAAGCCTCACGGGAGATGCTCTGTCTTGGTATATCAGTCAGAACCCGAAGAAGTGGGTTAATTGGGTGAGCATGGCATCATATTTCATGGACAGATTCAGGTTCAACATAGAAAATGCACCAGACGTTTTCTACATTCAAAATCTCAAGAAGAAACCATCAGAAACTTTCCACGAGTATGCTAATTGGTGGAGATCTAAAGCTGCAAAGGTAAGGCCAGCGCTTGAAGAAGAACAAATGAATAAGTTCTTCGTCAGAGCTCAAGACCCACAACACTATGAAAGGGTGATGGTTATTGAAAACCATAAATTCTCTGACATCATCAGGCTGGGAGAAAGAATAGAATAAGGGATCAAGAGTGGAATGGTGAAAACTTTTGTGGCACTACATGCAAAAAATAAAGCCTTGCAGTTAGGAGGTATCTCGAAGAAGAAAGAAATGAGTGATGTAATGGTGGCCCAGGGTCCTAAGTCTCCTCTCACATACCAAACACCTCCACCCACATACTAGCCCTCACCCCTAGATACCAACAACCTGCCACTACCTACCATGGCTACAACACCCAACCCGCATATTATCACTCACCACCACCCACCCGCCAAAACTACCAAAACCCAAGGCCAAACGTCGACCACAAACCACCCAGACAATACACTCTAATAGATAAACCCGTAGACCAACTATATGAGAGACTGAAGGCTGCTGGTTATGTCACTCCCATCCTCGCCGTTGCTATGGAAAACTCTTTTCAGTGGATTAACCCAAACAAGACATGTGCCTATCAATCAGGCATGAATGGCCATACTATTGATGAGTGTCGCACTTTGAAGGACAAGATTCAAACATTCATTGGCACCAAGGTCATACATGCAAAAGAAACCGCACCCAATGTTAGTAACAATCCTCTCCCAGATCACAGAGGTGAGGGAGTGAATGTGATAGAGATCGATGAAGACTGGGATCCGGAGGGGTCAATTGGACTCATTCGGGAGGGGTATGATCCTAAAACATCTCCAGTCACCCTCACGCCCATTGTGGTACAAACCCAAGCACCGTTTGAAGTCGAGATAACCGCACCAGCACCATTTTAAGTTGAGGTAACCACACCCTTCACTGTGATGGTAGCACCCACGCCATCTTACAAGTCTGATGTTATACCATGGGACTATGTTGCGGAAGCGAGAAGGAAAGGAAAAGCGAAAATGGAAGAAACAGGTGCAGCATAAGGCATGACTAGAACTGGCAGGGTTTATACACCAGAGCACTTGGGAGGAACAAGCAAATAAGCTGCATCTAAGCCGTCTATTGTTGAGACTGGTCCTGACGACCTTTGGAGAAAAGAACAAGCGAGAGAATACTCTGTGGTTGACCATTTGAAAAAAACTCCCGCTCAAATATCTATCTTGTCACTGCTACAAAATTCTGAGACATACAGGAATGCCCTGATGAAGGTGCTGAGTGAAGCCTATGTACCCAGCAATATCACTAGTGGGGGAAATGGCCAACATAGTCGGGCAGGTACTGGAAAGCCACAAAATCACCTTTCATGAAGACGAGCTGTCACCAGAAGGACTAAGTCACAATAGGGCACTACATATCACAGTGCAATTGGAGGATAAATTCATCGCCAGGGTCCTGATAGATGGGGGTACGAGTCTCAATATATGTCCACTGACCACAAGGTTGGGTAAAGGCCTACACGAGATACGAGCAGGAAGCATGAATGTGAAGGCGTTTGATGGATCTCCAAAAGCCACAATCAGAGAAATCAACCTCAGCCTACAGATGGGCCAAACCTGGTTTGATGTTGAGTTTCAAGTGCTAGATATATCTGCTACCTACAATCTATTTTTGGGATGACCCTGGATACATGCCATTGGGGTAGTGGCCTCTACTTTGCATCAGGACGTGAAGTTTGAATGGAACCACTAGGATGTGATCATCCACGGAGACAGAAGTAATCCCATTTATATCTATCAGACTGTTCCGGTCATCGAGAATATGAAGAAGTTAGGTGGAGAAACATACCATCGCATTGAGCGCATCAACGCAATTGAAAAGGACAAATGGTAGAGTAACAAGATTGAAAGCATACTACTATGGAAAGGGTATGAACCTGGCAAGGGTCTCGGCAAGAATCTCTAAGGGATCACCAAACCGGTACAGCCGAAGCGTCATGGTATAACTTTTGGACTTGGGTACGAATATACTTGGCAAGAGTGCCAGGATTGGTCACCACCATGGCGCGGTCCTTATTATCCGCAGGAACAACCGATACCACATTTGCACCAGATATTTTATCTAGTTGACATGATGTGGGAGTCTGAGGAAGATGAAGCCTTAGCTGGCATAAGGAAGCTATTTCTGGATGACAAAAACATGGATTGCAGTTCGATAGTAGAGGAGGGGGAGGAGGAAGACATTACAATTCAGACCATTGAAAAACGAGTTGTTCTCAAGAATTGGACTGCTACACCATCCCGGGCCGGTCGAGTTCCTGGGTAGACTGGCAATTAGCATCAATTATTTTAAAGCAATTTTTTGAGCATCTAAGACATTTTTAGTATTATTTTTGAATGTATTTTATTTTTAAATAATTGTTCGATTCATCGAGCCGTAGTTGTTAACGTCTTTCAAAATTTTATTAATGAATTGCTACTTTTAGTATTTATTGTTATTCTTTACATTTTCTCTCTACATCATTGTTATTACCTATCCCGATGAACCTATGACTGTGACATGTAATGAGGCAATGCGACATAAGGATAATGATTCAGAGGATCTGGAAGACGACATAATAATTGAGGAAATTGTCAGAGAAGTGGAGAACTTTGAAAACAAGCCTAAGTCTAATTTAGACAAGAATGAGACAGTTAACTTAGGGGACTCTGAAGCGGTCAAGGAAACACGTATAAGCATTTACCTATCACCATCAGAGAAGGAAGAGCATGTATGATTCCTAAAAGAGTATGAAGATATCTTTGCATGGTCCTACGATAACATGACTGGTTTGAGCACATCCATAGTGGCTCACAAGCTACCTACCAATTCCATGTGTCCACCGGTAAAATAGAAGCTCAGAAAATTCAAGCCGAATATGAGTTTGAAGATAAAAGAGGAGGTCACCAAGAAAATCAAAGCCAAGGTTCTCAGCGTGGTTGAATATCCGACTTGGTTGGCCAACATTTTGCCGGTTCCGAATAAAGATGGGAAAGTCAGAGTATGTGTTGATTACCGAGATTTAAACAGGGCGAGTCCCAAAGATGATTTCCCATTTCCCAATATACAAATACTGATCGACAATTGTGCCAAGCATGAACTCCAGTCCTTTGTGGATTGCTTTGCAGGGTATCATCAGATCTGGATGGATGAAGAGAATGCCGAAAAGACAGCCTTTACCATACCATGGGGAATGTACTACTATAAAATGATTCCGTTTGGTTTGAAGAATGTTGGAGCCACTTACATGAGAGCCATAACAACGATTTTCCACGATATGATACACAAGGAAATAAAGGTGTACGTGGATGATGTCATCATCAAATTCAGAAGAAGCACATATCATATAGTAGACTTGAGGAAATTCTTTGATCAGCTTTGAAGGTGCAATCTGAAACTAAATCCTGCAAAGTGTGCCTTCGGAGTCCCTACCGGAAAATTGCTAGGATTCATCGTCAGTCGTCGAGGGATTGAATTGGACCCGTCCACCTACCAAGGCATATCAAAGGCCATTGGCCAAAGACGTTCACCGATTGACTAGTTTGGGAGTTCGTCTTACGGACTCTAGTGAAGGAGGGGTAATTGTGCAAAATAGGGCTGAATCATCGCTTGTTGTGGAAGTCAAAGAGAAACAATACAACGATCCATTGTTAGCGAAATTGAAAGAGGGGATTCATAAACATAAGATCATGGCCTTTTCTCTTGGCATGGATGATGGTACACTAAGGTACCAAGGGCGACTATGTGTTCCAAATGTGGATGGTCTCCATGAAAGAATTTTGACTGAAGCTCACACTTCTATGTATTCTGTGCACCCAGGTTCTACAAAAATGTATCATGATCTTAAGGAAGTCTATTGGTGGAATGATATGAAGAGGAATATGGCGGACTTTGTGGCAAGATGTCCGAATTGTCAGTAAGTGAAGGTCGAACACCAAAGGCTTGGTGGGTTGGCACAAAACATAGAAATTCCAATGTGGAAGTGGGAAATGATTAATATGGACTTTGTGGTAGGATTACCGCGCACTTCGCGCAAGTTTGACTCAATTTGGGTGATTGTGGATCGACTCACAAAGTCATCACACTTTTTTCCGGTTAAGTCTACCGACACAGCGGAGTAGTATGCTCAGCTGTATATCAAAGAAATAGTCAGGTTGCATGGCACCCCAGTTTCCATCATTTCTGATCGGGGGCACAATTCACTGCTTATTTTTGGAAGAAATTTCAGCAAGGTTTGGGTACTCAGGTGAATCTTAATACAACCTTTCACCTGCAGACTGACGGGCAGGCAGAGCGGACTATTCAAATGCTTGAGGATATGTTGCATGCTTGTGTTCTAGACTTCAAAGGTAGCTGGGATGATCATTTACCACTCATAGAATTTGCATATAACAATAGCTATCATGCTAGCATTCATATGGCACCGTTCGAGGCTTTATATTGTAGGAGATGTAGATCTCCCATTTTGTGGTTCGAAATTGGGGAAGCAGATTTGATAGGGCCAGACCTTGTGCATCAAGCTATGGAAAAAGTTAAATTAATTAAGGAGCGGTTGAAGACTGCTTAGAGTCGTCAGAAATCCTATTAGGATATTCGTCATAGCTAAATATATTCATAAGCTAAATATATTCATAAAGGAACACCCTTAATGCCAATTGTTCACATGATATAAAATTCATAAAAAGTAAGTCTTATAATTTTTTTTTCCTAGATCACAATTTTAAATACATGGTCATTCAAACAAATAAGGATACTTTTTCTTTATTTCTTCCTCGGCCTCCTAAATAGCCTCTTCAACCTATTGGTTTCGCCAAAACACTTTCACGGAGGCAATTTCTTTATTTATTAATTTTCGAACTTGCCGATTAATAATAGAAACCGGAATCTCTTCGTAAGTCAATTTCTCATGTACCTCAATGGTCTCAACCGGAACAATGAGTATCAGATCTCCAACTACTTTCTTCAACATAGACACATGAAACACCGGGTGTACTAATGACATATCAGGTGGTAGCTCAACCTTGTACGCCACCTCACCGATCCTCTGAATGATTTTGTACGGTCCGACATACCTCAGACTCAATTTCCCTTTGTTACCAAATCGCATTACCCCTTTCATAGTATGTTGTTGGTATACGTATATGTTGTTAGGATGTGTTTCTGGGGATCTCTAACAGGTGGATAGGCCTAGTTACAAGGGAAACTCTGTGATTTTGGGAATCTGGTTACATGTTGCAAATTTTCTTTTGAAATGAGTTACGTGAAGGGTTCTAGATGATGGAGTGTTTATTCCACTGGTGGTTCGGTATTTATGATGGGATTCTTGCACTTTCGCGTAATAGCATGATAGATGCAGTGAGTAATGTGGAATTGGAATTGAAGGATCAAGAGTGTGGTTGAGTTTTGACAGGGATGTCACGAGCTCGGAGGAGCGAGGGAAGAGTTCAGATGTTCAGAGTAGCCTGGCGCTAATTTAGTATCGCCTAAGAATGGTGTTATGTGAAAGAGGCATTGTGTATTGATTTGCATTACAGAAATAGTATGGTTGGTAGCCATAGATATGTAGATTTTGCTACCTAGTGTAGAAGGTTGTGGGAGTATCTCCCACAGTATTTTTATGTAAGTGTGACGTGTCAGTAATTTAAGTGGTAGAGATTGAAATCAGGTATGAATATAGTACTATCATTGATTGGAGAGTGTATGTCTAAGAGGCGCTCTACTCCTTTGTTGTGGATTGTGGGAGTGTGTTCAGGATTTGACAGTTAATCGTATGCATCATGGATAGGGTGATTGTGGATCTTTGGAAGGTTATTAACCAATTTTGGAATGGTCGGAATCGACTTTGAGGCCCATTGGTAGGCCTAATGTGAATGTATATTCTACACCAAATCAGATATGCTTATTCAGCGTAACATTTCTTATGGATGAGTCTTAGGGCGTGGTGGATGTTATTCATATCTTCGTCTATTTCATGTGTTACTATTTTATACCATGCGAGTTGTGAGGCAGCTTAACTATTTATACGTGGGTTGTGATCATGTGTAGCTTGTGGTATTTTATGAGCGAGATGGTTCTCGAGATGCTGGTTATTTATGGCACCTTAGTCATGCTTGGCTTTTGTAGCGCATGACGCTATCCGTATCCCAAGGGTTTAGTTTATGCACTTGGAGTGCTTGTGGTTGATATAAATGTGTTTAGTAGGTACGAGTATTTTGGCTCGATGGGTCTTTCCTTACTGATTGTTATGTGTGGATCATGTGGCACGCCGCCACGGGTATGATGTTTGGATCAAGTTGCACGCCACAACAATATGATGTATGGATCATGTTGCACGCTGCAACAGTGAGATGTTGTGTACGATTCTTTATACTATTTAATGTATTTCGCTTATCATCTATGGGATAGGTTCATAGCATTGTTTGGTTTTTTTATTCGTTACGCGGGCTGGATAGTTCTGTACTCGGGGTTCACATTCTTTGTTGGTCATATTTGAGTTGTGGTTTGTTGGCGCATTGATGACATCGTATGAGATTTTATATGGTTTTGATAAGGCTTATTGACAAGCAACTTGTATTGGGTGATAAGAGGTCGTTGGACTTGGAATCAACGCAATCGTATTTGTATAACGTGTGGTTGGAGGGAGAATGTCGCTAATCAGTTCAGAATATGGCTATGGTTCCTGTCGAGCGGAAGAGCTTCATGATTTGTCGGTCTGACAGGTGGTTATGAGATAGTGTATGTCTCTTTCATCGTTGCAGTATTGCGAGAGTTGAAACATGATTTTTATGTGTACTGAAGTATATTACCGGCACCGGGTTCGGAAATTGCAGCTATTGCGGTTGGAATATATTATTATATGCATATGAATTATGTAGTGCATCATGTGGTTACGACTTGGGTGTATATGTATGTTTGGTAAAACTTGTGGAGTTTGACACAGTGTATGTATGCAAGAATCAGACCTTGTAGAGAATTCCAGAATCGTACCCTGTTCAAAATCTTTCTGCCTTTAACATCCAGTTCAACAAAAGAAGGGGCCTGAATCATAGTATTCCTACCCAATGTCACATTAGCAAGGTGATCCGCTAGTTGATTTCCTTCCCAAAGTACATGAGATATGTCGACTACACACCTAACCCTTAACTGCTTGATTTCTTCCACCAATGTCACAATGTTCCATGGTGGTGCCCACACTTCATCAAGGACTCTTTTCATCAGTAAAGAGTCGGTCTCAATCACACATGGAGGAAGGTTAGAAATTGCTATGTACCTTAAAGCTTCCAGAATGGCTCTAGCCTCCGCAATATTATTTGTACCCTAAAAAATCTCATATGCTTGAGCATATATTAAATCACCAATGCCATCTCTAATGTAAAATGTATAAGAAGCCCTTACATTTGTATCTCTACATGCACCATCCATATTGCATTCCAACCACCCATCAGGAGGTAGTTGCCACAATACACCTGTATACTTCAATTTTGGTATGTGTTATTGTAGATTGTCATGCAGCTCTGGCGAGTTTGGTTTCACTCATGTATAGGCTATTCTTTTCATCTTCAGTAAGTTATGGAGGACATCTGATACTTGAAAGATCAACTATGAGTTGAAATGATCTTCTCATGCATTCCTGAAGTTTTGTTCTTCCACAAGTTCCACATAATCAAAGCTGGAACGGCTTGGTAGGCTGCCCTTAAGCTCGTATTTCCAAGTCTCCTCCACCACTCGTTGATCATGTGTATTATATGTTTGCCATCAATGTTAATGTAATACCCCAAAAAATTTCAAAGTACTTAAGTAGTAAGACCGGTAAATTTTGCAAAGAAAATAATGTTTCATGGTGTCAGACTAAGCTTACGTGTTTGGGTTGAACAATGCACCGGAAAGTAAAGAAAACTTTTTGTTGGAAAGTGCATTTCTGCGGTCCATTATGCGACCGCAGAATCACTCTGCGGACCGCATAATGGCCGCAGAGTGAGGGAGTTAATTGGGCCAATTAGAAGTAATTGTGCGGTCAACTATACGACCACATAACTGTTATGCGGTGCATTATGCGACCGCATAATGGTTATGCGGACCGCATAGTGACCGCATACACAGGCAGTTCTTTTGGCTATTTTGTAATCAAATATGCGACCAATATGCGGTCCGCATATCGGTTATGCAATCGCATATGCGTTCTCATACCTTGTTCCAGAGCTCCATTTTTTGGATTTTTAAAACCCGACCCTATTTCGTTAAATACACTCTTTGGGCCATTTTTGAGACAGAATCTGATATTTTAGAGTGAGAGAGAGTGCCCTATAGTGAGAAGGTGTTATTCCATAATTTTTCTTCCATTCTTGCTCAAGTTTTTTAAGATTAAGAAGGGAAGCTTACTAGGTCTTCATCCTAGAGGTAAGATTCTACACCCTAAACCCTAATTTCGAAATTTTCTGAAAATGGGTAACTAGCAAGATATATTTTTGGGCGTGAGAGTTGTTTATTTTACATGCATGTGTTATCAAAGGGTGTAGGAAAATTGTTGAGCTAAAAAGGGTAAAGATTAAGTTGTGGGATGATGAAGTCCTTCATAGAAAGGACATTCAAACCTCATGCACACCTAGTGTTTGATAAAATGCTCAAGTGAGCTAGAACCATGATCATCTTCCTAATTTTGATTCAATTTGTGATATTTCTACAATAGATTGAAGTTGCTGAGAATTCCGAAATATTTAAAGTGTAAGGAAGCTCAAGTGAGGTATGTTGGCTAAACTCTTCTTTCAGAATTGAATCCCACGATATTCATGTAAATTATGTAAGTCCCGAGTGATTCATTATGAAATTGGCTATTCCGAGTAAGATTGGGTTGAAAGATATATGTTCAACAAGCATCCCAAAGGCTCTATTCATGTTATGTTACCAATTGAGGATGTGTTAAAATATGGGCGGTGCATTAATAAAGTTTCGACTTTAAGTCAAGTTCAATGAAGGCTATTATGCCAAATTTTGTGAAATATCTCTATGTGCATTAGACTCTAAATTGCTCACATGTGCACTACACACTTTGATTTGAATTGTGTTTATTGTTTATGATGAGGATGATATTTGAAATTGATAATGTGATCATGAACTACTGAATATGGCCAACGTGCCAAGAATGATCTTATAATTATGGCTACTAGTGCCAATGAAATGAAAATATGTGAAAGTATTATGAAATGCGATGATTGATATAAAAAGGTTGATGTCTCAAATAAGACGGCCTAGCCGGTCGGGTCGTGATCGGACACCATGCCGCACACATGGTGGTGATTGTGCTGAAAATTGTAATTGAAATGGTAATTGTGGTTGATGTCCCTAATGGATAGCCTAGCCGATTGAGTCGTGATCGGACTCTGTGCTAATGACGGTAGAATTGATATTGAGAGAAATTGTGGTTGATGTCTCTAATGAGATGGCCCAGCCGATCGGGTCATGATCGGGCTCCGTGCTAAGAGTACGGTGGTACCGGTTTTGTGAATAATGGTATTGTGAACAATGGCATATCGATACTAAACATTTCCCAATGTGAGATATGGAAATTAATTTGAACACTGTCTTGATCCTAAATTGAGGTTTTATGTTGATTAAGGCTTTCATTGATATTATGATAATCTTATTTTTATTATTTGTCATTCTATTGAGAGGGTGTTTAGTTATATATACTAGTGCTATTCGATAGTACTAGCGTCCCTTTTGCCGGGGGTGCTGCATCTTTCAATGGATGCAGGTGGTTCCACAGCAATAGATATTGGTCAGTGATAGCAGTGCACCTTCTTCCCAACTGACTTGGTGAGCCCCGCTTCATTCCGGGGTCATGAATCTTTTGTACTTTGTGTATTCTATTTGAGGTATAGCCGGGGCCTTGTTGCCGGTGTTATCATTGTACTCTTCTTTATCTATAGAAGCTCCATAGACATAGTGTGGGTTGTGTATTGGTGCTGGGGAAAGACAAACTATGTTATGTTGTGGATGTATTACTTGTCCATTTGAGACTTTAAAAAAATGATGAAACAATTAGAAATGAATTGGTATTGTAAACATGAACACATTTTTGTCTAATTAATGATAATATGTATTATCTATATTCATGGATGAGTTTGGGTAGAATGAAATCTAACAGGCTTGCTCGGTTGGGTTCACTCGGTTGAGCGCCGGTCGCACTCCTCGGTTTTGGGGCATGATAAACTTGGTATCAGAGCCTAAGGTTTTAAAGTCCTAGGATGTGTCGGAGCCGTGTATAGTAGAGTCCTTGTTATCGGTGTGTTGTCGACCATATCTATAATTAGGATGCTACATGGGCATTTAGGAATAATACCCTTCTTTGATATTCTAAATCGTGCGATGCAACTGATTGTGAAATTGTTCCTCCTCTCACTCGTGCATTGATGTTCAAGGTAAGTTTAAATGCTCTTTTGGTTTATTCCAAGTAATGTTGTCATATGACATGACGAATGGGTAAAGGCCTGAATATTAAACAGATGGCACATATATCATGTTAAATGAATGGTATGGCCATATGAGACAAGTATATCGTACCATGAGCATACTTTATATGAGAAGAGTGATAGAAGTGATTACCCACCTCGAAAGAGGCAGTGGCGTGATAAATGAGACATAAGCTAACTAGTACATGTGGATAGTGTGGGAACCATGTATATGATTCTAAGATGTAAACATGTTACATAGGCACGTGATATATGAAATGCATGGCCTGTAGCGTAATGATAAATGTGTAGGTCTCTCACGGGAGACAAGAAGTTATGAAAGGCGAGTTGATTGAACCCACAATGAGAAGACCCTAGTACTATGAACATTATAAGAATCATAGGAATGTGTGAAGTGGTGTTACACTCCAAAAAGGATATTGACATGAGGGAGTTGGATCCCAAGCCCATGTGGCTGAATAAGAGTAGAGAACGTATGAGGTTAATACCATGGTGACTTAAATCTCCCTAATAGTCGAACATATATATGAGGGATAGAGACATGAGACATATGTCCCTGAAGTTGCTAAATTCAAGACTTGTGTCAAAATGTGAATCATTCACCCCAAGTGGGGGAGGAAGGGCCATAGAGAGGCCCCTTAAATACAATGAAACAAGAGTAAGACCATGTAGCTATGATATTTGAATATTTTGTTGAAGACAGGTGTAGTCTAGAAAAGAGATAATGGGTAGCATGATTCTCTGAAATGATATGCTAATGATAGACCACTAGTACCCCAAAAAGGTGGAAGGTTAAGGAAGGTAAATTCTTCATACATGGAAATGTGAATGACAGGGTCAACGATCCTAGAAACTAAGAGTATGTTTACAAAGGGATTTTATACTTGTTAGGGGGTCAGGAACAATGGAACCCAAGGAATTACTACATATCAAATGTGAAAGGCTTGCGAGTTCTTAGTATGAGTTAATCAGGGATTTGCGATTTAGCTAAAGTTCCAAGGCTTTAAGAAATACGGAATGAGTGGGAGAGATAAATGTGATGTGATAATATCCCAAGAGTGCATCTGGACTTGATGGAGAGTCTCTTAAGAATCTTACAAGCAAGGAAGTGTTAAGTGATACGTGGATGAACACACTTTCCCAGGGATATCCCAACAAGTGTCGAAAGGCGAGTAGGATGAATTCCCAACTAAGGGAAAAGACCACGTAACATATGGAAGAGCGTATAGCTATTCACAAACTAGAAAGAATGAGGCGAGAAGAATTGGAAGAAAATCTATGAATTGAGAATGGTCGATTTTGATGTGATAATGGGGATGGATTGGCTTTATTCTTGTTTTGCCAAGCTTGATTGCCGAACCAGAACTGTTAGGTTCGAATTTCCAATAAGACAGTTATTGAGTGGAAGGGTGATGATTTAGTGCCAAAGGGTAGGTTTATTTCTTACCTAAAGGCCACAAAAATGATCAACAAGGGATGTATTTACCATTTGATCTGGGTTATGGACACCGATGCTGAGGCACCTACACTTGAGTCTGTGCCTGTTGTGAATGAATTTTTGGGAGTCTTTCCGGATGAACTCCCTAGGATCCCACCAGACATGGAGATTGATTTTGGGATTGATGTGATGCCAGACACGTATCCTATATCTATTCCACTCTACAGAATGGCACCGGCAGAACTGAAGGAGCTAAAGGAACAATTGAGAGATTTTTCAGAAAAAGGTTTTATCCGGCCAAGTTTGTCGCCTTGGGGCGTACCGGTCCTTTTTTGAGAAAAAAAGATGGGTCACTGAGAATGTGTTTTGACTATCGACAGCTTAATAAGGTAACAATCAAAAATAAGTACCCACTTCCAAGGATAGATGACTTGTTTGATCAATTGCAAGGTACCAGGTACTTCTCCAAAATTGATTTACGATTCGGGTATCACCAATTGAAGATCAGGGAGCGGGATATTCCGAAAATAGCTTTTAGAACCCGGTATGGGTATTTTGAGTTTCTAGTAATGTCTTTTGGGCTAACGAATGCTCCACCAGCCTTCATGGATCTTATGGATCGCGTTTTTAAGCCATTCTTCAACTCCTTTGTGATAGTGTTCATTGACGATATTCTTGTATATTCACGAAGTTAGGAGCACCATGCTGACTATCTCAGGGTAGTTCTGCAAACCCTACATCTGCACTACTTATATGCAAAGTTTTCAAAGTGTGAATTTTGGCTTGAATCAGTCATATTCTTAGGTCCTGTAGTTTCTAGTGAGGGAATTAAGGTTGATCCTCAGGAAACTTCAGCTGTGAAGAATTGGCCGAGGCCTATGACTCCAACAGAGATTCGCAGTTTCTTAGGCTTAGCTGGATATTACAGAAAGTTTGTGGAGGGGTTTTCGACTCTTGCCTCTCCATTGACTAAATTGACGCAGAAGGCAATTAAGTTTCAATGGTCAGATGCTTGTGAAAAGAGTTTCCATGAATTGAAAGGAAGATTGACTATGACACCGGTGTTGACTCTACCAGAGGGTATAGATGGATTTGTGGTATATTGTGATGCTTCAAGAATCGGGCTTGGATGTGTATTAATGCAATATGGGAAGATGATAGCTTATGCTTCTAGGCAACTAAAGAATCTTGAAAAGAACTATCCAACACATGATTTAGAACTTGCGGCGGTGGTATTTGCATTGAAAATTTGGCGTCATTATTTATATGGGGTCCATGTGGATATATTCACGGACCATAAGAGCCTTCAATATATTTTTAAACAGAAGGAATTGAATCTGAGGCAGAGAAGATGGCTTGAATTACTCAAGGATTATGACATTGATATTTTATACCATCCGGGGAAGGCTAATGTTGTGGCGGATGCTCTTAGCCGAAAATCTATGGGTAGCTTAGCACACTTGGAGGCATATCAAAGGCCATTGGCCAAAGAAGTTCACCGATTGACTAGTTTGGGAGTTCGTCTTACGGACTCTAGTGAAGGAGGGGTAATTGTGCAAAACAGGGCTGAATCATCGCTTGTTGTGGAAGTCAAAGAGAAATAATACAACGATCCATTGTTAGCAAAATTGAAAGAGGGGATTCATAAACATAAGATCATGGCCTTTTCTCTTGTCATGGATGATGGTACACTAAGGTACCAAGGGTGACTATGTGTTCCAAATGTGGATGGTCTCCATGAAAAAATTTTGACTGAAGCTCACACTTCTAGGTATTCCCTGCACCCAGGTTCTACAAAAATGTATCATAATCTTAAGGAAGTCTATTGGTGGAATGATATGAAGAGGAATATGGCGGACTTTGTGGCAAGATATCCGAATTGTCAGTAAGTGAAGGCCGAACACCAAAGGCCTGATGGGTTGGAACAAAACATAGAAATTCCAATATGGAAGTGGGAAATGATTAATATGGACTTTGTGGTAGGATTACCGCGCACTTTGTGCAAGTTTGACTCAATTTGGGTGATTGTGGATCGACTCACGAAGTCATCACACTTTTTGCCGGTTAAGTCTACCGACACAGCGGAGTAGTATGCTCAGCTGTATATCAAAGAAATAGTCATGTTGCATGGCACACCAGTTTCCATCATTTCTGATCGGGGGCACAATTCACTACTTATTTTTGGAAGAAATTTCAGCAAGGTTTGGGTACTCAGGTGAATATTAATACAACCTTTCACCCACAGACTGACGGGCAGGCAGAGCGGACTATTCAAATGCTTGAGGATATGTTGCATGCTTGTGTGCTAGACTTCAAATGTAGCTAGGATGATCATTTACCACTCATAGAATTTGCATATAACAATAGCTATCATGCTAGCATTCAAATGGCATCGTTCGAGGCTTTATATGGTAGGAGATGTAGATCTCCCATTTTGTGGTTCGAAATTGGGGAAGCAGATTTGATAGGGCCAGACCTTGTGCATCAAGCTATGGAAAAAGTTAAATTAATTAAGGAGCGGTTGAAGACTGCTCAGAGTCGTCAGAAATCCTATTTGGATATTCGTCGTAGGGATTTTGAGTTCAAAGAAGATGATTGGGTATTCTTGAAAGTTTCCCCCATGAAAGGGGTAATGCGATTTGGTAACAAAGGGAAATTGAGTCCGAGGTATGTCGGACCGTACAAAATCATTCAGAGGATCGGTGAGGTGGCGTACAAGGTTGAGCTACCACCTGATATGTCATTAGTACACCCGGTGTTTCATGTGTCTATGTTGAAGAAAGTAGTTGGAGATCCGACACTCATTGTTCCGGTTGAGACCATTGAGGTACATGAGAAATTGACTTACGAAGAGATTCCGGTTTCTATTATTGATCGGCAAGTTCGAAAATTGAGAAATAAAGAAATTGCCTCCATGAAAATATTTTGGCGAAACCAACAGGTTGAAGAGGCTTTTTAGGAGGCCGAGGAAGAAATAAAGAAAAAGTATCCTTATTTGTTTGAATGACCATGTATTTAAAATTGTGATCTAGGAAAAAAAATTATAAGACTTACTTTTTATGAATTTTATATCATGTGAACAATTGGCATTAAGTGTGTTCCTTTATGAATATATTTAGCTTATGAGACCACATTTGGTGTTGTTTTGTATTATGTTACGTCGTTGGTATACGTATATATTGTTAGGATGTGTTTCTAGGGATCTCTGACAGGTGGATAGGCCTAGTTACAAGGGAAACTCTAGCGAAGTTTTTGGAGATTTTGGGATTTAGTCAAATTTGGGGTTGCTCGAATGTGGTATGAAACAAACTGAGTTGCATAAGATGCTAATGATGGATTTTTACCCTCATTCGAGGACGAATGATCCTAAGCGGGGGAGAATGTAACACCCCTGAAAATTTCGAAGTACTTAAGTGGTAAGCCCGATAAATTTTGCAAAGAAAATAATGTTTTATGGTGTCGGACTAGGCTTACGTATTTGAGTATTGTGGAAAATATTTTGATGGAAAGTGCATTTCTGATGTCCATTATGCGACCGCAAAATTACTCTGCGGACCATATAATGGCCGCAGAGTGAGGCAGTTAATTGGGCCAATTGGAAGCAATTATGCGGTCAACTATGCGACCGCATAATTGTCATGCGGTGCATTATGCGACCGCATAACAGTTATGCGGACCTCATAGTGACCGCATACACAGGCAGTTCTTTTGGCTATTTTGTAACCAAATAAGCGACCAGTATGAGGTCCGCATATCGGTTATGCGATCGCATACCTTGTTCCGGAGCTCCATTTTTGGGTTTTTAAAACCCGATCCTATTTCATTAAATACACTCTTTGGGCCATTTTTGAAACATAATCTGATATTTTAGAGTGAGAGAGAGTGCCCTAGAGTGAAAAGGTGTTCTTCCATAATTTTTCTTCCATTCTTGCTCAAGTTTTTTAAGATTAAGAAGGGAAGCTTACTAGGTCTTCATCCTAGAGGTAAGATTCTATACCCTAAACCCTAATTTCAAAATTTTCTGAAAATGGGTAACTAGCAAGATATATTTCTGGGCGTGAGAGTTTTTTATTTTATATGCATGTGTTATCAAAGGGTGTAGGAAGATTGTTGTGCTAAAAATGGTAAAGATTAAGTTGTGGGATGATGAAGTCCTTCATAGAATGGACATTGAAACCTTATGCACACCTAGTGTTTGATAAAATACTCAAGTGAGCTAGAACCTTGATCATCTTCCTAATTTTGATTCAATTTGTGATATTTCTACATTAGATTGAAGTTGCTAAGAATTCCGGAACATTTAAAGTGTAAGGAAGCTCAAGTGAGGTATGTTGGCTAAACTCTTCTCTTAGAATTGAATCCCACGATATTCATGTAAATTATGTAAGTCCCGAGTGATTCATTATGAAATTGGCTATTCCGAGTAAGATTGGGTTGAAAGATATATGTTCAACAAGCATCCCAAATGCTCTCTATTCATGTTATGTTACCAATTGAGGATGTGTTAAAATATGGGCGGTGCATTAATAATGTTTCGACTTTAAGTCAAGTTCAATGAAGGCTATTATGCCAAATTTTGTGAAATATCTCTATGTGCATTAGACTCTAAATTGCTCACATGTGCACTACACACTTTGATTTTAATTGTGTTTATTGTTGATGATGGGGATGATATTTGAAATTGATAATGTGAGCATGAACTACTGAATATGGCCAACGTGCCAAGAATGATCTTATAATTATGGCCACTAGTGCCAATGAAATGAAAAGAGGTGAAAGTATTATGAATTGGGATGATTGATATAAAAAGGTTGATGTCTCAAATAAGACGACCTAGCCGGTTGGGTCGTGATCGGACACCATGCCGCACACATGGTGGTGATTGTGCTGAAAATTGTAATTGAAATGGTAATTGTGGTTGATGTCCCTAATGGATCGGGTCGTGATCGGACTCCGTGCTAAGAGTACGGTGGTACCGGTTTTGTGAATAATGGTATTGTGAATAATGGTATTGTGGACAATGGTATATCGATACTCAAAATCTCCCAATGTGAGATATGAAAATTAATTTGAACACTGTCTTGATCCTAAATTGAGGTTTGATGTTGATCAAGGCTTTCATTGATATTATGATAATCTTATTTGTATTATTTGTCATTCTGTTGAGAGGGTGTTTAGTTATACATACTAGTGCTATTCGACAGCACTAACGTCCCTTTTGCCGGGGGCGTTGCATCTTCAATGGATGCAGGTGGTTCCACAACAGGAGATATTGGTCAGTGATAGTAGTGCACCTTCTTCCTAGCTGACTTGGTGAGCCCCACTTCATTCCGGGGTCATGAATCTTTTGTACTTTGTGTATTCTATTTGAGGTATAGCCGGGGCCTTGTTGCCGGTATTATCATTGTACTCTTCTTTATCTATAAAGGCTCCGTAGATATAGTGTGGGTTGTGTATTGGTGCTGGGGAAAGACAAACTATGTTATGTTGTGGATGTATTACTTGTCCATTTGAGACTTTAAAAAAATGATGAAACAATTGGAAATGAATTGGTATTGTAGACATGAACACATTTTCGTCTAATTAATGATAATATGTATTATCTCTATTCATGGATGAGTTTGGGTAGAATGAAATTTAATAGGCTTGCTCGGCCGGGTTCACTCGATTGAGCGCCGGTCGCGCTCCTCGGTTTTGGGGCATGACAGTTAATCCCTATTGGTCCACAAAACTACTTCCACACAAACATGGCTGTTGAAGATCTCAAGAAGATGTGAGCTAAAGTTTCCTCACTAGGGTTCGTACAACACTAGCATTTAGAAGTTTGAAAGTACCTCATCCTTCTCATGTAGTCATCTAATGGTAGCTTTGCCTTCCACTGTTTCCACGTGAATAAGGAAATCTTGGAAGATAACCCCTTCACCCATATAAACTTGTACAAACTGCTCTCCCGATTCCTCTTCCAAATATACTGCCAGGCAGTCTTTACTGAGAATTAGCCCATTGATTCCAGTTGCCAGAAAGGCTTATCTTTCAATTATGAACTGTTTGGAGGTACTATTTTCTCCATTATGTGGTCAGCAATTTCATCTGGCAGTACCTCCCTCAATAACTTCTCTTTCCAGTTCCCATCAATCACCATATCACCAATATGTACTATTGTTTCATCACACTAATGATCAGGACCTGTAGCATGGTATAAAGCACCCACACTTGTTACATCTCGCATTTTCGTACGTTAAAGTTTCATCTTCAATTAATTGACATAGACTAGGGCCAAGCGCCTATGAGCGATCCCAGAATGGCCAAGATACGGAGCCTAGTATGGACGAGCGCCTATGAGCGAGCCTACTATGACAGATAAGTTACACGTTCCGAGACTTATAGGGCCCGACATTTATTTTACTTACTATATTAAGAGAGTTGAGTCAGTATCAGCAGGTAAGTATATCTCCAGATCATCTTTAACTCCCAATTGCCTTCATTTATTATATTATTAGTTCATTTTCAGCTTTCAGTTATTTTATTATCAGTTCAGTTTCAACTTTCAGTTATTTTATTGCCTTGCATACTCGGTACATTATTTCGTACTGACATCCCTTTCTCTGGGGATGCTGCATTTCATGCGTGCAGGTTTAGACAGACAAATGGGTAGACCTCCTCAGTAGGTGTTGCCCGAGTTCAGCTTTATCGGTAAGCTCCACGTCCTTCGGCGTTGCCGTGTCTAGAGGTTTTTTGTACATCTTATGTATATATGTATATAGGTTATGGGTAGGTCGGGGCCCTGTTCCGATCACGATACATCCATTAGTAGAGGCTTGTAGACATATTCTGTCAGCTAGTGCAGTATGTTGGGCTTGTAGGCCTTGTATATATATTTTGTTGGTTTGTCAGCTGTAGTAGTTATGACGGCCTTATCGGCCCAGCCTTATATTGATATTTAGTCAGCGTTAGATTTCGTTCAGTTTTATATTTTGCTTCGCAAATTGTCTTGCAATGTGGCCCATGGCCAAATTATGACATTGTATGTTCAGAGTCCCTTAGTCGCAAGTTGGTATGCAAGGACAGGTAAGGCACCAGGTGCTGGTCTCCCCCCTCCCCCCCCCCCCGGCCCGATTTTGGGGCATGACAAAAAAGTGGTATAAGATCCATGTCTCTCCTAGGGAGTCTACGTGCCGTGTCTAGTAGGGTCTTGTTTATAGATATGTGGTGCACCACATTATATAAACAGGGGACTATAGGGCATTTAGGAGTTGGTTACCCTTCTTTCAATTCTAAATCATGTTGTAGAAATGAGTTATAGAAAATTTGAGTTAAACGTACATGTTGACGTTGGCATGCACAGATGACGGTGACTAGGAAGACTACGGCTAGCTAGAGGAGAGATACAGTAGTAGGTGAGGGGACCAGCAGGGTACCCCCAGTTACTCAGCCATTACCGACTCCTCCATCACCTAAAGATATTCCTAGGGAGACCACACATCCAGTTTCCCCTCCGCTTCAATCAGATCAGGACTTGAGGAGTGCGGTGCATTTGTTGACACAGTTGGTAGCTACCCAACAACATGCTAGGGCACCTGCTAGTGCAGGATCTTCTGAGGGGTCTAAGATTTCAAGGGTCCAAGAGTTTATTGCTTTGAGTCCCCTAGAGTTCACGGGGACAGATCAGAGGCAGGACCCACAGGATTTCATAGACTAGCTTCACAGGATTTTTCGGGTTATGCATGCTACGGAGAAAGAGGCAGTTGAACTAGCAGATTTTTGACTCCGAGATATAGACATCCTTTGGTACGAGGGATGGGAAAGGTACAGGGGACTTGATGCACCTCCAGCTATTTAGGATAATATTTCAGATGCCTCCCTCAAGCAGGGCGATATGAGTGTTCGAGAGTATAGTCTCCGTTTTGACTCATTGGCGAGATATGCACCATCCATAGTTGTTATTATGCGGGAAAGGATTCACAGGTTTATAGCAGGGTTGGTCCCAGAGTTGACCGAGGCATATGCCACCGCAGCATTGTAGGATAGTATGGATATCACCTGGATTAAGGAATTCACCCAAAATATAGAAAGGGGTAGGCGTCGGCAGCAGGATACAGAGAGGACTTAGTCAGGACATCGTAAGAGGGTGAGATTTGCCAGGTCTCAGGAGCAGTCTCAGAGTAGTTATCGGCCCCAGTACTTCGAACGGCCACCTAGTCCTCCGCCACCTCAGTTACAGGGTTACAAGTATGACAGCTATACTCAGTCAGGACCAGGTGAGAGCTCACGGGCATCGAGTTTGCAGCGATAGCGAGGTTCAGGTCATACATGGTCATTTCTACCACGGCGTGATATATGTGGTAGAGGACTTTTGGGCCAATGCCGAACCAGTTCCAATTCTTGTTATAAATGTGGACGTCCAGGGCATATGTTGCGAGATTTCCCAAATAGAGATTCTGGGGGTATGGCATAACCAGTAAATTCAGCAACAAGATCATCTATGTATGTGCATCCTTCAAGGCGCGAGTCTCAGTCTTTGGCTGGTAGAGGTCTAGGTAGAGGTAGATGTTTCAGTTCAGGTGGTAACCAGAATCGTAGTTATGCTTTAGCGGGTCGACTGGACCAGGAGTCTTCACCTGACGTTGTGACAGGTATGTTAACCATTTTCTCTCACAATGCTTATGAATTGATAGACCTAGGATTTACTTTATCGTGTATTACCCCATTTATCACAGGGAAGTTTGGTATAGTGCCTAAAATACTAAGTGATCCTTTTGCGATATCTACACTGGTTGGAGAATCGATTATCTCTAGACGGGTTTACCGAGGTTGTACGGTGTCAGTTGTTGGTCGTCAGACCTCAGCCGACCTAGTTGAGCTAGAGATGTTGGATTTTGATGCTATCATGGGCATGAACTGGTTGGAAGCTTGCTATGCCACAGTTGATTGTCAAGCAAAGACCGCTAGATTTCATTTTTTGGGTGAACCAGTCCTTGAATGGGTAGGTAGTACAGCGACACCCAGAGGTAGGTTTATTTCCTATCTGAAGGCGAGCAAAATGGTCGCAAAAGGGTGCAATTATCATATTATTCGAGTTAGAGATGCAAATGCCGAGATACCTACACTTCAGTCTATTCTAGTAGTCAAAGAGTACGCAGATGTATTTCCATATGAACTTCCAGGTATTTCTCTAGAGCGAGAGATTGATTTTGGCATCGATTTGCTTCCAGGAACTCAACCAATATCCATCCCTCCGTATAGAATGGCACCTACCGAATTGAAGGAGTTGAAGGAGCAGTTAGGAGAAAGGTTTCATCAGGCCCAGTACCTAACCTTTGGGTGCACCGGTACTGTTTGTACGGAAGAAAGACGGCTCGCTGAGGATGTGTATCTATTATAGGTAGCTGAACAAGGTAACTATTAAGAATAAGTATCAACTTCCAAGGATAGATGAATTGTTTGATCAGTTGCAGGAAGCTAGATTCTTTTGAAAGATAGATTTGAGGTTGGGGTACCACCAGGTGAGAGTTCGGGAGAACGATATTCCCAAGATAGCATTCAGGACTCGATATGGCCATTTCGAGTTCCTTGCCATGTCCTTCGGGTTGGCGAATGCACCTGCCATATTCATGGACATGATGAATAGCCTATTCCGGCCATTTTTAGATCTGTTTGTGATAGTATTTATTGATGATATTTTGGTTTATTCACGTTCAGAGGATGAGCATGCAAACCACCTGCGAGCGGTACTCCAAACCCTCCGTGATAGTAAATTATATGCTAAGGTTTCTAAATGTGAGTTCTGGTTGAAGTCTGTAGCATTCTTGGGGCACATTGTATCTGATGGAGGTATAAAGGTAGACACTCAGAAGAGTGAGGCTGTGAAATCCTGGCCTAGACCTACCACTCCGATAAAGGTTTGTAGCTTTCTAGGCTTAGCACGATACTACCGGAGGTTCGTAGAGGGTTTTTCTTCCCTTTCGGCACCATTGACGAAGTTGATGCAGAAAGCAACTAAGTTTTAGTGGACAGAGGCTTGCGAGCAGAGTTTCCAAGAGCTTAAGAACAGGTTGAACTCAATGCCAGTTCTAACACTTCCAGAGCGCCCAGATGGTTATGCCATGTATTGTGATGCCTCAGGTGTCGGGTTAAGATATGTCCTGATGCAACATGGGAAGGTAATTGCATATGCTTCAAGGCAGTTGAGGAAGCACGAGCGGAATTATCTGACCCACGACCTCTAGTTAGCTGCGGTTGTCCATGCACTAAAGATATGGCAGTATTATTGCTATGGTGTTCATGTTGATGTATTCACATATCATATAAGCCTGTAATATATCTTCAAGAAAAAAGAGTTGAATTTGCAACTAGAGAGATTCATCAATTGGCTTATTTGGGGGATCGGTTAGTAGACTCTAGCGATCGTAGAGTTGTACTCCAAAATACTGCAAAATCATCTCTCATAGCGAAAGTAAAGGAAAGGCAGTACGAGGACCCAGAGTTGGTTGAGTGAGTTCCGTAGCAGAAGAAGCCATTGTTATAGCTCAAGGGAGATGGAGTTCTCAGATATAGGGGCCGTCTGTGTGTTCCAGATGTTGCAGGGCTACGAGACATGATTATGTCAGAGGCACATTATTCGTGGTACTCCATTCATCTTGGGTCGACGAAGATGTACCATGACATTAAGGATGTGTACTGGTGGAACAATATGAAGAAGAACATTGCTGAGTTTGTCACTTAGTGTCCTAGTTGCCAGCAGGCGAAGGTGCACCAGAAGCCCGAAGGGCTAATGCAGACTATAGAGATCTCGACGTGGAAATGGGAGGTGATAAACATGGACTTTGTCACGCATTTACCTCGTTCTCATCGTAAGTTCGATTCTATATGGGTGATAGTCGATAGGCTCACGAAATCAGCTCATGTACTATCGGTCAGATCTACATATACATCAGAAGATTATGCACAGTTATATATTAAGGAGATAATGCATCTACACAGAGTACCAATATCTATTATATCTGACCGTGGGGCCTAGTTTACAACACATTTTTGGAGGTCATTTCAGAGAGGTCTATGGACTCAGGTGAATCTCAGCACAACGTTTCATCCACATACTGATGGACAAGTCGAGTGCACAATTTAGAGTCTTGAGGATATGTTACGAGCATGTGTGTTGGATTTTAAAAGAAGTTGGGATGAACATTTACCTCTTATCGAGTTTACATATAATAACAATTACCACTCCAGTATCCAGATGGCTCCGTACGAGACTTTGTATGGGCGTAAGTGCAGATCTCCTATAGGGTGGTTTGATGTTGGAGAATCTGGGTTACATGGGCCAGACCTGGTTAAGCAGGCCGTAGAGAAAGTAAAGTTTATCCGGGAGTGACTGTTGATAGCCCAGAGTTTTCACAAGTCATGTTCTGACGTGCGGCGACGAAACTTAGAGTTCGGGGTTAATGACTGGGTATTCTTAAAGGTGTTACCTATGAAAGGCGTGATGAGGTTTGGCAAAAAAGGCAAGCTTAGCCCATGGTATATTGGGCCTTATAGGATCATTCGGAGAGTGGGCCAAGTAGCTTATGAGTTAGAATTGCCCTCGGAATTGGAGTCTATCCATCAGGTTTTTCATGTATCTATGTTGCGAAAGTGCATTGGTGATCCTACCCGAGTGGTGCCCACAGATGATGTACAAATTACGGAGGACTTGTCATACGAGGAAATTTCGGTTGCTATCCTAGACCGATAAATCCGCAAGCTATGGAATAAGGAGGTAGCCTCCGTAAAGGTTTTATGGAGAAGCAAGAATGTGGAAGAGATGACGTGGGAGGCGGAGGAAGAAATGAAGTCTAAATACCCCCACCTATTTCTAAATGAAGATATGGCTCGAGGTGGGATACCTCAGTACAGCTCTATCCAGGCCAGTAGGTCATCAGGTAAGCTCTTATTTTTGACTTTCAGAATTTATGATGGACAGCTGTGTGAAGCCAAGTGTTGCTATTTATAGACATTGGCTATGTGTGGTATGTATAGTATGTTTTTTGGCTGCATACAGGTTAGCTTTAGTCTACTGTATAGAGAAGACTCTAGCAAACATTTTTCCAAAATCTCTAAGAGTAAACATTCAAGGATGAATGTTTCTAAGGGGGAAGGGTGTTACATCTCGCATTTTTGTACGTTAAAGTTTCGTCTTCAGTTAATTGACGTAGACTCAGGGGTGTGATTTTCTTGAGATTATAAGCATTTATGCTATTTATAACAAGCAATAAGTAAGTGTCATGAAAGAAAAAGGGTAAACGAATCAAAGAAAATGAGTTTCGATGAAGGTTGTTGATTTAGGATAAAATACGGTACGAGCCATAATACCCGGTATTTATGGACTAGTGCCATACAAGGTACTACATGACCATGATAATAAGATGTACAAGGTATGTTAAAAGTGAGTAGTATTTTAAGTAAGTTGAGATAATTCTTAATTATGTGGGTAATTGGTTAATTATTGGGTAACGGGATATTACCTAATTAATTAGGGATATATTGGATAAGGATTAATTCCACTACATGGCACCCCCCCCCCCAAAATTAAGTGAATCATAAATCTAGTTGAAAGGTGGCAAACTAAGGTGTTAAAAACAAGACACTACATTCTTCATTACGGGTAAACACATACTTAGAAGATTTACATTTTTGCTTCATTTTGCCTTTAGATGTTCAAGTGATTAATTATAATGTTCTTGCTATTACAACACACGTTAGAATGTATTAAGAAGACATAACATTTTCCTACTACAACACCAAAATAACCCACGATGGAGCACTTGATTTCATAGCATCTTACGCAACGTGATATTTTACGATTCTAAGGGAGTACGGTACAACCTTTTCCAAGAATATCATACGGATTTTTCCCTACTCCAGGTATGTTAAGGCTAAGCCCTTCCTTCATTTTGGCATGATCTCGTAATTACATGTGTTTGATAACGAGACATAAAGAGAAATTTATATTCCAGAATTTATGTATATTTTCCTAGTCTCATAAGTTATAGTATTCTCCTTTATCGAGACTGCGTATTCAATTGAGTATTGTCTTCTTCTAGTCAAGAGAGCAGAGGGTCTATATATATACACAGTGTTACAGTATTTTCACCACCATCGAGCTATAATCGGTGGGCAGGCCCCTATTGGGCAACCTCTGATCAGATGCTAAGTTATATACCGAGCCTACGGTGGCCGAGTGCCTATGAGCGAGCCCAGAATGACCGAGATATGGAGCCTAGTATGGCCGAGCTCCTATGAGCGAGCCTACTACGGCGGAGCAATTACACGTTCAACTTTGACTCCCAATTGTTTCAGTTATTATATTATCAAATCAGTTTCAGCTTTCAGTTATTTTATTGCCTTGCATACTCGGTACATTATTTCGTACTGACGTCCCTTTCTCAGGGGATGCTGTATTTCATGCGTGTAGGTTTAGTCAGACAGACGGGTAGACCTACTCAATAGGTATTGCCCGAGTTCAGCTTTATCGATAAGCTTCACGTCTTTCGGAGTTGCCGGGCCTAGAAATTTTGTGTACATCTTGTGTATATATGTATATAGGTTATGTGTAGGTTAGGGCCCTGTTCCGATCACGGTACATCCATCAGTAGAGGCTTGTAGACATATCCTGTTAGTTAGTGCAGTATGTTGGGCTTGTAGTCCTTGTATATATATTTTGTTAGTTTGTCAGTTGTAGTAGTTATGGCGGCCTTGTCGGTGCAACTTTATATTGATGTTTAGTCAGCGTTAGCTTCCGTTCAGTTTTATATTTTGCTTCGCAAATTGTCTTGCAATGTGGACCTTGGCGAAAGTATGACATTGTATGTTCAGAGTCCCTTAGTTGCAAGTTGGTACACAAGGATAGGTGAGGCACCGGGTACCGGTCTCGGCCCCCCAGGTTCGAGGCGTGACAAGACTAGTCCATGTATCATACCAAAAGTATGGATCACCTCTCTTCAGTTTCCACAAATTTGATGTTCAAGTAGACCTCTCATCTCAAGCATTTGTTTCCACACATGAGATCCATTTCTCCTTGGTCCTAAGACTTCATTTATCTTTTTGCAATACTTATTCCTCATAAACTCTATCTATAATGTATCTTTTGATCTAAAATTCCACTACAACTTAGCAAACAAAGCCTTAGACACATCATGAAGTGATCTAAACCTAGCACCTCCTTCTACTTTAGGCAAGCATAGTGTAGCCCATGATGCCCAATGTTTAGCCCTTCCATTTGCAGAATTGCTCCAAACTATCTAGAAAACATCTTATGCAGTTCATTAATAACATATTTGGGTGGGTTCACATCTGATAGTAAGTGAATAAGCATACTCTCTAGCACATGAGCAATTAGCACAACCCTTCCTCCAAAAGATAGAATTCTGCCCTTCCATGAATGTAGTCTCTGCTGAACCTTAAATGTGATACCCTTATAGAACTCCTTCTTCCTTCTACTATAAAAAATAGTGCATCCAAGGTATGTAAAGGGGAAAGGATGCCTCTGAAATGTTTTGATCAAATGAACTGTATTGGCTTCTTCAGGGGGTGAATTTTCATGCATATAGAATGAAGACTTCTCCTTATTAACTTTCTGCCCAAAATCCGCTTCATAATCCTCCAGTACATTCATAATTAACTGTATAGCTCCATAATGTGATGAACTAAAAATGATAGTATCATCAGCATATGATAGATAATTGATGTTTTTACTCCACTTTGGCATCCCAAATCCAATGAAGTTTGGATCATCAAATAAAGCATCTAATGATCTCCCTAATACCTTAGATTCTAGAATAAATAAAGTAGGGAAAGATGATCACCTTGCTTTACTCCCCTTGTTGATTTGAAGAAGCCATTATCTTGTTCATTTAATAGGACTGAATACCAGTTATTTGATATCAATCTATAAATCATATCTATGAAGATTTTACCAAATCCCATCTACCTCAACACCTTTGTTAGAAATATCGAGGAAACCCTATCATAAAGTTTTGCCATATCAAACTTGATCACAATATTTCATGGCTTACCCATCGTTCCTATATTGGTGATAATCTCTTGAGTCAATAGTATATTCTCAACTATGCTCCTGCCTTTAACAAATCCAGCCTGATTTGAAGATATTAATGTAGGGAGCAGCTCTACCAATATCTCATGAATTACCATAGAGATGATTTTGTTTGAGAAGTTACTCAAACTTATTGGCCTCATATCTGAAAAGGTTTCCACATTCTTCTTCTTAGGGAATAATACAAGGTTAGTATGCGTATGAACTTAGGCAACGCAGTACCACAAAAGAATACTTTGACCATACTTAGGACATCTTCACATATAATCTCCCAGCATGTATGATAAAATTGACTAGTGAACCCATTCGGTCCACTAGCACTTTCTCTATTTAAGCCAAAAACTGCATTCTTCACTTCCTCCATTGTAGGTTCTGCCCAGAGCTTAGCATTCAATTCTTCAGTGATCACCTTTGGGATGTGCCTGAAGCTTGATAATGTCAAAAGCAGTAAGCATATTATCTTCAGTGAATTGAGCCTTGAAAAACTCAACTGCCTCCTTAGCCATATCCTCATGATATTCAAGCCAATTACAATTGTTATCCAAAATTCTGGACACTTACAGTTTCTTCCTCTTCCTTTTGACATGAGTCTAAATTAATTTTTATAACCATCCTAGAACCACTGCATCCCAGCCTTTTGCCTCCAGAATTCCTCCTCCAGGTGCAAATATCTTGTACGATCAGCTTTCACTTTGTGTAGCGTGGATATATTATTGGCAGTTGGATTGATCTCAAATTCTACCTCATGGACTTTGATGATATCTCTAATTATGCAATATACTTGAAAATATCTCCAAAAGTGTCCTTACTCCAGATAGCCAAAGCCTTCTTCACATTTTTTATGCTTCGGTTGAAAGATGATAAAAGGATTTCCCATGATATCAGCATGCCAGAGCTCCTTCACCATCTCCAAGAATGCCTCATGTATTGTCCAGAAGTTAAGGAACTTTAAAGGTTTAATAACTTGCACATAATTTGTATTACAAGACAATACAAGAGGAGCATGATCTGATCCATACTTAATGAGATGTTCTACCTCCAATGAAGGAAACAAATCCTAAAATTGTTGATTTGCCAAATATCTGTCTAGCCTTTTAAAAATACAATAAATATCCAACCCCTCATTCCACCATGTATATAAGCTTCCTTTGAAACCAAGATCATATAGAGCACAATTATCTATACAATGAGCAAAATTTTCAACTTCCCTAAGATAGACATGTAATCCTCCATATTTTTCTTCCTCGAAAAGAATGACATTGAAATCATCTCCCACAAGCCAAGGTAATTCCATGTCAGAAGCTAAATGGTATAGACAATCCCACAGTTCAATTCTCTGTATAGCATCATACTTTGCATACACCAATGTTACAATTAACTGTTTATTCAATACACTATGGAACAACTTAAGTGTAAGTTGTTGTTCCATATCCATCATGACCCCCACCTCAATGTCTTCATCAATAAAAGCCCAGATCTTCCCATTAAGATTGTCTAGGGTAGTATGTAATCCCAATTTCCTCCTATATACTTCCAATTTGTTGATGTCTTGCCAAGGCTCCATAAGTCTAATTATGTAGAAATTGTACTTCCTATGAAGGTTAATCAACCTCTCGAAAGCTTTTTGAGTATTAATTGACCTCACACTCCAAATTAGTACATTATCCATAAAATGTATTTGGAAAAAAGACCCCACTCCTCTTTCGTTGTACCCTTATTGGTACTGATTTCACCTTTTGTTTTCTTATTTGTTTGGTTCCTGATTTATTCTTGTCAACACTCCTAGGTGATAGATCTCTTTATTGTGCTATGTGTTGAAAGTTGACAGCAATTGACTCCTCATCCATGTCCTCCCCTAATTGTTCCTGATCATTCTGCTCATCATCAACCACTTGAGTGGCCAATAGATTAGGCTCATGATTCCTTCAATCATTCCCAGTTCATTTTGACCCTTCTGATTGATTAGCACACCTTTAGCTAGAATACCACTTGTGACACTAAATGTTTTCCCTGCCATAATCCCAAGATCATTACTCCTAGGTTATACAATTTGACTCTGATCTTCCACATTACCCATAGGCACCAATTGACCCTGTTGCACCAAATCATTCTCCTCTCTCGTGTGTGTTTTTTAATCCACAACTTTGTTACGATTCAAAATTCACTATAGGTCATGATGGCGCCCAACGCCGCCGTCAGTCAAGCCAATAAAATGGAATTTACAGTATAAAAATGACAATAACTACGTGAACTACAATAACGAACAACCAGTAGGAATCCTCAAAACCTGGTGTCACAAGTGCATGAGCGTTTACTAAGGAGTACAATAATAATATAACATCTGTCCCGAATGTTATAAGACATGATATAATAATTAGTAGATAAAATAATTAGTATAATGGAGACTCGGTGGACTGCGATGCGTAGCCTGGAATGCAGCTCTCATGAAGTCTCCTCAACAGGTGCGCCTACACGCCAAGGTAATCATCAAACAAACCTGTCAGATCCTGTACATTTAGTGCAGAAGTGCAGCATGAGTACGTAAATCAACGTGTACCCAGTAAGTATCTAGCCTAACCCAGGAGAAATAGTGATGAGGGGTTGACACCGACACTTACTAAAGGTCCAAATAAAGCAATATAATAAAATATAAGCAGGTATGAAGCATGCGACAATGATGGGGTAAATATGCAAATTACATAATCTTCCAGTTACTTCTTTTAAAGCATAAATTTTTAGATCTTGTATTATACCTTAACAACTCAGAAACTTTCCAAGTGTCAATCTCAATTAAATAACGAATACCATATAAAACGTCGGGAATTAGTGGAAGGTTTATCTCGTGAATATTCGGACTATAGCGTTATAACGCACGATTCTTGCTGAGGTCGTTCGGACCAATCTAGAATAATGCGTACACTGCCGAGGGTCGTGCGGCATGAACCATAGATGCATCTATATACTGTTGAGGCATTCGGCCTGCTCTACAAGAAAAGGAAAGAAATTACCGAATTACAAGACACGTGTTTACAATACATGACATGATCATAAAATGAATATAATCTTTACCATTTCTCAAATAACTCGCCCACAACTCAAAGTGTTAAGGCATGGCTTGTCGCGCCCTGTTTTCTCATAAAAAGCGGGTTTCGACGTTGTGACAACTCTTTTGGATGGGAGATAGAGTGCTAAAAGAAGAAGAGTCGCCGCCTAACGGGTTTTTAAGGTGCGTTAGGACACCTATTTATAGATAACTCTTTTTAACTAGTCAACGCCACCAAAAATCGGGTAATGGCTCAAATTACCTCAAAGAGAAGGTGTTAGGCACTCTTCGAGATCCACAACTGTGGTTCCCGGCTGAACATAAGATTATGTTGATTATAATTAGGCAAGATAAACAAAGAGAGTAAGGGTCAAAGAAATATATTATAACACAATGATAAATAAGGATTACAAGGATATAACTATGACAATCTATATTAGACGGCTAAAAGTATAAAGAAGAGGGGGAGGGGGGGTCCTAAGTTTTTTAGCCTAAAAGATTACCCCGTACAACATAAATAATACTTCGCAACTCTCTTGAGGTAGGAAATTACTCATATTATTCAGCGAGCACAGACTATCATCTCCTGTTACCCGATTACTATGTTAAAGTTGTTTACTTAAACGCTCTAATTCAATTCTAAGTCGTGCCCTATGCATGCACTGCCCGTCCCGTACCTATGGTCTGGGAGGCATTAGACCTCTATTTAGGGTGGTTCTAGACTTTACTTTGGCTGCTCAAAATGATAAAACTAGGCGACATACAAAACAAGTTGGACTTCATGTAAGGACAGTTAGGGGTCAAGTTAGCCTCCATACTTAAATAACCAATGCACACAAAACGGGTTCTCACATTAGGCGTTAGACAGTTTCAGAACTGAGACAAATTAAAGCCATTTAAACCCTATAGACATGGTTTTTATATGACCTTGGATTCAAACTTGCAAGAAGTTTTAGATGCAAGACGCCACTTTAAGCTTATATACATGATCTCTAGGTGACTTACGCAGTAGGGGGTGGGGAATGAGAACCATCGGAAATAGTCAGAATTACTCAGTTTGATCCCATGGGCATGCTTTCTAATGGCAATGAAATAGTGTTTGGATAGTTCAGCATTAACATTTTAGAGCGAGTAGTAATCCCCTATAGGCAGGATTTCTAACGATTAACGAATGAAACTGAGTTTTTATATACTTAGCCCCTCTAGGCATGTTTTCTAGGTGAGCAGTATGATAACAATAGCAAATTAACCAATTAAAGTCCTATACGCATGATTTCTGGATGAAGATCAGTAGAACATAAGCTAGTATAATCCTTATAGGCATGGTATCTAATGAATATGCTGCAGTTATGCAAATTGAAAGAATGGTCATTGACATTTTATTTCCTATAGGCATGTTGTCTAGCAGTAGACATAGAAATAAATAAAGTACCTATGCTTTGATAGTAGGCAAGTTGTGTGAGTGTGTGATTCTCCTAATGGCATGATTTATACCAGTGTACATGGAAATTAAATAACATATATGGCAGGTTGGATAAAATAACAAGTAGATCATACGAACCCTATAGGCATGTTTTCTACCCTTTCATGCAAACATTAGAGTATGCTCATTTCCCCAATTTCACTAACACCCCAATTGTTTATTACAAAATTATTACAGACCCAATGATGAATGTAATTACAAAATATTATACAAGCAATAATAGTAGGCCTATAGCAAGCCCAAAAAGAGATACCCAGTATTGTATGGGCCTTCAACAAATGCTTTCTTCACAAAATAGCATACACAGATCCCAATAGGTGACTATATTCATCAACACAGCCCAGAAACCATAGAGGAACTCAAACCAAACCAAACAGCCACAGATTAATCATATGACCCAAACATTGAATCACAAAGAAATCACTTAAACAAACCAGTTTGCATATTCAGTAGATAGAATGAGGAAAGAACTGAGTGTTAGAGACAACTAAGGTCTCAGTAGTAAAGAGAGTGGCCAAAGAACCCCAAATCATAATGTGTCAGAGTTCACAAGGGTCTCAAATGGACCCCGAGCAGTGCTTACACTAGGGAGGTCAATAGAGAGAGTCTTAGTGGACTTGGCTTTCAGCCGGTCAAGAGTGATAGGTTCAGAATAGTGTAGGTAACCAATGAGAGCGAGAGAACAGTGACTAAGGGACAGAATTTGGTAAGACGCACTTGTATTTTAGAAAGCAGACATAGAAAAGTTGCCTAAAACACAGAACATGCTAGTTAAGAGGGTCAACAAGACTTAGAGGCAGGTTGCTATTACAGGTTTAACACCTAGCAAGAAGTAACATATTGGCAGAAAACACATTGAGAGAGTTAGAGGAGAAACAAGTTTCCTGAGATTACAAGATTAACATACAAATGTGCATAATACCAAACAAGTCTAAGTAGGGTACTAACTTATAAAGTTTAAAGCTTAAGGGTCCAAATTATGCTAAGTATCCATCATAAATCAAAAGACAAACATGTGAACTTACATCATGAAGCAAAACCGTATCAAACATGGTAAGGAAACACAAATTAAGCCAGCTACTCTAAATAAGATAGCTACTGTAAAAATCTCAAATAATCACTAAAGGGATATGGAATCAAGTAAGCCAAATACATGCTGAGTGACACAATAGCAAGGGAGCAAGTTACAAATTATTACACATTACAGATGTGAGGCAGTCATTGCAAGAATTCAAAGTAGAGTAGGAAAGCAAACTCATGTCAAACAGTAATGTAGACATTCAGGTACCAATATATTAGGCTAAATGAACTTAAGAGGGTCTAAATTATTCAAGGAAAGCATATTCAAATAACATCTCTCAAGAGCGAAAATTTTAGGTAAAAATCAAGTGCTAAAGAGGTTCAGATCATAAGGCAAGTTTAATGCTAGCAAAGTTACATGCAAAGATGGTCTAAGAACACATTAGGTCATGAACCCATATTCCACAGCGCTCTGAATGTCAACAAAGAGCAAGAACCCATATTATTAGTGTGTCAGAGTTCCCATGGGCTATAAATGAATCTCGGGCAGTGCTCACACCAAGAAAAGTTGAAAATCGAATTCTGATGGCCTTGGCTTTCAGCCGACCAAGAACTAGAGTATAGAACAAGAGAATAAAAGAACAATAGAGTGATAGCTTCGATTTTTGTTTAGTGAATCCAGGTGAAAATGTCTGTTTCAAAGGGGAAAGGGGAGGGGTTTATATAGTAGTAGAAATCAAACAAATAGATCAAGGAAATATTGTAAAATCAACATAAATAAGGAAATAATCATTAAAAGTCAGATTAGAAAAAAATTAGGTAAACCCTAATTGACATAAATCAAAAATTGGCCGGAGATCTTGGTTAATCGGACCCATATAGCCTTGATATAAATGTATCTAGATGGAATACCGTCGAGATCTTATTTTTTGAATCCTAACGATTAGAACTGATTCACTTTGATTTGAAGATTTGTACTTTTTCAAAAATAGAGCAAGTACTATGTAATACCAGAAAGAGGTAACGAGTGGAGAAGGAAAATGAATATGATAAGTAAATAACATGTGAATCCCAAGACTAACGGGATTAGAAGAGGGATTGGTGAAGGGCGACGATTAGGGTTCTTCAAAGAGAGGCAAGACAAAGAGAGTTTAGAGGTGGCGAGTAGTGGGATTTGTCTCTAGGGTTTGGGGTATTGGGAGTATAAGGAAAATGAAGGGAGTGTTATCAGTCGCTGATCAATTTTGATCAACGACTGGGATTTAAATAGGCTGGGTCGGGTTTTGGACTAGGTGGGTTCATTAGGTTGCTTGGGCTGCTGGGGTTATTGGGCCAAGGGTCTATTGGTCTGAAATTAATCCTAATTTTGGGCCATATTTTCAAAAATAGGAAATTAAGGAAAAATAATTTAATAAAATAATTAAATAAATTATACAAAATGCTATTTATGCAAAGTAATATTTTAAAATAATAGTAGAAGATTATAAAAAATGTAAGATATTATTTTGACCTTAAATAAAATGATAAATGCAATAAAATTGTAAAATACAAGCTATTATTGCAAGATTGGGAGAATGGCCTAAAAATACTAATGTAATTATAAAAAATAGAGTAAAATATCTGAAGCAAGTATTATAGATGAAAAATCATAATTTTAGGTAATTAAGCCATCACAAAATAATTGAAAGGAGTAATTAAAAAATATTCAAGTAATTTAAATGCAGGAAAATCAATTTCAAAGCTCTGAAAATTATAGAAAAATGCTTTTATAGATTTGTAACTAAATAATGATGTCGAATGATGTTTTGAAAGTATATATACTATTCGAGAAAATATGAGGGAAAATTGGGTTTCAATAACTGCCCCTCTTTACCCATGAATGATGAAAGAGTTGTCGGGTAAAGAAAATGATGACCAATTTTGGCCGAATTGAGTGAGGAATGATGTGATTTGAAAAATGGGGGCCGAACTATGGTTCCTGAATTTTCTACATATCCCTGGTGTTACGGGAATCAGGTCATATGTAGTTTTGGACCCAACGGTGAACAAAACCGATGTAGTTGTTATAGGATTGTTCGCATGTTTCAAAGAGGGTTCTTTTGGGCAGGATAGTATCAGATGAATTTATGCAGAGTCATGCATATGAATCTGAAACATTACGGATATATCACAGAGCAAATATCTGAATGTTCATAGAGTAAAAGTGGGCAATTGATGGTGGTCGGTTGTGTTTGAAACAATTGAAGGATGTGAACGTTGTGAACGAAAACAATTTCTCTCATTTTGAAGAACGATTACCTCCTGGATTACCTTCAAAACTTAAAACACGGTGCATGCGAATATATATATGTATTATTGCGAAAGTTTAAACGTGATGCAAATTTTCTTTGGACCATGAAGGTTGTCTTTAGACGGTGAGGATTATGTCCTTAGACCATGACGTCCTGGACCATGAAGAGTATGATAAGGGATTCGCGGGCCATGGAATAGTGTCCTCAGGCCATGAGGATGGTGCCTCTGAACGATGACGCCTTTGAATAATGATGTGCAATTTGAGAGATCCTAAGGCCATGGAATGGTGTCTCCCATCTATGAGGATGATTCCTTCAGACTAGGACGCCTTTGGACAAGATGTCGATGTTTCAGCCCATGAAATGCAAAGATATGATGCTTGGTCATATGCAAGGTCGAGACTAGAAAAGGCTTAGTCTTGTGTGAGATGAGGGCAGTGCTTAGCCCTAGGTGACAAAGAGATAGTGTAGGTTTTAGGTAGTGTAGTAGAGATAGAATTTAATCTTATGCAAGGAAAAAGCGATGCTTAGCCTTATGAAAAAAGGGGGGACCAATGCTTAGCTCGTGCGGGGAAAGGCAATACTTGGCCTTATACAATTAGGGAGGCAATGCTTACCTTCATGCAAGAAGAGGAGACAATGCTTAGTCTCATGTAGGAAAAGGCAGTGCTTAGCCTTATGCAATTAGGGAGGCAATGCTTAGCCTCATGCAAGAAGAGGAGACAATGCTTAGTCTCATGCAAAAAAGGCAGTGCTTAGCATTTTGCAAGAAGAGGAGACAATGCTTAGTCTTATGAGGGAAAGGCAGTGCTTAGCCTTATGCAAGAAGAGGAGACAATGCTTAGTCTTATGCATGAAAGGTAGTGCTTAGCCTTATGCAAGAAGAGGAGACAGTGCTTAGTCTTATGCAGAAAAGACAGTTCTTAGCCTTATGCAATTAGGGGCCAATGCTTAGCCTCAGGCAAGAAGAGGAGACAATACTTAGTCTCATGCAGGAAAGGCAGTGCTTAGCCTTATGCAAGAAGAGGAGACAATGCTTAGTCTCATGTTGGAAAGGCATTGCTTAGCCTTATGCCAAAAAGAGAGGCAATGCTTAGCCTCATGCAAGGGAAGGCAATAAGAAAGTAAATTATTTCTTAGCGGGAGGTGTCTGCGCTAGGTAATTTGTCTTCATGAAGGTAGTGACTTGATGTATCTGCGGATGATGTTGTTTTATCATGCCTGCATCCAAAGAAAATTCGTGATTTTTGTGGGGGGGGAGGGGGGAGGTCGGTTCGTTCTTTTGCCTTCTTTCTCGGCCTTTGATCCTATCTTGGAATCTTGTTTGAGTTACCCTGGGAAACATCTGGCTATCATAGAAATAAAATTTTTGAAAACTATGCAATACATTTGATAAGTATAGTTATTTGAAATGTAGTAGTATGCGACATCAAATAATTTAGATGAACCAGTGATTGTGACACGTTTTAGAGACATTGCGACCTCCTTGCCTTAGAATTTTAAGGGTTCCCCAGTTTAAATACATACTTCTGACAATACTTTTGGCTGTTCCGCATATGACGAAGTTGGCTGAACTTGCGATCTTGTCCCAGTTTCTGATCGTGGGGGAAAATGAAGATTTTATTAAGAAGTGATCGAACCCACAGGGCTGCCTACATATCCTCTCTTAAACGGGAATCAGGTCAAGCATAGTTCAGTTACACCTAGTGAAGAAATGTAAGCAATCCTAAACATATTATCTCTTGACTGCGTCCGAGTTGATAGGTTTTGGCCAAATCTCTTCGTCAATTTCTACAAGTATGATTGCTCCTCCTGTTAGTACTCGATGAACCATGTATAGACCTTTCCAGTTGCGTGAGAACTTCCCCTTGGCTTCGTCCTGATGTGGGAAGATCCGCTTTAGTACTAACTTCCCCGATGTGAATTGTCTTGGTCTTACTTTTTTTTTTTATCGATGAGAGCCAGTTGTTCATATCGGCTCTGTACCCATTCTGCGTCACTGAGCTCAACTTCTTGTATGATTCTTAGAGAAGGGATTTCTACTTCTGTAGGGATAACCGCTTCCGTACCGTAGACCAACAGGTAAGAATTTTCCCCAGTTGATGTGCGAACCGTGGTACGATACCCGAGCAGAGCAAATAGCAGCTTCTCGTGCCATTGTTTGTAATTATCTACCATTTTTCTTAGTATCTTCTTGATGTTTTTGTTAGCAGATTATACAGCTCCATTCATCTGCGGCCTGTATGCTATGGAATTCTTATGCTTGATCTTGAAAGTTTCACACATGGCCTTCATTATATCACTGTTGAGATTAGCGGCATTGTCGGTGATGATTGACTCTAGTACTCCAAACCGACAAACAATGCGATCCCGAACAAAATCTGCGATGACCTTCTTAGTTACAACTTTGTAAGATGCGACCTCAACCCAATTTGTGAAGTAGTCTATAGCTACTAGAATGAACCTATACCCATTTGAAGTAGCGAGTTCGATTAGACCGATGACATCCATGCCCCAAGCGGAGAAAGGCCAGGGTGCGCTTATTGGATTGAGTTCATTGGGTGGCACTCGTATCATATCAGCATGTATCTGGCATTGGACATACTTGATACAGTCTGTTTCCCTAGTCATCCAGAAATATCCTGCTCTTAGTATTTTCTTGGCTAAGACAAAGCCATTCATGTGCGGTCCACAGGTTCCGGCATATATTTCCTCGAGCAATCTGGATGCTTCCTTGGTGTCGACACACCGTAATAATCCCAGATCTGGAGTCCTTCTGTATAGAATTCCTCCGCTTTAAAAGAAATGGTTGGCCATCCTTCGGAGTATGCACTTCTAAGTATGAGTTGCATGTTCCAGGTACTCTTCCTTTGCCAAGTATTCTTTGATGTCATGGAACCACGGATTTCCGTCACTTTCTTCTTCAACATGAGCATAATAAGACGGTTGTTTATGAATTACTATTGGGATAGGATCGATGAAGTTCTTGTCTAGGTGTTGTATCATGGAAGATAAAGTGGCCAATGCATCCGTGAACTCGTTCTGAATATTCAAAACATGTTTGAACTCTATCTTCGTGAACCTCTTGATCAACTCTTGTACACAGTGCAGATATGGTAATATTTTGGTGTTCTTGGTAGCCCATTCTCCTAAAACCTGATGCACCAAAAGATCGGAATCTCCAATCACCAGCAACTCCTGAACGTTCATGTCAATGGCCAACCTGAGTCCCAAGATGCAAGCCTCATATTCTGCCATATTGTTGGTACATGAAAACCTAAGTTTTATAGATACCGGATAGTGTTGGCTAGTTTCTGATACTAAGATAGCTCTGATACCCACTCCTTTAAAGGTTGCAGCTACGTCGAAAAACATTCTTCAACCATCATATGCTTCAGTTATATCTTCTCCTACGAACGACAGCCCCTCATCGGGAAAATACGTTATCAATGATTCGTATTCTCCGTCTACGGGATGTTTTGCCAGATGATCCTCCAATGCTTGCCCTTTGACTGCCTTATGAGTTACATAGACGATGTCAAACTCGCTCAGCAATATTTGCACTTTGCTAACTTACCCGTAGGCATGGACTTCTAAAAGATATATTTCAGTGGATCCATCCTGGATATGAGATATGTAGTGTATGCACAGAAATAATGCCTCAAATTCTGAGCTAGCAATGTCAAAGCACAGCAGGTGCGTTCTAGCAAAGAGTACCGGGCTTCGTAGGGTGTGAATATCGTGCTCAAATAATATATTGCATGCTCTTTTCTTCCAATTTCATCATGTTGTCCCAAAATGCAACTGAAAGCTCCATCCAGTACAGACAAATAAAGTAGTAGTGATCTTTCTGGCTTTGGTAGGACCAGAACGGGCGGTTTGGATAAATACTCCTTGATTTTGTCAAAGGCTTTCTAACATTCTTCAGTCCAGCTTGTTGCAACATCTTTCTTCAGTATTTTGAAGATTGACTCACAGATCATGGTTGATTATGCCGAAGGGTAGGTTTATTTCTTACCTAAAGGCCACAAAAATGATCAAAAAGGGATGTATTTACCATTTGGTTTGGGTTATGGACACCGATGCTGAGGCACCTACACTTGAGTCTGTGCCTGTTGTGAATGAATTTCCGGGAGTCTTTCTGGATGAACTCCCTAGGATCCCACCAGATGTGGAGATTGATTTTGGGATTGATGTGATGCCAGACACGCATCCTATATCTATTCCACCCTACAGAATGGCACCGGTAGAACTGAAGGAGCTAAAGGAACAATTGAGAGATTTTTTAGAAAAGGGTTTTATCCGGCCAAGTGTGTCGCCTTGGGGCGTACCGGTCCTTTTTTGAGAAAAAAAGATGGGTCACTGAGAATGTGTTTTGACTCTCGACAGCTTAATAAGGTAATAATCAAAAATAAGTACCCACTTCCAAGGATAGATGACTTGTTTGATCAATTGCAAGGTGCCAGGTACTTCTCCAAAATCGATTTACGATCCGGATATCACCAATTGAAGATCAGGGAGCGGGATATTCCGAAAATAGCTTTTAGAACCCGGTATGGGCATTTTGAGTTTCTAGTAATGTCTTTTGGGCTAACGAATGCTCCACCAGCCTTCATGGATCTTATGGATCGCGTTTTTAAGCCATTCTTCGACTCCTTTGTGATAGTGTTCATTGACGATATTCTTGTATATTCACGAAGTTAGGAGCACCATGCTGACTATCTCAGGGTAGTTCTGCAAACCCTACATCTGCACTACTTATATGCAAAGTTTTCAAAGTGTGAATTTTGGCTTGAATCAGTCATATTCTTAGGTCCTGTAGTTTCTAGTGAGGGAATTAAGGTTGATCCTCAGGAAACTTCAGCTGTGAAGAATTGGCCGAGGCCTATGACTCCAACAGAGATTCGCAGTTTCTTAGGCTTAGCTGGATATTACAGAAAGTTTGTGGAGGGGTTTTTGACTCTTGCCTCTCCATTGACTAAATTAACGCAGAAGGCAATTAAGTCTCAATGGTCAGATGCTTGTGAAAAGAGTTTCCAGGAATTGAAAGGAAGATTGACTATGGCACCGGTGTTGACTCTACCAGAGGGTATAGATGGATTTGTGGTATATTGTGATGCTTCAAGAATCGGGCTTGGATGTGTATTAATGCAACATGGGAAGGTGATAGCTTATGCTTCTAGGCAACTAAAGAATCATGAAAAGAACTATCCAACACATGATTTAGAACTTGCGGCGGTGGTATTTGCATTGAAAATTTGGCGTCATTATTTATATGGGGTCCATGTGGATATATTCACGGACCATAAGAGCCTTCAATATATTTTCAAACAGAAGGAATTGAATCTGAGGCAGAGAAGATGGCTTGAATTACTCAAGGATTATGACATTGATATTTTATACCATCCGAGGAAGGCTAATGTTGTGGCGGATACTCTTAGCCGAAAATCTATGGGTAGCTTAGCACACTTGGAATTTCTGATAATAACATATGCACTCATTGTGGAAGAGTAGGACACTTTAGACACATTTGTCCTGCCTTAATTTATGCTCAGTTTAGAGACACCTTTGGTATTGCTAAAAATATAAAGAAGGAAGAGGATAAAAGGTTAATATTCCTGTCCATACCGAGTGGATTAAGGTTAACAAAAAAAACACTTCTAATCCTCTCTCGTTCTGGGCAAGAAGGAATCTGATTCAGCCTTTTTCCAACAAAAAAGGACCTAAGCTTGTTTGGGTTCCCAAAACTAACTTGTGAATTTCGGTGCACGCTAAGGTGAGAGGAAACAATAAGCACTGGTATCTAGACAGTGGATGCTTGATCTCGGCCAAACCCACACCAAAATTAAGTAGTGAGGCATTTGATGCAACAATAAACCCAACGAAGGTCGTGATCGAATCCACAGGGAGTTAGAATATACGATTAGGTGTATATCTAATTTAATTGCAAATTTTGGCTCCAATTGTACTTCCACAAACTTGATTGGTGTTCTAATTCTACTTTACTCTATTGTTTGCTAGTATAAAACTAAGGACAATATTTTTGGTTTTGAGTCTTTTTCAAATAATTAAAAGGGACTAGGGTCGTGACTTCTACCTAGGTGGTTATCTAATGGGTTGTAAACTCCAGGGCAAAGCCAATCCATCCCCATTATCACATCAAAATCGACCATTCTCAATTCATAGGTTTTCTTCCAATTCTTCTCGCCTCATTCTTTCTAGTTTGTGAATAGCTATACTCTCTTCCATATGTTACGTGGTCTTTTCCCTTAGTTGGGAATTCATCCTGCTCGCCTTTCGACACTTGTTGGGATATCCACGGGAAAGTGTGTTCATCCACGTATCACTTAACACTTCCTTGCTTGTAAGATTCTTAAGAGACTCTCTATCAAGTCCAGATGCACTCTTGGGATATTATCACATCACATTTATCTCTCCCACTCATTCCGTATTTCTTAAAGCCTTGGAACTTTAGCTAAATCGCAAATCCCTGATTAACTCATACTAAGAACTCGCAAGCCTTTCACATTTGATATGTAGTAATTCCTTGGGTTCCATTGTTCCTGACCCCCTAACAAGTATAAAATCCCTTTGTAAACATACTCTTAGTTTCTAGGATCATTGACCATGTCATTCACATTTCCATGTATGAAGAATTTACCTTCCACCTTTTTGGAGTACTAGTGGTCTATCATTAGCATATCATTTCAGAGAATCATGCTACCCATTATCTCTTTTCTAGACTACACCTGTCTTCAACAAAATATTCAAATATCATAGCTACATGGTCTTACTCTTGTTTCATTGTATTTAAGGGGCCTCTCTATGGCCCTTCCTCCCCCACTTGGGGTGAATGATTCATATTTTGACACAAGTCTTGAATTTAGCAACTTCAGGGACATATGTCTCATGTCTCTATCCCTCATATATATGTTCGACTATTAGGGAGATTTAAGTCACCATGGTATTAACCTCATACGTTCTCTACTCTTATTCAGCCACATGGGCTTGGGATCCAACTCCCTCATGTCAATATCCTTTTTGGAGTATAACACCACTTCACACATTCCTATGATTCTTATAACGTTCATAGTACTAGGGTCTTCTCATTGTGGGTTCAATCAACTCGCCTTTCATAACTTCTCGTCTCCCGTGAGATACCTACACATTTATCATTACTCTACAGGCCATGCATTTCATATATCACGTGCCTATGTAACATGTTTACATCTTAGAATCATATACATGGTTCCCACACTATCCACATGTACTAGTTAAGCTTATGTCTCATTTATCACGCCACTGCCTCTTTCGAGGTGGGTAATCACTTCTATCACTCTTCTCATATAAAGTATGCTCATGGTACGATATACTTGTCTCATATGGCCATACCATTCATTTAACATGATATATGTGCCATCTGTTTAATATTCAAGCCTTTACCCATTCGTCATGTCATATGACAACATTACTTGGAATAAACCAAAAGAGCATTTAAACTTACCTTGAACATCAACGCACGAGTGAGAGGAGGAACAATTTCACAATCAGTTGCATCGCACGATTCAGAATATCAAAGAAGGGTATTATTCCTAAATGCCCATGTAGCATCCTAATTATAGATATGGTCGACAACACACCGATAATAAGGACTCTACTAGACACGGCTCCGACACATCCTAGGACTTTAAAACCTTAGGCTCTGATACCAAGTTTGTCATGCCCCAAAACCGAGGAGTGCGACCGGCGCTCAACCGAGTGAACCCGACCGAGCAAGCATGTTAGATTTCATTCTACCCAAACTCATCCATGAATATAGATAATACATATTATCATTAATTAGACGAAAATGTGTTCATGTTTACAATACCAATTCATTTCTAATTGTTTCATCATTTTTTTAAAGTCTCAAATGGACAAGTAATACATCCACAACATAACATAGTTTGTCTTTCCCCAGCACCAATACACAAACCACACTATGTCTATGGAACTTCTATAGATAAAGAAGAGTACAATGATAATACCGGCAACAAGACCCCGGCTACACCTCAAATAGAATACACAAAGTACAAAAGATTCATGACCCCGGAATGAAGCGGGGCTCACCAAGTCAGCTGGGAAGAAGGTGCACTGCTATCACTGACCAATATCTATTGCTGTGGAACCACCTGCATCCATTGAAAGATGCAGCTCCCCCGGCAAAAGGGACGCTAGTACTGTCGGATAGCACTAGTATATATAACTAAACACCCTCTCAATAGAATGACAAATAATAAAAATAAGATTATCATAATATCAATGAAAGCCTTAATCAACATCAAACCTCAATTTAGGATCAAGACAGTGTTCAAATTAATTTCCATATCTCACATTGGGAAATGTTTAGTATCGATATGCCATTGTTCACAATACCATTATTCACAAAACCGGTACCACCGTACTCTTAGCACGGAGCCCGATCACGACCCGATCGGCTGGGCCATCTCATTAGAGACATCAACCACAATTTCTCTCAATATCAATTCTACCGTCATTAGCACGGAGTCCGATCACGACCCAATCGGCTAGGCTATCCATTAGGGACATCAACCACAATTACCATTTCAATTACAATTTTCAGCACAATCACCACCATGTGTGCGGCATGGTGTCCGATCACGACCCGACCGGCTAGGCCGTCTTATTTGAGACATCAACCTTTTTATATCAATCATCGCATTTCATAATACTTTCACATATTTTCATTTCATTGGCACTAGTAGCCATAATTATAAGATCATTCTTGGCATGTTGGCCATATTCAGTAGTTCATGATCACATTATCAATTTCAAATATCATCCTCATCATCAACAATAAACATAATTCAAATCAAAGTGTGTAGTGCACATGTGAGCAATTTAGAGTCTAATGCACATAGAGATATTTCACAAAATTTGGCATAATAGCCTTCATTGAACTTGACTTAAAGTCGAAACATTATTAATGCACCGCCCATATTTTAACACATCCTCAATTGGTAACATAACATGAATAGAGCCTTTGGGATGCTTGTTGAACATATATCTTTCAACCCAATCTTACTCGGAATAGCCAATTTCATAATGAATCACTCGGTACTTACATAATTTACATGAATATCGTGGGATTCAATTCTAAGAGAAGAGTTTAGCCAACATACCTCACTTGAGCTTCCTTACACTTTAAATGTTCCGGAATTCTTAGCAACTTCAATCTATTGTAGAAATATCACAAATTGAATCAAAATTAGGAAGATGATCATGGTTCTAGCTCACTTGAGCATTTTATCAAACACTAGATGTGCATGAGGTTTCAATGTCCTTTCTATGAAGGACTTCATCATCCCACAACTTAATCTTTACCATTTTTAGCTCAACAATTTTCCTACACCCTTTGATAACACATGCATGTAAAATAAACAACTCTCACGCCCAAAAATATATCTTGCTAGTTACCCATTTTCAGAAAATTTTGAAATTAGGGTTTAGGGTGTAGAATCTTACCTCTAGGATGAAGACCTAGTAAGCTTCCCTTCTTAATCTTAAAAAACTTGAGCAAGAATGGAAGAAAAATTATGGAAGAACACCTTCTCATTATAGGGCACTCTCTCTCACTCTAAAATATCAGATTCTGTCTCAAAAATGGCCCAAAGAGTGTATTTAACGAAATAGGGTCGGGTTTTAAAAATCCAAAAAACGGAGCTCTGGAACAAGGTATGAGAACGCATATGCGATTGCATAACCGATATGCGGACCGCATATTGGTCGCATATTTGGTTACAAAATAGCCAAAAGAACTGCCTGTGTATGCGGTCACTATGCGGTCCGCATAACCATTATGCGGTCGCATAATGCACCGCATAACAGTTATGCGGTCGTATAGTTGACCGCACAATTACTTCTAATTGGCCCAATTAACTGCCTCACTCTGCGGCCATTATGCGGTCCGCAGAGTGATTCTGCGGTCGCATAATGGACCGCAGAAATGCACTTTCCGACAAAAAGTTTTCTTTACTTTCCGGTGCATTGTTCAACCCAAACACGTAAGCTTAGTCTGACACCATGAAACATTATTTTCTTTGCAAAATTTACCGGGCTTACTACTTAAGTACTTTTGAAATTTTTCGGGGTATTACATTAACATTGATGGCAAACATATAATACACATGATCAACGAGTGGTGGAGGAGACTTGGAAATACGAGCTTAAGGGCAGCTTACCAAGCCGTTCCAGCTTTGATTATGTGGAACTTGTGGAAGAACAAAACTTCAGGAATGCATGGGAAGATCATTTCAACTCATAGTTGATCTTTCAAGTATCAGATGTCCTCCATAACTTACTGAAGATGAAAAGAATAGCCTATACATGAGTGAAACCAAACTCGCCAGAGCTGCATGACAATCTACAATAACACATACCAAAATTGAAGTATACAGGTGTATTGTGGCAACTACCTCCTGATGGGTGGTTGGAATGCAATATGGATGGTGCATGTAGAGATACAAATGTAAGGGCTTCTTATACATTTTACATTAGAGATGGCATTGGTGATTTAATATATGCTCAAGCATATGAGATTTTTTAGGGTACAAATAATATTGCGGAGGCTAGAGCCATTCTGGAAGCTTTAAGGTACATAGCAATTTCTAACCTTCCTCCATGTGTGATTGAGATCGACTCTTTACTGATGAAAAGAGTCCTTGATGAAGTGTGGGCACCACCATGGAACATTGTGACATTGGTGGAAGAAATCAAGCAGTTAAGGGTTAGGTGTGTAGTCGACATATCTCATGTACTTTGGGAAGGAAATCAACTAGCGGATCACCTTGCTAATGTGACATTGGGTAGGAATACTATGATTCAGGCCCCTTCTTTTGTTGAACTGGATGTTAAAGGCAGAAAGATTTTGAACAGGGTACGATTCTGGAATTCTCTACAAGGTCTGATTCTTGCATACATACACTGTGTCAAACTCCACAAGTTTTACCAAACATACATATACACCCAAGTCGTAACCACATGATGCACTACATAATTCATATGCATATAATAATATATTCCAACCGCAATAGCTGCAATTTCCGAACCCGGTGCCGGTAATATACTTCAGTACACATAAAAATCATGTTTCAACTCTCGCAATACTGCAACGATGAAAGAGACATACACTATCTCATAACCACCTGTCAGACCGACAAATCATGAAGCTCTTCCGCTCGACAGGAACCATAGACATATTCTGAACTGATTAGCGACATTCTCCCTCCAACCATACGTTATACAAATACGATTGCGTTGATTCCAGGTCCAACGACCTCTTATCACCCAATACAAGTTGCTTGTCAATAAGCCTTATCAAAACCATATAAAATCTCATACGATGTCATCAATGCGCCAACAAACCACAACTCAAATATGACCAACAAAGAATGTGAACCCCGAGTACAGAACTATCCAGCCCGCGTAACGAATAAAAAAACCAAACAATGCTATGAACCTATCCCATAGATGATAAGCGAAATACATTAAATAGTATAAAGAATCGTACACAACATCTCACTGTTGCAGCGTGCAACATGATCCATACATCATATTGTTGTGGCGCGCAACTTGATCCAAACATCATACCCGTGGCGGCGTGCCACATGATCCACACATAACAATCAGTAAGGGAAGACCCATCGAGCCAAAATACTCGTACCTACTAAACACATGTATATCAACCACAAGCACTCCAAGTGCATAAACTAAACCCTTGGGATACGGATAGCGTCATGCGCTACAAAAGCCAAGCACGACTAAGGTGCCATAAATAACCAGCATCTCGAGAACCATCTCGCTCATAAAATACCACAAGCTACACATGATCACAACCCACGTATAAATAGTTAAGCCGCCTCACAACTCGCATGGTATAAAATAGTAACACATGAAATAGACGAAGATATGAATAACATCCACCACGCCCTAAGACTCATCCATAAGAAATGTTATGCTGAATAAGCATATCTGATCTGGTGTAGAATATACATTCACATTAGGCCTACCAATGGGCCTCAAAGTCGATTCCGACCATTCCAAAATTGGTTAATAACCTTCCAAAGATCCACAATCACCCTATCCATGATGCATACGATCAACTGTCAAATCTTGAACACACTCCCACAATCCACAACAAAGGAGTAGAGCGCCTCTCAGACATACACTCTCCAATCAATGATAGTACTAGAATATTCATACCTGATTTCAATCTCTACCACTTAAATTACTGACACGTCACACTTACATAATAATACTGTGGGAGATACTCCCACAACCTTCTACACTAGGTAGCAAAATCTGCATATCTATGGCTACCAACCATACTATTTCTGTAATGCAAATCAATACACAATGCCTCTTTTACATAACACCATTCTCAGGCGATACTAAAATATAGCCAGCCTACTCTGAACATCTGAACTCTTCCATCGCTCCTCCGAGCTCGTGACATCCCTGTCAAAACTCAACCACACTCTTGATCCTTCAATTCCAATTCCACATTACTCACTGCATCTATCATGCTATTACGCAAAAGTGCAAGAATCCTATCATAAATACTGAACCACCAGTGGAATATACACTCCATCATCTAGAACCCTTCACGTAACTCATTTCAAAAGAAAATTTGCAACATGTAACCAGATTCCCAAAATCGCAGAAGAGACAAACCTCAAGTCATGGCCTAAACTGTCATACCTCTTTTCTGGACCCATTTGCACATAACAAAAACCATCAGAATCGAATACCTTTAAATCGACCAAACTACAGAGATTTCCAATCCATATGCATAGCCACGAAACACTTGTATGGCCTTATCATACAGAAGGAACCGATCACTTTCCTTACCATGTTGATCCAAACCACTATTAAACTAACCCTGCTTCCTTAGATATCCTCTTGACTTGCCTTCAAAATAACACCTCTCTTCCTAGTACGCAAAGGATTTCAATTAACTCTCATCCCGAGTGACCCCAACTCACAATACCACATCGTCTCAATATCCCTAAGCCATCTTATACTCTCCTCATGCACTCAATAGTATCTTCAACGGATACACCCATTCTGAAAAGATCTTCTGCGAATCCAAAGATATTTCTTCCCTCTTTCTAACACCACACTCCATACCGGGTGATATTCATAAAAATACTCCAAAGAAGCAACCGAATGAATCATTTCCCTTGCACATCGCATCCACAAGAATTTTAAAATATGGGTCATTCCACGACCTTCTCATATCAAAAGGTGAAATATAGAGCACATCCATCAAATTCCGTGCTCGAATTCACAACTGATGTTCTCTTACTCAGTCATAACTAATCGACCAACGTATCGATACCATAAGCTGCAAGGACAAATAACCATGTGACCCAATCATCGACTGTAGGCTCCCCCACTTGGCTTTAAGCCATAATCGCAGAATCCACGGATCCACAATGACTTCTCCTCTTAGCTACCATGATCTCACATCATTACTTAGCCAAATTCTCACAAGCTCTTATTGCACTAGTAATAAGAAGTCTCGAATTATCAACCCCAGGCGCACACTCAACCTCCTGACAGTCACATCATCTTCTTTAAGCGCTATGAGCCCACATCGTAGTACGTGCTTCCCGTTGGATAAAAGGTAGAACTCCTCATAGGAACTTCATCAAAAATAATGCAACCCCTAACTTTCTCACAGGAGATAGCCCACATGTGTGCCTTATATCGACATCTTCCAACGATATTTCCATGGTGATAACATCTACAAAATCAGTTAGTCCTTTAGAGTCCCCACTTGTCCACTAGCTGTGAAAATATGTTCATTCCATTAGCATCAACTGGAAGTCAAACACTAACTTTAAAACTCGAAGCTATATTGCATACCAAAATGACAATCAAGCGTCCCAGTTCGTCTATATTCCAAGCAAACTCTTTTTGTCCCATTCAAACTTCCTGGGTACATAAACCACCACCCCAAACGAAATACACCAATTTAGTCATTTGTTCACCATGACCCAAATCGCTCCAAGCTTCCTCAAAGCATGTGGCTATCCTACAGAAAAATCTATACGATACGCTACCACTCCAACTCCGGTTAAACCATCTTTCTATGAAAACTACTCGATCTTTGTTGCTCCTACTTAACCTACTAACAATTCAACTACCGCGAAACATATCACACCATGCCCTTTCTCATCATCTGCTACTAATCATACCACCTCCAAATCACGATCCGTCTCAGTAGCACCCAAACAAATAGATTGTCATTAACTATAAGAATCCTTAAGGATCATCTTCCTCGAGCCATCAACACTGGAAACGCCGATCCGACCTTGAAGTCGCAACATACCGCCATCTCTGATGATCGCTTCTTAGGTACCATTTCGCAACACCGTGCTCCAAAATTAAACAAATGAATACCATCATACCGATGAGCCTTAATGCTTCCAAACAGGGACGACAACACCACAACACAAATGAGAATTCCACCAAGTTCGGAGATGTCAAACCTAGCTACTCCTTTTCCCAAAGGCTAAACATCCCTGGCCCAATTATATCTCCTGTGGTGGAATTAAATACCGGTTCGTCAAATCACAAACCAAATAATCCCCCTCCTGAAGCACTCAATGCCATAACACATAAGTAAACACCCTACTATTTACACCAACACTACACGACTAACAATGCGAGAAACATCATAATACCGTACGTAGCTTTGAACCCGTGAGCAACACCAACACTGTGATGAAATGACTGAACACCCCTCCAAAAGGCGATGATAGTAGTCCACCCTCATAATGCAGGGAAAATATGTTGTACTACATCTGTAGCATCACCACAACTTGTTTGTGCCCAACTAATCCACCCTTGAACAAATTCTTAAAGGTTAGGTTACTACTTGCTTCGATCCTGAGAATCAATCCCAATCGAATCTATGGAAGGGAGATACAGAATGCTTGATATCGTGCATGAATGAATAGGAAGGAAATGAAGACATAGACTTCAACAGAAATCAGTTCGCACGAAAAGGAATCAAGAAACAGAAGTTATCCTAACAGCCTTGTTGTCTCTCAAAGATAAGTAAAGACGTCTTTGTACCGATCCGCAAGACTCTACTTGACTTGCTCATGACTTATGAGACCTAAGTGAACCTAGTTCTCTGATACCAATATGTCACGACCCAAAACCCATTATAGGCCGTGATGGCACCCAACGCTATCGTTAGGAAAGCCAATAATTAAATCAATACGTCAATAGTAAATCCAAAGTGCATTTCAAAACAATTAAAGAAATAAAGAGTGAAAATCGTTCATTTTTATGGAAAATATATATGTTATTATTTTTAAACGCTCGAATGGGGCTAATAAATACACCAAGAAATTATAGCGGAATAAAACCAAGAGCAAAATCTAAATCTCCAAAATCATGTGTCACAAGTGCATGAGCGTCTACTAGGGAGTACATTACTAATACAACATTTGTCTGGAATATAAAATAGACAGGATAAAATAAATGAATATGATGAAGACTCTGTATGCTTCGGATCGTAACATGGAATGCAGCTCACTGTAAAGTCCCCTCAGTAGTTGCGCCTATGCACCAAGATTACCACTGTATGAACCTGTCTGAGTACCTGCACAATTAGTGCAAAAGTATAGTATGAGTACATAAATCAACGCATACCCAGTAAGTATCTAGCCTAACCGCGAAGAAGTAGTGACGAGGGGTCGACATCAACACTTACTAGTGGTCGAATAAATCAAGTACGATAAAAGTAGACATGTATGAAGCATGGCAAATAAAACAGTGAAAACAGATATAGGTACTTAATACGATCCTCAACTAAAGAGTAAACACGAAGTCCTCAAATACCGAAGACTTCCTCAAATGGAATACATAATTGTCAACACCAAATAAACGGTCACATCTCAAGACAGGAAGTCTCTTAAGCATGCTTACTCCTTATCAAATATTTCGCACGATTCTGCCAAGGCGAATGGCTCGATCCCATAAGAGTAATGGCATGATTTCCTACCATGGCATATGGCCTAATCCCATAGTAATCGTGTACACTGTCGAGGGTCGACCGAACAATAAATGCATCTCATAGTACTGCCAAGGTCATATGGTCCGATCCATAATAGTAATACCGAAGCGTTCAGCCCGATCCCATAGAAATAGTGAAGCTTGACGGGTCATTGGCCCATTCACGAATATATGTGTGAGTTATGGAATTTAAAAAACTTTTTGGTCAATTTCGTACAATGCGGGAGAAATACAAATCAAGGAAGTACAGTTTCTATTGCTAATCAAGTTGTTCGTCAAATATCTAAAATAGCAAGTCGGATACTTTAAGCAAGTCTAGTCTCAGGCAAAATGTAAATTAAAGCATTTAAACATGCAAGAATAACTCAAATATTACAATTAAAGCATGGTGTGAGTATAAGTCTACCCGAAGATAATCAGGAATTCTAGAATACACACGGACACTCATCACCTCATACATGCATAGCTCCCACAACATGTAGCACATAACAAATATAACACCTACGGAGTAAATTCCCCCTCCCAAAGTTATACAGGAGACTTACCTTGCACCGAAATCTGATAACCGGCTCCAACACCTCTCTAACACCTCAAACCAATGTTAAACGTTCCAAAACTAACCAAAGAATGTGCAAACAAATCAAACGATACTCAAAGACTTCTAATTTAACAATTAACACTGAATTCCCAACTCCACGCGAAAAGTCAACAAGCCAAATCCCTGGACCATGTGCCTGGATTCCAAAACTTTTCGAAGATAAATTATTACCCATAGCACCACAAACTCAAATATATAACTTATTACCAATTCCATGTCCAATTTTGTGGTCAAAATCAAAAAATATCATTTCTAGGTTTTCTTCCATAATTTCACAATTTCTACAAATTTCCATGTCTAAATCCATATATAATCATTGTATATAACTCACAATGAGTGGGAATCACTTACCTTGTGATAGATGATGAAAATGCCACTTCAAAATCGCCCCAAAATCGGCTCCAAATGAGAAAATAAGAAGAAATAATACAAGACCCGATTTTAAACTCTTATACACTGCCCATGCATCCTTCTTCGCGAACACAACATGTGTCTCGCGTTCGCGAAGCACAACTCAGCTTGTGCTTCCAAAATCTTCTTCGTGATTGTGAGACAAGGCTCGCGAATGCAGTGTTTTACTAAGCTGGCCCTCCGCAAAAGCGACCACGCCTTCACAAACATGAAGGTCAAATCCCCAGGCCCATCTTCTCAATTCGCGAATGCGACCTGGCTATCGCGAACGTGTAGCACCACAACCTAGACTTTCGCGAATGCGATTTTCCAATCGTGAACGCTAAGGAAAAACTACCTCCAGTTCAAATCCTTCTTCGAGAACGCGTGCTCCCCGCCTTGTTCGCGAAGGACAACACCAGAACCAGCAACCAGCTATAACAAAACATATCGTCATGGTTCGAAACAACCTCGAAACACACTTGAGGCCCCCGGGACCCCACCCAATCATACCACCAAGTCCCCATACGTTATCCAAACTTAGCCAAAGGCTTGAAACACCACTAATAACATCAAAATCATGAATCGTCAATCAAAATCCTTCTTTTAACTATCAAACCTTCAATCTTCGACGAATGTGTCCGAATCACACTTAGACATTCCAAATGACGACCAAACTTCATGCACAAGTTTCAATCAACTAAATGAACCTATCCAAGGTCATTGAACATTGCATGTAGTCCAATAACACCAAAGCACACTCCAAGTCAAACTTAGCAAAATTCAAAACCTCTAAAATGCAAACTTTAGATAATAAGCGTTGAAACGCTCCCGGGCCATCCGATACTCAACTCGAACATACGACCAAGTTGGAAATCACTTTACAAACCTATAGGAACCCGTCAAATCCTTATTTTGAGGTCGTTTACTCAAAACCAAACCTTGGTCAACTCTTCTAACTTAAAACTTCTATATTGAGAATTATTCTTCCAAATGAACTCTAAACCACTCGAATATCAAAATCACCTATACGCGCATGTCATAATACATATAATGAAGCTACTCAAGGTCTCCAACCTCCGAACGATATGCTAGAGCTCAAAACGATTGGTCGGATCGTGACACGAAGTAATGGCTTATAGGGTTAAATGAGCTAATGAAGGATAATTTTATCACGGGTAGGCAAATAGCTAATAGGCCAATCAAAAAACTGCCTATATCATTTTATAGACTCACAAAGCTTACTTATTTTGCTTCAAGGCACACATGGGGCAAGTTATAGACTAGCAAGGGACGACACAAAGTACAATCAAATATCTAACCTTACAGAATGCACATGGCTTACTCAGGATGGCTCAGCCCCGACTATATCAAGTTAAAGCAACTAAGAGCATTCATCATAAAATTCAACCACATAGTAAATATATAACAGGAGTCAAGAGATGAGCCCAAGAGTCAAAATAAAGTAAATATATTCTCAAGGCATATAATCACAAGAATCACAATGAAAGTACTCAGCACAAATGCTACAGCTCTAAGCCTCGATAAAATATGTCAAAAAGCATAGATATTTAAATTCTCCCCATTCCATTATCAGTTCAAAAAGAAGAACAAAAAATCTTTTTGTATTTTTCTTTAGACTTTAATCCCTCAAGAAAACTATCTAGGAAGTCCATCATCAGGATAAGTCTGAAACCTTTTGAAAATTTTACCTAAAAAGAATTACTACCCGATTCAAAGAGTCATCTCTTGGAAAAGAACTATGGTCATAAGAAAAATCAAGAGATATTATTTCTACCGAATTATTTGTTTTCAAATTTTTCAAATTAGTTTTTCCCAATAAAACTAGCAAAATTAAAAGAGCACAAAATCATCCAAACAATCTCTCACCCCACGCTAAAATTGTATGTTATCCCCAATGTATACTATAAATACAAGAGGGTAAAAGAAACTCCATGGTAGGCCAAAGGCCGAAGCATTAACATCTCATGAGGTACTCAGACTTCTCCCAGTCCTGGTCCTTGTGGGGGCATTCCACACTTAGTTCCAACTATTTAGCTTTCTTTTGCATCCTTCTAATGGATTTACATCTCATGATCCTACTCCTACAAAACCAAAATAGTACTACAACAATAACAAAATAAAATAAATGATAAAATAAATAAAAGCAGTGAAGTTGGGTTTCCTCCCAACAAGTGCTTGATTTACCATTGCGGCATGACGTGAACCACTTTTTGCCTCCACCTCGAGCTTATGAATTGAACCCCTAATTTGGTTTCACGTTTATGGTTATGCTCTAGGGTTGGTGGAACATATTTAACTGGTCCAAAGAAATAATGTAGTATTCTGCATTTCTTAGCCTTTACATGAGGTGTGTAATCCTGTATGACGGCCCAAAATCCCACCTTGAGGTCATGATAATGCATAGTCATACTTGATAGGCAAACCAACTCATAATCCACAGATAAAGTCCATTTTCTTTAATTAATAATGACGTATCATAAATAAAGACAGAAATAATCAAAAACGGTAATAGTATCCGGCATAGTCATAACACGGCCAATACAGTGCAACACTCAAGACAAAATCACACAAGTACACGAGCAAACTACAGAAATAGAACAAGTCTGTATACCTAACAAGCTATCTGAGATACAAATAGACATGAAATAATAAAGGAACAAGGACTCAGGAACTACAAAGCGAATCCATGAAGTGCAGCTCACCCTAAGTCTTTGTGTGGTCACCTGAGCTCAATCAGGAAGCTTTACTATGACCCACCTGAGGATTTGCACAAAACGATATGCAAAAGTGTTGTATGTGTATACCACAATCAGTACCTAGTAAGTATCAAGTCTAACATCAAAGAAGTAGTAGTGAGGCTAGATGCATCCGAATACGTACAACAGCAGATATAAAATACTGAATTTAGAACTGAAATAATAGATAACCTCATGAATAACAAGAATCAAAGTATCAATGATTGAAAGATGTTAAGCATGATTTTCCAGTGCAAGAAATAATCATAACGATGCCATTTATGGTTTTGAAAGATAGCATGCTCAAATAACGGAGTTGGGACTCTCAACTAGAATATAACGATATCATGCTACAATTTGCAATTAAATGAATACTCCTAAGTGAGTCAATAATATGAATGCATGCTCAAACCGGTACAAGATCCATGTACACTGATACACAATCCATGTATCACCAAAGCCCGATATAAAATATATGTATCAATCCTGTACAAAATCCATATAGCGACCCTGCTCACAGAGCCCAAAGTAACATGGGTAATAACCTGACTCTTGAGGGATCCAAATACAAGCAGAAAGAGGGACACAATAGCGTCACTCATAAATCAATATCCGATCATCCTGTCATGTGTGCCATAATTGTATCTCATCTGCACGCTTTATCTTTCGTGCCAAAATCCTCAATCTAAATCAAGTATTCTTATTTAAAATGTATGCATATTCTCAAGAATTACAATTAAAAGGTGCACAAGGACTTAATAAAACATATACGGATATGTGCTCGTGGAATATTTATGTGACTATGGATAATTTAAGCAATTCAACATATCAAGAATAACTTCTCATGCCCTCGTAAATAATCATAAACCTAGGCATGATTTCAAACATGAATAAGAGAGCAAGCGTAGTCACATTAGTCAAATAAATCATGAATCAATTAAGCACATAGTCAAAATAAGGCATATAAATTCTACCCCGATCATGATATAAACTCGGTAAGTGCATATACGCTCACCACCACGTATATACACCACCCCCAATACCTTAAACACATATCAATCAAGTTAAATCCTAAGGATTTTTCTCTAAACAAGGTTAGCCAAGAGACTTACCTCCGCCCGGTAAGCTAAAATCACCAAAGATGCCAAATTCTCAAAATTCTAACTTCAAATGGCTCGAATCTAATTAAATACAACTCAATAACATCGAACAAAACCATAGAAATTGAACCCAAATGATAAATATTGAATCTTTAATCAAGTACACAAAGTCCACCCAGACCCATTTTTCAGAACCCGCCAAAACTCACGAATCCCGCACACCCATTCCAATACGAGACTAAATATACAAGTTTTATCCAAAACCGTCTCCAAATCAGGGTTCAAATCTCAACTGAAAATTGCTTACCTCCAATGAAGCAGTGACTATGCTCTTCACAATCTCCCACTCTTAATGTCTAGGGCTCAAAATATGATAAAGTGGATACAACTCACAAAATTCCAACTTAAGTATCTGCCAAGGTATATCATCGCAGTTGCAAGACCTAAGTCGCGATCACGATGGCAAAAGTCTGCCGAGCTGAAAACTCCCCTTCGCACACGCGAAAGCAACCCGCGAACAAAGCACCTGCTCAGCTAAGCCTACGAAAACGCAGTGCCCACCCCGCTAACGTGAAGGCATCCCACCTGCCTGGAAATAAGATTTTGTGACCGCGCTCTTCCCATGCGAACGCAAGGTTCTAGACCCCGGAACGCAGCAAATGCATCCCTAATATTGTGAATGCATTGAATAAAAATTTCTCATCCAGCCTCTCCCATCCCGCGAATGAGTAATATCCTACGTGATCGCGAAGAAGCACCTCTGCACCGAAAAACCAGCAGTCCAAAACAAGATAAAAATGGTCTAAAAAGAACCCTAAAGCACACCCGAGCCCCTCAAGACCCCCTCCAATCTTGAAACAAGTCCCAATACCGTATCCAAACTTATCCAAGGGCTCAAAACATCATGAAGAACATCAAAATCAAGAATCAACGCTCAAAATCACTCTCTTAAAATTAAGAAATTCTAACTTGCAATCCAGCATCCTATTCAAGCCTAACCAATCCAGATTCTAAACAAACTTGCACACAAGTCCCAAATGACATAATGAACCTATACTAAGTTTCAATAAATCAACCTGACTCTGACAATAACAACAATAACATACCCAGTATTATCCCACACCGTGGGGTCTAGGGAGAGTAGTGTGTACGCAGACCTTACCCCTACCTTGTGAGGATAGAGAAGTTGTAATCCGACTCCGATATCATCAAAATCAAACACCAATCTAACCTATAAACTATTTAATCCTACAAATTGCCAACCCTCGACAAATAGAGCCAAAACACAATTTGAACCTCCAAATCAATTTACAAACATACGTCTAAATCCAAAATCACCATACAAACCTATTTGATCCATCAAAACATCAATCCTTGGTCATTTACATAAAAGTCAAACATTGATCAACTCTTACAACATAAGGTTCCAAAATGATATTAAGTGTCTCAATTCACTCTTATTCCTTTCCGAAGCCAAACTAACCACCATCGCAATTCACAAAACCATAAACACACATTCCAGAAGCATCAAATAGGTTAATAGGGCTCAAATACACAAAATGACTAGTCGGGTCATTACATTCTCCCCCTCTTAAACAACATTCATCCTCGAACTAGTCTTGAAACATACCTGGAATGCCAAAAAGATGAGGATATCTACTCTGCATATCATGCCCGATCTCTTAAGTTGCTTACTCAATCGATTGACCTCTCAACTGAACCTTCATAAGTGCAATATCCTTTAACCTTAGCTTCCAAATCTGCATATCCATAATGGCCATTGGATCCTCTTCCTAAGCAAATATTTTCATCCAACTACACCGAGCAAAATTCTAGCAGATGTGACTAATCCTCATGACACTTTTGAAGCATGAAAAAATGAAACACCGGATGAAATCCCGACAAGTTGGGTGGTAAAGCAAGCATGTAAAACATCTCACACACTCTCTTTAAAACCTCAAATGGACCAATGTACCGAGGGTAAAAATTTTCCTTATTCCCAAACCTCATCATGTCCTTCATAGGTGAAACTCTGAGAATATCCTTCTCACCCTCCATGAAAGTTACATCGCGAACCATCCTATAAGCATAACACTTTTGCGTGGAACACGTTGTACGAAGACGCTCTTGAATCAACTTCACCTTCTCCAAAACATCACAAACCAGATCGGTGCCCAACAACATAGACTTCCCAGGCTCAACCCAACCAACCGAAGAACGACATCTCCTGCCATATAAGGCCACATACGGAGCTATATGGATACTAGACTGGTAGTTGTTTTTGTAGGAGAACTCTACTAACGGTCAAAATTGATCCCATTGTCCCCCGAAATCAATAACAAATGCTCTTAACATGTGCTCCAAGATCTGAATTGTCCGCTCGGACTGCCCATCCTTCTGAGGATGAAATGCAGTACTCAACTCCACCTACGTGCCCAACTCATGGTGCACAGCTCTCAAAAAATGTGATGTAAACTGAGTATCTCAATCCGAGATTATAGACACAAGCACAACATGTGGGCGAACAATCACTCTAAGATAAATTCGAGCTAATTGCTCAGAAGTGTAGGAAGTCATAACCAAAATGAAATGTGCATACTTTGTCAGTATGTCCATAATGACCTACACAACATCGAATCTCCTCAATATCCATGAAAACCCCACCAAAAAATCAATAGTGGTACGCTCTCACTTCCACTCCAGTATATCTAGCCTCATAAGCAAACCACCTAGTCTCTGATGTTCATACTTGACCTGTTGACAATTCAAACACACCGCGACATGCACAACAATTCCCTTCTTCATCCTCTGCCACCAATAATGCTGCATTAAATTATGATACATCTTTGTAGCACTTGGCTGAATAGAATACCTCAAACTATGAGCCTCCTCAAGTATCAACTCACTCAAACCATCCATATTAGGAACACCGATCTGACCATGAAGCCTGACTACCCCATCATCATCAATAGTCACCTCCTTAGAACCATCTTGCTGCACCCCTGTCCTTAAAAACATGCAAGTGGGAATCATCATTCTGGCGAGCCTTAATGTGCTAAAAAAGGATGACTATGATACAACACAAGAAAAAACCCTACTAAGCTATGAAATATCCAACCTTACGAATCTGTTGACCAATGCCTGAACATTTATAGCTAACGGTCTCTCCACAAGTGGAATGAATGTCAAACTCTCCATGCTCCTTGCTTTTCTACTCAATGCCCCTGCTACCACATTGGCTTCCCTGGATGATAAAGAATAGTAATATCATAATCCTTCAACATATCCAACCATCTCCGCTGCCTCAAATTCAAATCTTTATGTTTAAACAAATGTTGGAGACCCCGATGATGTGTATACACCTCACAAGACACGCCATATAAGTAATGCCTCCAAATCTTGAGCGTGTGAACAATGGTTTCTAACTCTAAATCATGCACTAGATAGTTCTTCTCATGGGGCTTCAACTGGCACGATACATAGGTAATCACCCTACCTTCCTGCATCAACACATATCCTAGACCAACCCTCGAAGAATTATAATAGACTATGTATGACCCCGATCTTGAGGGCAACACCAAAACTGGAGTTGTAGTCAATTCCGTCTTGAGCTTCTGGAAGTTCTCCTCACACTGCTCATATCATCTGAACATAATGCCCTTCTGGGTCAATTGAGTCAATGAGGCCACAATAGATGAAAACCCCTCTATAAAGCGATGTAAATACCAGCCAAACCTAAGAAACTCCTAATCTCAGTAGCGGTAGAAGCTCTGGGCTTCTACGAATCCACCTTGATCCCATCACTAGATACTACATTGCCCAAGAATGCTACCGAGTTCAGCCAAAACTCACACTTGGAGAACTTAGCATACAGTGTTTTCTCCCTCAAAATCTAAAGCACAGTCCTCAAATGTTGCTCGTGCTCCTTAGCACTATAGGACCATACCAAGATATCATCAATGAAAACAATGACAAAAGAATCCAAATAAGGCTAGAAGACATTTTTCATCAAATGCATGAAGGATGTTGGGGCATTAGTCAAACAAAAAGACATCACCAAAAACTCATAATGCCTAGAACGAGTCCCGAAAGCCGTCTTGGGAATGTCCGAAGCCCTGATCTTCAACTAGTGATACCCCAACCTCAACTCAATCTTCAAAAACACCCTAGCACGCTGAGGCTGATCAAATAAGTCATCAATGTGAGGCAATGGATACTTATTCTTGATGGTAACCTTGTTCAATTGCCATTATTCAATACACATCCTCATAGGCCGATCCTTCTTCTTTACGAACAACAACCGCGCACATCACGGTGATACACTAGGCCTGATAAACCTTTTATCTAGCAACTCTTGCAAATGTTCTTTCAATTCCTTCAACTCTGTTGGAACCATGCGATACGGTGGAATAGAAATGGGTTGCTTGCCCGGCACCAAGTCAATACCAAAATCAATATCCCTATCAGGTTGCATGCCTTGTAGGCCTGCTAGAACCACATCTGGAAAATCCTTCACTACTGGAACTGACTTAACAATATGAGTATCAACACTAACATCTCTAACAAAGTCTAAGTACGCCAAACACCCATTCTTAACCATCTGATGAGCCATTAGAAATGAAACCACCCTACTAGAAGTATGCCTAAGAGAACTTTTCCATTCTAACATTGGTAACCCCAGCATAGCCAACATCATGATCTTAGCATGACAATCAGGAATGGCATAATACGGAGATAACCATGCCCAAAATCACATTAAAATCCATCATACTAAGAAACAAGAGATCCACACTAGTCTCAAAGCCCCCAATGGTAACCAAACAAGGCCGATACACACGATCTACCATAATAGACTCACTAACACCCGTAGATATATGAACAGGGATATCAAGAGAACTACGAGACAATTTTAAATATGATGCAAAGTATGACGGCACATAGAAATATGTAGAACTAGGATCAAATAGAACCGATGCATCTCTATGACAGATTGAAAGGATACCTGTAATAACTACATCAGAAGCCTCCGCCTCAGGTCAGCGGGCTTGACCTCCGCCAAACTAACCTCTACCTTTGGGAAGTCCCCTAGCTGCTTGAGCTCCCTCTATAGATGGTGTTGTTGATGGTGTAATAACTAGAACTAGAGTCAATGCTTGAGAACCCTGTGATGTTGTGCCTCTACCGACCTTGGGGAAATCCCTCCCGATATTCCTACCTCTCCATACTCAAAGCAACCTTGAGCTGAGAATGACTATTAAATCTGAGGCTACCTCTGATAACCTGAGTACCTACTAGAAGAACCCTGGGCTGAAGGAGTTCGGTAGGAACTCAGTGCTGGTAATGCAATAAATGAAGACTGAACTGGAGCACCATGAGCTGGCTGATAAGCTGAAGGTACTGGCCTGCTAGGATGTCCTCTCCCAGAATGATCCCTACTTCCAGATGAGGTACCACTGAAATTTCCAGAATATCGGGGATCTAACTGTAGCTCGGGCTCCATCCTTGCCTTTGCCTATGACACGGCCTCTCACGACCATATCCTGAGGTGTTGGTTCCTGCCTAACTACTCCCGATGAATGTGTTCTCACCATCTGCAAGAGAATAGAAATATAATGATTCAAACTTCGAATCAATAAAGTCGCACGATAAAAAATAAAATAAGGAAAGTTTCCTAACATCCTATAGCCTCTCGAGGATAAGTACAGATGTCTTCGTACCAATCCATAAAATTCTACTAGACCTACTCGTGAGACCTACACACCCTAGGACTCTGATATCAACTGTCACAACCCAAAATCTCACCTTGATATCGTGATGGAGCCTAGCCCTACTTGCTAAATAAGACAACTCATAATACACAAATAAAGTTTATTTTCTTTAATTAACAATAAAAAATCATTAATAAAGAAAGTTAAATCCAAAACAATAACAGTATCTTACATAGTCATAACACAACCTAAACACGATCAATACAGTGCAACCCACAAGACTAGGTTTCACAAAAGTGGTGGTGAGGTTGGATGCATCTGAATACTTACAACAACATATATTAATAACTGAATTTAGAACTGAAATAATAGATAACCTCATGAATAACAAGAATCAAAGATATCAGCAGTTGAAAGATGTTAAGCATGCTTTTCTAATACAAGAAATAATCATAACGATACCCAGATATAGTATTGAAAGAAGCATGCTCAAATAACGGAGTCGGGGCTCCCAACTAGCACATAAAGATATCATGCAACAATTAGTAGTTAAATGAATACTCCTAAATGAGTCAAGAATATAAATGCATGATCAATCTAGTACAAGATCCATGTACCCTGATACACAGTCCATGTATCACCAAAACCCAATACAAAATTCATGTATCGACCTGGTACAAAATCCATGTATAGACCACGCTCACAAGACACAAAGTAACATTGGTAATCACCTGACTCTGGAGGGATGGATCCAAATCCAAGCGCAAAGACGAGCATAAAAGCATCACTCATAAATTAACATTTGATCATTATGTCATTTGTGCCATAATTGTGTCTCATCTGCACGTTTTACCTTTAGTGCCAAAATCCTCAATCTAAATCAAGTATTCTTATTTAAAATGTATGTATATTCTCAATAATTATATATAAAAGGTGCACAAGGACATAATAAAAAATATACGGATATGTGCTCATGGAATATTTACGTGACTACGGATAATTTAAGCAATTCAACATATCAAGAATAACTTCTCATACCCTCTTAAATAATCATAAACCTAGGCATGATTTCAAACATGAATAAGAGAGCAAGAGTAGCCACATAAGTCAAATAAATCATGAATCAAATAAGCACATAGTCAAAATAAGGCATAAAAATTCTACCCCGATCATGATATAAACTCGGTAAGTGCATATACACTCGCCACCACGTATATACACCACCCCCAATACCTTAAACACATAGTAATCAAGTTAAATCCTACGGGTTTTCCTATTAACAAGGTTAGCCAAGAGACTTTCCTCCGCCCAGTAAGCTAAAAATCACCAAAGATGCCATATCCTAAAAATTCCAACTTCAAACGAATCGAATCTAATTAAATATAACTCAATAACGTCAAATAAAGCCATAAAAATCGAACCCAAATAATAATATTGAATCCTTAATCAAGTACACAAAGTCATCCAAAAAGTCAACCCGGGCCCGCTTCCTAAAACCCGCCAAAACTCACAAATCCCGAATACCCATTCCAATACGAGTCCAAATATACAAATTTTATCCAAAATCGGCTCTAAATCGGGATTCAAATCTCAATTATTCACTTTCCAAAAGGTTTGCTAAAAACCCTCCAAATTTAACCTTTAAATCCAAGTTTTTAGGTATATAGTCATATCCAAGTGTAAATTGCTTACCTCCAAAGATGTGGTGAATTTGTTCTTCACAATCTCACTCTCGAAGTCTAGGGCTCAAAATATAATAAAGTGGGCAAAATTTCCAAAATTCCACCTTAAGTATTCTGCCCAGGTATATACATCGCGATCGCGGGACCTACATCGTGATTGTGAAGGCAAAACTCTGTCCAGCTGAAAACTTCACTTCGCGAATATGAAGGCAGCCCCTGAGCGCGACACCTGCTCATCTATGCCTATGCGAATGAGGTGGCTACCCCGTGAACGCGAAGGCATCCCACCTGCCTGGCAACAAGCTTCCACGATTGCGTTCCTCCCACGCGAACGCAAAGCACTGGACCTCGTCACTCCGCGAACGCATCGCTCACGAACACATAGAGTAAAAATTGCTAGCCAACCTCTCCCTCACCGCAAACACATAATACCCTACGTGATCGCAATGAAGCACCTCTGCACTAGAAAACTAACAATCCAAAATAAGGGAGAAATAGTCTGAAACCATCCCAAAACATACCCGAGCACCCCAGGACCCCATCCAATCATGCAAACAAGTCCCAATACCTTATCAAAACTTGTCCAAGGGCTCAAAACACCACGAATAACCTCAAAACCAAAAATCGCCTATCAAAATCACTCTCCTAAAATTAAGAACTTTTAACTTCCAACCAAGCATCAGATTCAAGCCTAACCAATCTGGATTCTAGCCAAACAGCACATAAGTTTCAAATAATATAAAAAACCTATACCAGGTTTCGTAACAATAATTCGACTTCGATATCATTAAATTCAACCCCCGATCAAACCTATGGAGACTCCAATCCTACAAATTGCCAACCTTCAGCAAATAGAGCCAAAACACCCTAGGAAACTCCAAATCTAATTTCGAATATACGCCTTAGTCGAAAATTACCATACAGTCCTATTGAACAATCAAAATAATCCGAGGTCGTTTACAAAAAAATCAAAACTTGATCAACTCTTACAACTTAAGCTTCCAAAATGAGACTAAGTATCTCAATTCACTCTCAAACCTTATTGAATCCAAACCAATCACCCTCGCAAGTTACAAAACCACAAAAACACATACCAAAGGAATCAAATAGGAGAATGAGGCTCAAATACATAAAATAACTAGTCAGGTCGTTATATCCTAACTTTTTGGCAAGAAATATTCCAAAATGTAGGCACCTAGTTCCTTATTACTTGACTCCTCAATTGGCTTGGATGACTCTATTTTCGTATCATTATCCAAACACAATATGGAAAAATGTTTGGAGTGAAGACCAATACACTCAAATACATAATATTACGTTCAAAATCCTCAACACCAATGAATCTAGTTGGTTAGGTTGTTGGTATTCTACTCTTAACTCCTCTATCATAGTGTCAACTGCTATTTTTTATTCATACCGTTCTCGGCTACTATCCACAATATTAGCTTGTTGGATATTAAAAACTTTCACTAATTGACTTACTTAAGCTTCTAAATTGTGAATAGCTGCCATTTTCCTTTATATCTATAATTTTGTCTCATTATTTTGTTCCACAAGGCACATTAACATATTCGTGTCTCCTTTAGATTAGTATCCCCTCGTTCTTTATTCCTATTAACTTCACAAGAAAAAGTAGAACTATCATAATACGGGTTTTGGGGGAGAATAAGAAATACAAGGACAACCATAAAAAAGTGTCCATGGTGACCACTACACACATCACACATATTCCACACATAAGATTGAGTTACATAGCATGTCGAGTTTATTTTGATAAGTTTTACACAAGTAGTTTCCTCCACAATATGCGTAAAGAAGAACCAAATTAGAACTACCAACACCTAAAACCTCATAATTCCAAGATGTCGTATTTCTCAAATCACAAATACAATTAAATAAAATAAATATTCAAACTTGAATCCTCATAATATTGACATCAATAACTACGTTGTTAGTTCTCCAGCAACGACGTCAAAATTTGATCACACCCAACTCTATTCCTAAAAACGACAAGTGGTCGTTACAAATATAATCCAGTTTAAGAGTACAGAGTCGAATCCCACAGAGAACTAAGGTTTAGCTATAACTGTTCACTATTACTAAGAAGACAAGTTTGAATAAATTCTGTAGTATAAATATTAAGATTCTTAAGTCTAACTAATTAAATTATAAATTAAAATAGTAAATTATCAACTAATGATACTAAGGTTAGAGACAATATTAAAAGTCCTAGAGTTTTTGATTTTTTTAATTGTTGGAATCTTTCCTGCTACGTCTTCTATAATTTCGCCTAATTATTCTATAATCGTGAGCGCTTTAGTTGCCGTAATTCTCTCCCAAGCAAATACAATAATTTACTAGACATATTTTCCTGAATTGCACACGCTGGCACTATCTTACCGTTCCCTATGACCACGTCAAGGCTTTGTTATTCCTAAACACATATTTAAACCCGTCATATTGATTTCTCACATACGTTAGGAGTGACGTTGTTTAACAATCACCTAAATATGTGCTCTTTCCCAAGAAATATATAATAAATAGGCACAATCAATTGATGGTCATTCAAGCAACTAAAATAAACACATAGTTAAACAAGTAGAGAAATTCAAAGGCTAAATTATATTAAAACGTAACAAAAATTCATCCTATGGAAGGTTTTATCAAAACCCTAAATAAGAAATTAACTACTCATAATAGTATGTAGAAATACAATACTAAAATTCATATCCAACAATAGAAAATATGAAAAAGAAAGGAAAAATTGATTGAATCTTCCTCCTTGCTCCTAGCATATCTTGCCTCCAAAAGTACTGTCTAATCCTAAAGTAGTGTTTCCCCTGTCAAAAGTTGTATAAAAATCATGTTTAGAGTATATTTATATGACCTAGGTAGGGTGGAGGATCGTCCGATCAATCCAAAATCAGATAGGAAAACTGGAGGGTGTGTCAACTTTCGCGTAGCACGCGGCCATAGACGAGCTCCCAACTCTTTTAATTTTTGTTCTACAAAGAAAGATGTACCTTTTCCATACTTCACTATTTTGCACCACGGTTGACTCCTATGGCGTGTATTCCCTCGCGCGACACACGGGTATAGACGAGCTCCCAGTTTTGCTGCCTCACTTCTGTTTTGCGATACATCTTCTTCTTTTACTCCACTTTCATCCAAACTCGTTCTTACACACAAGAAACACGTAATGAGCATATTTTACTTCAAAAACTATGTAAACTACCTCAACTCACACAACAAATAAGATGTAAACACACTCAAAAATATGCATTTTTGGTCATTTATCATATATATATATAGAGAGAGAGAGAGACTTTGCTGATGAACGTACAAAAGATTAAGCTGAAAGCAATGAGTTCAGCTTAATCCATAAAATCCATCACAAATCTATCTTTATTAGCATACGTTGGTCTAATCTTGTCCTGATATTTCACATATGAGTAAAGTTGATGTACTTGTATATATGCTTCACAAAGAGGCGACTGACAATTTAATTAGACAACACCATCGTTGTGAATTATCAATTAACTGCTGATCCGAGAGGATAGAATCAGGTTTAATTCAATGCTAAAGTACCTTTACTATATTCAACTACGTACGTCAAATACTCATTTTACTTTGAGGAGAAACAATCCACTGTGAACTTCTAATTGTGTCCGATAATTTTACTACAATTGACTGGAAATCTGAACCAATTAGACTTGCAAGCAAATAAACTTAACCCCAATGCCAGGCTCAGTCGTCAGTTAATTATATGGGGATGAACATGTTTCTATTGGTCAAGGTCAAGGCAACTAATCCACTCCCAATCCACACTCAACAATGAGTGGAAGAGGTCGTTGGAAAAATAGTAGCCAAATATGAGTTAGGATCGATTTCCTCAGGGAGCTAAGAATGGGTGCTAGAGTGTATACTTGATGCGTGAAGATGAAACAACTTAAATACACTTCTAAACAAGTTTTTGTTGAAAATTACTTCTATAAAATACACTATCAATGCTCAATTAGAGAAATTACTTCGCCTAATGGGTTAATTACTTTAACACTTATTTTATTGATCAGGGTGTATAATAACTCTCAATTCTAAGTTACCCACTCAATACCTCTCGGTCATAGAGTGATTTTGCCCAATTTGGCTTTCTCAAGCCCAAATGGGTATCAAGCTAAATAGTTGATATGAGCTCAAGTCGGATTTTTTCTATCTCTAGTTCAAACCATTTAATTAGGCTAGTCAAATCCTTAACTAGTCTAATTTCTTGTTAGCCAAGTTTTCCTAGATTAGGTCCCTCTTTCTCAAGTAAAGACCAAGTCAAAAGGCATAAATCAATATTTGCAACCATTAATTCTAAAATTAAAGCGTGAACAATGATAAATAACAAATACCCAATCATAAACAAATATTAAATTAAATACCTATAAGGTTTACACACTAGGGTTGGGTCACAATCCTAGTAAATGTCTAGCTACTCATAGTAGAAAACAAAGAAAACAAAAACGAAATACTAATTAAACCCATAATATAAAATTTAAATGATAAACTATGATGTTTTTATCCCAAAATGTTCACAAATTACCGAAAATGGTAAACTACAATGGCTACAGCTAAGAAAACTTCAAAACTTGACCTAAAAATGTGATTCCAGTCTATTTATAGTGGCTCACAATTTGCTGACAAAGCCCCTCTGGAGGTTCTCGGCCGCATAATTCCATGTGCGGTTCGCACATTGCTTGAGCATGTAGGGGGTAGATTCTGCAGCCGCACAATTTGATCTGTGGCTGCACTTCAGCTTCTGCCACCACACAATTCATGTGCGGTCCGTACTTCAGGAAAAGCTTCAGTCTTGGTCATTTTTCACACTTTCTAAACTTTTTAAATTCTTGTCAGTGCGACCATGTTCTACGGCCGCACATATTGTGTGCGGTCTGTACTTATGCTTCAATTACTTCTGGGCTTCAACATCACATCTGCGGCCGCAGAGAGAACTCTGTGGTCCGCACTTGCTTGTGCGGACGCATAAATACTTCTGTGAATTGCACTTCTGGTCTGCTGCGCCCCTTCTTGTCTTGTGAGTCAGAACACTCCATTTTGAGTTGGATTTCTTCATTTGAGCCCACATTTCCAACAGACCTACAATTTGCATACTTTCATTAGTTTTTGGAATATAAATCAACACTTTCTGACGAAAACAAAAGTAAAAAAGTACGAATAAATTATCAAAACCCACACTTATCAACTCCCCCAAACTTAAGTTTTTTTCTTGTCCTCAAGTAAATAGATTAGTTCCCACCTCCTCAAAGTGAAAAGTCATTGCAGCGAGTCAATGGTGAGCCAGTCATACTGAGTTGGGACCAATAATTACCCATACTACTCATGCATTATCAACAAGGTGACAAGTCAAATATCATGCACATATAGTTCTAATGTGACATCTGAGCTTCAAGAATTGACTTTAATCATCAAGGACTCTTGTTCTATCATGTAGATCATGGTAGACTCCAAACTCTTCCTTCTCTACCTTCCATTTGCAAAGCTCACTTCAAAAGTTAGCACTTAATCTTAAGATTCATGAAAGGTTCACTCTTCTCTCATAAGAGAATATCACAAGTACGGCTTCAAGTACCATAGGCTTGCCCCTCATGTAGATCACCACTAATGTAAGCTCACTCGGTTCGAAATCAAATAGGATTTTTTCGGGTTGTAATGAAGGCTTTTGGATTAGGGTAGGATATCATATGGATAAGTGGTTACACCTTTTCTTAAACACTCCACATTTTCATTTCTTGGCTCACAAATACCAATTCTTAGAGGCATTCTCTTTTTATTGGGGTCTAGAGAGACTTGACATCACTCTTTCTTATTTATTTCCTTGTTTTTCTCCCTTGATACTCATGTTAGGGCTCATTACCTCTTTTTGAGTCCATCAACCCTTCCACTTATTCTCTTTTTTGCATTTTCTTTTTGTTATTTTTCTTTTCTTGACTTCTCTTTTCATAGAGATCATTTCTTTTCTCTTTTTTGTGCCTTGATACCTCTATCAAATTCCTCAAATCTCCCCCCAAACTTATGTCTTAAGCCACTTATTTCACAAGAGTGTTAAGGAAGGTCCATGTTCCAATAGAGGATCACGATAAAATGGGTAAAGGCTTATAACATTGTTATCAAATGAGAAAGGCTAGAGGCTCAAAGGGGGTCGACCAGGGATAACGAAATTGGTTGGCAATAAAAAGCTCAAACGGGCCAAGGAAAGACTACAATTATTTTTCAAACCAAGCAAAACTTAGGATTTCATCTTGAAGCACATTCGGGATAAGTTCTAGACCATTCGCACAGATACTTGGACTAGTAAAAAATCACCTCACCCCTCATGCAACTAGACGGTAAAAAAGGATAGAGTCGAGAACCTACAAAAATCACACTCAAGTTAAAAAACACTATGGTCCAATAAACCACTCGATGATTATCAAAGGCAACTCAAGAGTCTCAAAGTCACTAACTAGAGCTATTTGCTTTCAAAAATCTTGTTTTAAACCATAAGCACATAGTTAAGTGTGTTTGTACCAAATGGAACACGAGTAACTCTTTTTCTAGAATGACTTGATTAGGATTTTTATTCATTACTACTACTATTATTATTACCTAAATACAAAAATGGACCCATTCCCTTAAGAAGGTTGTCACGTCATCCATCGTTGGGACGAGTAACCCGGTTCACACAAAAACTACCTTTGAAAAGAACTGTGGTATTAAGAAAACCAAAGGATTATTATCTACAAAAATATAAAAAGAAGTTATTAACAAAGCAAGAACTAAAGTGAAAAAATAAAGAAGCTAATGAACAATAGCTACTAAAGATAGATAAACTACAAATAATAAAAGGAACAGAATCATCTAATTATTATAGTCCAAATGTATCCAAAATGTGTCAATGTCAAATCAAATAAACTCCACCCCTCCCCCCTCCTTCCGAATAAAAGTAAGTGTTGTCCCCAATGCTTAACAAAATAAGAGTGAAAGAAGAGAGAGTGAAGAAAACTCCCTAAGGATCCTTGGACATCTCAGTATCCCCAACAAAATCATCTCCCGTTGGGTCAGCCAATTGTATCTCATCATCATCATATCAGGGCGTGGAGGGAGTGGTAAATATCACACGCACTGCCTCAATAGTTTCGGCAGCAAGGTCTGGCTCCTCAGACTGGTCAGCTGGTGCAACCGATGCAGATGGTGGCAATGGATCTGGGACGGACTGGTGCGGGTCAAGTAGCATATCAAAAAAGGTAGATCCCCATCTGTCGCAAGTCTGGTAACATCCTTCATGAGCTTGTCAACCGATTTCTTGCTTGCTTGGGACTTCCTCATCTTCTTCACTTCTTTGGCCAATTCCTCAATAACTGACCCGTGTTGTAGCAGAGTGTCCATGATCATCTTCTGGTCATCCAGAATCTTCTTCAACTTCTCATCAAAATCAAAGGAGACATGTGGTGCATGTGTAGATGACTGCGTTGCAATAGTACTTAATATATCAGACGGCTTTGAAGTAGTTGTTTGCATCCAGTTGTTGAGACTCGCCAATGTCCCGGAGACTCATAGAGTAGATAATGGAGCTGTAGGTATAGGCATTAGCCTCGGAGCTGGAACAGGGGCTGCCCTGGGGACTGCGGTAGGATCTGAAGGTGGTGGCGGAGGCATAGCAACAGCACTAGAAGAAAGCTCAACAGAGGTAGATGGAATGTCAGTTGTCTCAGTAACTACCACTGCTAGCTCATCAGACTTGCATGTGGTGTTAGAAGGTTGAACTCTCTTCATCGGGTTGGTCGCATCCATCAAAGAATACCAATCAAATGGCTTCTTCGGCTTCACCTTGGTGTCATATGATCTTGGCTCTACCTTTGCATCAGTAAGGTACTTTGTGATAGTGTTGGGATAAGGGTAGGCCGAGCTAGTCTGTTGTGCTACCAATGAAATGTTGCCCGACATCACGGCAGGTACCCATCCATTACAGAAGCCACAAGAACAGCTCGAGGAAGAGGTAGATGGGTCTCATTTTGGCATGGATCAAGTCTGTTGCAAACAAAGCTCTGCCATCACTTCGCCTTGAAGCTCAATGTGTTCCACTGAATGGGTACCCCAGTAGTGATCCATGGTAGTGGTGGCCCTGGTGGTGCTAAGATCTCTGCCAGCCAAGGTCAGACTTCTTCTTTCATTGCACATTTATCCAGATACTCCTTTGGCTCCAAGTCCTCAAATCCCAAGTACGCGTTTAATGTGTGCTGATCAAACCTCACCTTGAGGTTGCGTACTTTAGTCACCTGCGTCCCCTTCTTGATGTGAGATACATTTGCGTAGAACTCTCGTACGAGGTACTCCATGTCATTCTCAACTCTCTCAGTAAACCACATCCAACCCTTTCATGCTCTGAACTGCCTCAACACCGTCGGGGTGAATTTATCCAAATCCTTCAATAGAAATCGTCGCTCAAGTGTCAAGGATCTCACCGGCCACCACATACAGAAATCGGTGAAGGCAGCCAAGCTGACGAACCTATCCTCCCATATCTCCTTTTTCTCACTACAAGAAAAAGTCCTTTTAGCGGCAATAATTTAGCGACAATAAGTTAATTATTACTAATAACACTCTAGAATGATATATTACCGACAAATTAAGATTAGCCAGGAAAGATACTTTTTTACCGGCAATAAAAAGCAATGGTCACAAAAGAAGTAAAGATTAAAAATATTGTGAATTATTTTATATTTCCCTCCAATGCTCTTTTATAACATTAGCATATTCCCTCCAATTATTTTAGCTATATTACGAACAGATTCAAGCACTTAAAGTAGTGGTTAAGGAAAAGCAAAAAGGGTTTCATCTTAAAAAATTGTGAGCTACTACGCGTTGCCGGCCAACAACCCCAAAGACTTGGATCTAATTCTCTGTTGTTGTCGAACCAATCAGTCTTTTACAGTCGCCGTCCACCATGGCACCATCCACAGGTAACCCAGCTCATCTCTCTCTCTCTGCGCGCGCTTATCGCTGATGATGGATCCCTATACCCAGAGACTTGAGAAGTGTTCCCTCGAGATTTTAGTCTAATTGAAAGCATACACGTAGATAGGAGTGCTTTTAAACATTCAACATATGAGTGTTAACCCTAGGATGTTGCGAAAATTTCAAAACCTAACTGATTTTATCGTAACATTTGGGCAAGTCTTGAAAGTTAACACAAAGTAATAAAAGCTTTAAAATTTCTTAACAATTGTTCTGCAGTTACATATGACAGTTTCTACTTGGATAATATAGATAACAATAATTGTGGATTCATGGTGCTAAAGAAGGCATTGTGCTGCACATCTTTTGAATTCCATTATACACTTGATTCTGCTGTTATATCTTGCATCAACTGAAGCTTCATAGTCTTTCTTTGTCTTAAAAGTAATGTGGTACCTTCTTGGATCTAATACCCCACAATGTATTCAAGAGTTGCTATTTTTCTTTGATCAGTTGCATTCAAAATTGTTATTGTAAATAAATTATCAATTCCAGCAATGAAAACTGAGGTCTTGTGCGTTGGTCTGGAGTTCCTTGTGACATACGAACTACTTTAGTTTAAGTCTCTAGTTCATTATTACCCAAATATTTTTTAAGCTTCTACTTTGTATTTATTAGAATATATGTATAAAAATGGTGTTATGGGGTAGTAATATATGTGAGTACACCTTCTACAACTCCTCCATATGAAGGTGAAGTTAATTTTTATGGAGGAAATGGCATTTAAAATTTTATTAAAGTAGTTGTTATTTTTATTTTAAATATTATCTTATCTCCAGATTTTACTTACTCTTTACTTCAGTCCTTTATGCGTTATTAAGTTAAAGAATGAACACTTTATTAAGTTTTTGCTTATGTAGTGATGGACACTTCGGCAACACAATATTCTCTGAGTTATTTAGGGCCGCATGGCTCATCAGTCGTAACAAAGTCTTCCTTCGCGTTATTGCCTTCCCAAACCTTTGTTATAAGTACTATTGCAGTTTTTTTAATCTATCAGTGTAGTAACACAATCATGCTTAAATATATATTTTTTTTAAATCAAAACTATAGGATGTCTGTTAAAGGCAAAAGTGCTTCTTCTTCTTCATTTTTGTATATTTCCTTATATCTCTGGTTCGAAAGGTCTCTAAGGAAAGTGATGCAGCTACTCTGACTCGATCTCAATGAATTTTTATTACAGAATATTTGTTTAAGTTAGGAAGTTGCTACTTATAAAGTGATTTCTAGTAGTGGGCCTCACGATTGTTATAGCCATTAAAGGGTGTTATTTCTTATTATTTCCAAATCTCTTATTTTTTTTGGAGCGTTTAACTAGACATGGGAACACTTGAATTGTTCATATTCATTAAAATTTTGAGTTGGCAATTAACTGGCATATACTATGTTTGCATTGTAGGCCTTGTGGAGGGCTAACATACTTGTTCCATATTTTGCGATTAGAACAGCTTGAATGATGTGGATTCCAAGGAAGTGTGTTCTTTTTTCAGATGTAAAATGCCTTCCGATCCATTAGTTTTTTGATTTTTTATAGATTATCCATCACTGTAGTTCTATGAATTAGTCGTGGACGAGATACAACATATGATTTAGGAATTAGAAGAGTGTCATGTGAAAAAGTGTCATGTCAAAGTTGTGTCAATCTTCTCTATTCCACTTTTTAGTTCTCAAACTTTCTATTTCAAAGTGACAGAACCTACCATGTTTTATATAAGTAATCTCAGCGAGAGCATTTTGCATAAACGTCTTAAGGATATAAAACATTTCAATTAAATTATTAAAATATATTTCTTAGATTTTTGTTATTTGAACCATGAAGAAATGAAAAATATAGGAATTTCAAGTTGATGCTTTTCCTTTCATGATAAGTCTTTCCCATGGTTCATCACTTTTTTCAGTTATCATTTGCCTTTGCAGCCTTTCCATATAACCTTGAATACCTTTTGAATTAAGTTTTAGGTATTCTTTCTTTACAGTGATGTAGAGAGTTCCATTCTTTGATTACATATCGATGAGCTATTTGTTAAAAGATCTCTCATTTAAAGATTTTTGAATTTATCCGTTTATTCATAGTTCATCTTCTTCTTTTTTTAACTTGTTTCTTTACCAATGAAGGTTTGCAAGGAAGAGAGCTTGGATTAGCTGCTATTCTTAACTTTGGCTTCATTGCTTGACTGCACATCTAACTATGTCTCAAGTCTGCACTCAAACTACTTCTACCCCTTGTAAGTTGAAAATAAGTATATTTTAACAGTTCTTTAATTTCGATTCTTGTCTTCTGATGCAGCATAATCTTATAGCTATTTGCCTTGCTACAGGTTGGTCTTGCTCAGTTTTTCGACGTATCTGTAATGTCTAAGAAACATTGCTTCCTTTTTAACCAGAACATTGACCCTACCAGAAACAAATCGATCAAACTGTAGTAGAAACTTTGCAACATAAAGTAGGTTCCTTTATGTTGTCGGAATAGTTGTCATAAAGTAGGTTCACTTATTTGGTGTACAAATGATATCTGGTTCCAAATATTTTCTTTTAAGATAGTTTTACTGCTCCATATTTTAGAAAACTCTTGTAACGTTCCGATCGATCATTTTGAGTATTTACGCTCCTTTCTACTATTTGAAGTTTTGAATAGGTTCATACGATGTATTGCGACTTGTGTGAATTGTCGGTTTTGGTTTTTAGGTATTTCGGAGCTAGTTTGGAAGAATAAAATTCAAGGTTTAAAGCTTAAGTTGAAAAGGTTGACCGGATGTTGACTTACGTGTAAACGACCCCGGAATAGAGTTCTGATGATTCCAATAGCTCTGTATGGTGATCTTGGACTTAGCAGTGTGTCCGGAAAATTATTTGGAAGTCCGTAGTTAAATTGGGCTCGAAATGGCTAAAATAGAAATTTAAATTTGAATGTTTGATCGAGAAGTTGAATTTTTGATATCGGGATCGAAATCCAATTCTGAAAATTTAAAATAGATTTGTTATGTCATTTATGATTTGTGTGCAAAATTTGAGGTCAATCGGACTTGATTTGATAGGTTTCGGTATTGAATGTACAAGTTGAAAATTGTTAGTTTTCATTAGGTTTGAATTGGAGTGCGATTTATGTTTTTGATGTTGTTTGATGTGTTTTAGGACTAAGTTCATATAGTGTTTTAGAACTTGGTTGGTACATTCAGACGGAGTCCGGAGTGGTTCGGGTGTATTTCGGAGTGAGTTTTGAGCGAGTCTGGGCATTTCAGTACTCTGATGTTGTTATGAAACTTTTGGAAGTGTGGGGGGCACATTTTGGAGTGCCGAGGCAAAGCCTCATGTGCGGACAGCAGAGAAAACGTATGGACCGCAGAGGAAAAGTGCGGACCGCAGAAGCAAAGTGCGGACCGCAAAATGTTTCTCGTTGCGGCAGAAAAGGGATTCTTCAAGTTCGATGGTCCGACTTCGGAAGCTTATAACTTTTAATCTATAAGGAATTTGGAGATGATTCAAAAATAAAAATTGTAGCCCTTTGAATCAAGTTTCCAGAAGGGTATAGTATTAATCATTTGGATATTTGTACAGAAAGTTATGGGTATTATACTGAATCCTGGTAAGCATTCACTGTGAAGTGCCGCCGCATAATTTGAACTGCGGCCGCAGAACTTGGAAATGTGCGGACAACACTTGAAAATGTGTGGACATCATGTTGAGAGATCAAACTTGGTACTATATAGCCGAAGGTTAGGGTATTATACCACATTTGAACGTTGGGAGCTCGGTTTGTGACGATATTTCGTGGGTTTTTCAAGAAATTCATCGGGGTAAGTGATTCTAACTCATATTTGGTTAATATACATGAATATATCATTGTTTTCATCAATCAATTAGTATTTTGAGATTACAATTTGTGGGAAATTGTAGAAATGTCATATAATGAATTTTTGGGATTTGAATGTCGATTCGAAATCGGATTTGAGTGAAACGTGTATGGTTGGACTCGTAATTGAATGAATTGTGAGATTTTGTGATTTTCGTCTGATACCGATACGTGGGCCCCATAGGCGATTTTTGAATTAAATTTTGGATTTTATTGGAAAATTAGTATTTTCTTATGGAATTAATTCCAACAATTTGTATTTACTGAAACAAATTAATTGTGGCCAGATACGAGGCTTTCTGAGACCAATTCTCGAGGCAATGGCATAGCGGAGTAAGAAATTACACGGTTTGAGGTAAGTAACTCTTCTAATCTTAGAGCTGAGGGTATGAACCTCGATTATACGTGGTATGTGTTTGGTGTTGAGGTTACGCACATGCTAGGTGACAGGCGTGTGGGCGTATACCATTTGAATTGTGACCCCGTTGTTCCTGTGATACTGTGTAGTTACCTGAACTTATCTGTAATCATGAAATCTCTACGTACTAGAGAAATTGAGCTGAGAATCATATTAAAAATCATACTGAGGCTATGTGGCAGTATTATTGAGACCCACAGAGCTCATATTGCTATTGAATTATTTGTTTAAAATAAAATTTCATACTCAGTCATGTTCATTCATTTCATATCATCTCTCAGTCTCTGTTGCTATTTATTGATTCATCATATCATCATTTTGGGCTAGTTTCATGATATTGTGAGCCCGAGAGACTGACGAGATTGATGACTGAGTGAGGTCGAGGGCCTAATTGTGAGGATAATTATGGGATCGGGCTGCACGATGCAGCTGGCCAGATTGGCTTATTATAGCACTTGAGTTGACAGTGCGGATACAGATATTGATACTATAGTACGTGAGTTGTCCGTGCAGATTATAGCGCTTGGGCTGAAGGAACCCTCCAGAGTCTGTACACAACCCCAGTGAATGCAGGTACCTACTGAGTGCGAGTGCCGAGTGTGAGTGCCGAGCGATTGGGAGGATTGGGTGACTGTGAGAAATGAGTGATTGTGAGGATTGAGTGAATGCATATAGTTTTATCACTGAGTTGCATTGCATTGACATGCACATTTGACATACATGCATAGAGATACAGTTTTTCTCATGTTGTACAGTATCACGCCATTCATGACTTCTCACACATATTGGCATATGGGCATAGTGATGCATTTTTCACTTGCTATCTGAAAAGAAAATGAAACATCTTATTTATTGTTGAAAGAATTTTGTGAAAATTATTATTTTCAAACTTACTCATATTTTTGGCAAATGTCGGTAAAAGACTTGAGGTTTCACTGATACACTTGAGAAGAAAAACTCATTTTTCAGAAATCCTGATTAAGCGGAGCATTTTATCTTTGAGTTACTTTTTTTCTTACTTGCTTTACGTTGTTATCGACTGTTGTTGGCTATTGGTGTTAGACCCGACCTTTGTTCTAGCTCGTCACTACTTTCAACATAAGGTTAGGTTTGTTACTTATTGAGTACATGGGGTCGGTTATACTCATACTACACTTCTGCACCTTGCATGCAGATATTGGATATCGATACTGTTGGGATCGACGTGAGCTGGATTTGGAGACGTAACTGTGTTCCGGTCATAGCTGCCTCTTGTTCATGGTAGACTTAGATTTATAAAAATATGTTTATGTACATTTCGTACAGATGATGTATTTATTTCATACCAGCTTTGTAAATTCTGATCTTAGAAGCTCATGATTTTGTCTACTAGTCCTTGGGGAATGTATAAGATTTAGATATTTTCTTTTACTTAATTGTCTTGTTAAATTTCATTGGAATTGGATAGTTGATAATTGGCTTAGCTAGCGGGTTGGGTTAGGTGCCTTTATGACTAGTTGGATTTTGGGTCGTGACAAGGTGGTATCAGAGCTCTAGGTTCATAGGTTTTACAAGTCATGAGCAAGTGTCTAGTTGAGTCTTGTGGATCGGTATGATGATGTCCATACTTAGCTTTCCCATTTTTCTTTCCATATCGTGCGGAATTGATTCAGCTTGAAACATAACTCTTTGAATTCCTTTCACGCATTTGTATGTGCATGTGAGCGCTCGGTATCAGATGTACATCATTGGCTTGTGATTCCATGAATGAGGTTCGAGATATGTATTATATGTTTTGGTGATGGGCCAGTCTGGAGGACTTGAGGCCAAGTTTAGACCGCAACTTAGGCTCGGTAGCTTCAGTTGTTTAAACTTGTACATTTGGACTCATATGTCTGGTAGTGTCCTTGTGTATGGAATTTGTGGCTCGATGAGCGGTTGAATAGCTATATGATGAGCATGATGTGGCTGTAGAATGTGTTCAGATGGTTTGATTGTGACGAGAATAGTTTGCTTGAGATGTAAAAAAGAGGGCCATCGGGTGCTTGGTGTCTGTCTTCATTTGACGTGTAGTCTCGAGTATAAATGTGTTGAAGGATCTTTCATGTTATTTAATGGTGGAGCGAAGTAAATTTTCATGTCTTGTTGATGAGTTTGGACTTAGGGAGATTAAGTGATCGCATAGTGATTGTGGCTGCGAAATGGTATATTAAGATGCCAATTTTAGGCAAAACATGTGGGTTATCTCATGCGGAGTAATCTACGGAGGTGTGCTCCTTATAAAGTTGAACGGAGAGTTTCTTTTCTACCAGCGGGGTGTATGTGTTGAAATCTGAATTTGAATCTGGTTGAGAAAGTTGACTTGATTGGCAAGAGAATAAATGCGAGCTTAGCGGATGATTGAGGTATTTTATGGTTGGTGAGGCTTGATCTTGAGAAGAATTTTCGTTGAACTGACTACAATATTATAGTAGTAATAGAGTATGGATATTGTGAGTTATGTAATGTTTTGTTCTATGGCTTTGAGCCAAGTGGGGGAGTCTGCTATCACCGATTTGATTGCACGGTTATGTATTGTATTGGTTTTGGTATGAGGTATACTCGTGCATTAGTTATGATTTGCAGAGGTTGATATAGAGGATGAGTCGAGTAAGAAATTTCCTAGATACAGGTTATATTGCACTTTACGAGTATATGAAAATCACGGAATGAGTTGAGTTGTTATTCGTGACGGATGTAGTGTGCACGATGTATGAATTTGCTCGGTTGTGTTAAGACATGGTTACCTCTTTGAGTGATGATAAGCTAAGGGAGCACGTGCCTTTCGGCCCATTTGGGCGGTGCAATTTAGATTTGAGCAGAGTGGATGATTCTCTAGAAGGTTCTAATCGGTTCAAGATTTATATATAGCAATCGAGAATTTTTCCGGATTTGTGTATGGATAGAATATGAGATTTACATTTGATGGTGCCGGGACTTGCAGTAATTCTGTATGACTATGGATTCTACATTCCAGTATAAGAAAGGTAAAAGAATAATTTTAAAGTCACATAAGGTATTTTCAGAGTGAGTGTTACGGTTGTGGTATTTATGGAGGTGCTTAAGAAGAATACAATGGCTTATGGGCCTTAGGGCAGTGTGGTTATATGTTAGGATGTCTTGTAGTGAACTATGGGTAAGGATCGTGGAGTTCTGATAGGGAGAAGTATCAACTTGAGGGTAATTCAGAAGAAACTCGGAGAAAATAGGACGATTGGGTAGTAGGCTAGACAAGTATTGGATGATCGGTTCTTTATGTACCTATGAAGTGGTGAGGCTCTACGGATATTTTAGTGGAAATATTCTTGGGTTGGTGACCTGCGTGGCTTGGTCGAGTTAGAGGAATTCAGTTCTAATAGTTTGGTTATGTGCAAATGGATTTCAAAGTGTTCTTGATGGTTTCTACCATGGTTCGAACCAGATATTTTCTACCGGTGTGGGGGACATGTTGTGTATTGTGATTTCCTCCTGGAAGCAAGCAAGAGAAAGGTTTCTAACTAATCGGGTATGAAATTTGCTGGTGACTCAGAGTTCATAATGAGATTTTTGTGTTTTTCACATGATGGCATGATAGATATGGTGTGTTGTGCAGGCTTACGATTTACATGTACAAGGTGACAGTTTATTCTTGAAAGGAAGATCACGAATTTTGGACAGAATGGTCAATTTCAGATATTTAGATTAATGTTATAAATGCTCGGTAATCCCTGAGAAGGGTCTGCATTTCAAAAGGCGCATTGTGTTTTGACTTACGGATGTTCATTGGTATTGCAGTACTCACCTAGTAGATAGACTGCTGATATTCAAATTATTACTATGTGGAATGGAAGAATTATGTAAGTATTTCTCATGGGATTATTGTGAATGGAAGATGTGTTAGTCATTCTAGTGCTGGAGTTGGGATCCGTTACGGTGATTCATGTGTTCGATGAATTTGGAGACTGGGAGTTCTCAGAAGTATATTGTTTCGGGTTGCGGCCTGTTTGAGGTGAGTATTTTATTTTAACTCAGTGGAGGCACTAGTTTCGTTTATGATTTGTGATAGCTGCGCGCTATAAGTGTTCATATATATGAGGTTTGAGCTAATGTGCGAGCATCGGGGCAAGTATTCCTACTCGAAATATTGCTTAGGCTATGATATGCCTAGAGTTGACTGTTAAGATTAAAGATATAATGTTTATCGTATTCGTACCTTTGTCGAGAACTATATGGACTATACTTGAGATTACAAAGAGGCTAATTCCCTAATTAAATTGGGTAGTTACTAATTTTGCGTTAACTTGCTGATTTGAGTTGTGATAGCACAATTGCTCACGCTTATACTATAGCGTGTTATTTATACCAGTCTAGGAGCATGAGAATCTTATTTCATTTAGCTTATACATATATACCTGTTTAAATGCTCCCATATGATATGTTTAGACTGGAGGCCTGGGACTATATCGGGTTGATTATGTTATGGCGCGTGAGTTGTCCGTTCTGTTGATGTTAATGTGAGATCTAGGAGAGCTGGCTACCGTTATTAGATTCGTGCGCCTTGGTTCTACTATGTATGATGAGCTTATAGCATTGCAGTTGTGGTGGTGCTTGTTGAACTTGCAATACAGTTCTCTACTTTGAGACATCTTCCATTTTGGGTACAAGGTTGCGCAGTTATGGCTTGAGTTTTATTGGTGTGGCATGTCAGTGGGATAGTTGTGTTTAATAATATATGGCCATTGGACCTAGAATGGGTACTATCAGATTTTATTACGGTATATTGGGAGGATAATATTGAAAGTCGTCTTAGAAGGTGATTATGATTCTGGTTGGGGCAAGAAAACTCCATGACTTGTTGATTTGATAAGGGGTTATGAGATTCCGCGTGTTTCTTTTGTTATCAGCAGTGTACGAAGGTTTTGGAATGGAGTTTGGCTTGATATGGGGTTTAATACTAGTACCGGGTTAGTTGGAGTAGTTATTGTGGTCGGGAATGGCGTTGCGAGTATGCGAGTTGTGTGATATATCATGTGATTACATCTTGAGTTATGGTTGTGGCTTGATATAGTTTGTTCGGACTTATACAGTGTGTAGATGTGAGATCAGGTCTTGTAAGAAATTATGAATGTTGGGAATTGAATTCAAAGCTTTTTGGGCTAAGATTAAACTAATGATTTCCGGCTGTGTCATGTTGTAAAGTCTATATAGAATAGGGTGGCATGAGTTCACCCCCGGGTACATGTGTGGTAAGATGGAACAGTGATTTGATGGCTTGGAAACGACTCTTGGCACGTTCGATGACGGACGTATGTTTAAGTGTGCGAGAATGTAAAGACCTGACCGGTCATTTTGGGCATTTACGCTCCTTTCTACTATTTGAAGTCTTGAATAGGTTCATACGATGTATTATGACTTGTGTGAATTGTCAGTTTTGGTTTTCATGTATTTCGGAGTTAGTTTGGAAGAATGAAATTCAAGGTTTAAAGATTAAGTTGAAAAGGTTGACCGGATGTTTACTTACATGTAAACGATCCCGGAATAGAGTTTTGATGATTCCAATAGCTCCGTATGGTGATTTTGGACTTAGAAGCGTGTCCGAAAAATTATTTGGAAGTCCGTAGTTAAATTGGGCTCGAAATGGCTAAAATAGAAATTTAAGTTTGGATGTTTGATTGGGGAGTTGACTTTTTGATATCGGGATCGGAATCTAATTCTGAAAATTTGAAATAGCTTAGTTATGTCGTTTATGAATTGTGTGCAAAATTTGAGGTCAATCAGACTTGATTTGATAGGTTTCGGCATTGAATGTAGAAGTTGGAAATTGTTAGTTTTCATTAGGCTTGGATTGGAGTGCGATTTGTGTTTTTGATGTTGTTTGATGTGATTTGAGGGCTCGACTAAGTTCGTATAGTGTTTTAGGACTTGTTGGTACATTCAGACGGAGTCCCGAGTGGCTCGGGTGTGTTTCGTAGTGAGTTTGGGCATTTGAGTAATCAGATGTTGTTCTTGAACTTTTGGAAGTGCGGGGGCACATTTTGGAGTGCTGAGGCAAAGCCTCGTGTGCAGACAACAGAGGAAAAGTGCGGACCGCAGATGTTTTCTCACGGCCGCAGAAAAGGGATTCCGCAGGTTCGATGGTCCGACTTCGGAAGCTTATATGGACATTTGTACAGAAAGGTATGGGTATTTTACTTAAGCCTGGTACAGATTTGGTTAATATACATGAATATATCATTATTTTCATCATTCAATTAGTATTTTGAGATGGAAATTTGGGAAAATTGTAGAAATTTCATAAAATGAATTTTTGGAATTTGAATGTCGATTCGAAATCGGATTTGAGTGAAACTAGTATGGTTGGACTCGTAATTTAATGGGTTGTGGGATTTTATGAGTTTTGTCGTATTCTGAGACGTGGGTCCCACTGGTGATTTTTGAGTTAAATTTTAAATTTTATTGGAAAATTAATATTTTCTTATGGAATTAATTATAATAATTTGTATTGACTGGAACGAATTAATTGTGGCTAGATACGAGGCTTTCGGAGACCAATGCTCGAGGCAAGGGCATAGAGGAGTAAGAAATTACACGGTTTGAGGTAAGTAACTATTCTAATCTTAGAGCTGAGGGTATGAACCCTGATTATACGTGGTATGTGTTTGGAGTTGAGGTGACACACATGCTAGGTGACAGGCGTGTGGGCGTGCACCATTTGAACTATGACCCCGTTATTCTTGTGGTACTGAGTAGTTACCTTAAATTATCTGTAATCATGAAATCTCTACGTACTAGAGTTATCGAGTTGTGACTCATGTCAGAAATAATGCTTAGGCAAATGTTGGTATTATTGGGACCCACAGAGGTCATTTCTACTGTCGATTTATTTTTTTAAATTGTAAATTCATACTCAATCATGTTCATTCATTTCATATCATCTCTCAGTCTCTATTGCTATTTATTGATTCATCATATCATCATTTTGGGCTAGTTTCATGACATTGTGAGCCCGAGAGACTGACAAGATTGATGACTGAGTGAGGTCGAGGGCCTGATTGTGAGGATAATTATGGAATCGGGCTGCACACCGCAGCATGCCATATTGGCTTTATATACTTTATTATTATGGGATCGGGTTGCACGCCGCAGCAGGCCAGATTGGCTTATTATAGCATGTGAGTTGTCCGTGCGGATACAAATATTGATACAATAGCACGTGCATGAGTTGTCCATGCATATTATAGCGCTTGGGCTGAAGGAGCCCTCCGGAGTCTGTACACACCCCCAGTGAGCGCAGGTACCTATTGAGTGCGAGTATCGAGTGCGAGTGCCGAGCGATTGGGAGGATTGAGTGACTGAGAGGACTGAGTAAAATGATACTTTGAGAGTATGCATATAGTTTTATCACTGAATTGCATCGCATTGACATGCACATTTGACATACATGCATAGAGATGCATTTTTCCTCATGTTGTACGGTATCACGCCATTCATGACTTCTCACACATATTGGCATATGGGCATAGTGATGCATTTTCCAATTGCTATCTGGAAAGAAAATAAAACATCTTATTTATTGTTGAAAGGATTTTTGTGAAAATTACTGTTTTCAAACTTACTCATATTCTTGCCAAATTTCGGTAAAAGACTTGAGTTTTCACTGATACACTTGAGAGGCAGGACTAATTTTTCAGAAATCCAAATTAATCGGAGCATTTTATCTCTGAGTTACGTTTTTTATTACTTGCTTTACGTTGTTATCGACTGTTGTTGGCTATTGGTGTTGGACCTGACCTTTGTTCCAGCTCGTCACTACTTTCAACCTAAGGTTAGGTTTGTTACTTATCGAGTACATGGGTTCGGTTGTACTCATACTACACTTCTGCACCTTGCGTGCAGATATTGGATACTGATGTTGCTGAGATCGACGTGAGCTGGATTTGGAGACGTACCTGTGTTCCGGTCGTAGCTGCCTCTTGTTCATGGTAGACTTAGATTTATAAAAATCTATTTATATACATTTCGAACAGATGATATATTTATTTCATACCAACTTTATAAATTCTAATCTTAGAAACTCATGATTTGTACTACCAGTCCTTGGGAAATATATAAGATTTAGATATTTTATCTTACTTAATTATCTTGTCAAATTTCATTGGAATTGGATAGTTGATAATTGGCTTACCTAGCGGGTTGGGTTAGGTGCCATCACGACTAGTTGGATTTTGGGTCGTGATAACTCTAGACATTAACTAGAAGGGTTACAGTTGGGGGCCACTTTCACAAAATATTCATATGTAGGCTAATAATTATTTTTACATTAAATTTCATTTTTTGACATTCACTTACTTTATTATTTCAAGTCATACAATATGATGTTCAAAGACTTATCATGTCAAAGACTTCAATAAACTGAAGAGTTGCTGAAGTTGTTTGAGTGCTTTGTATTTATTGTTTTATTAGTATTGGTATTCAAGTAGGATTAGTTATAATGACATTAGTTATTTAGTTAAAACAATATATTTTATCATTTATGTTGTTGATACATTAATATTATAAATTAGTACCTGGTTTTGTCACTCAAGATTTAATGAAATATACTATGTTATGAATATAGGTATGTTTCGTTACAATTTGCCAATTGGAAGATAGTTTAAAACTCCAAGTTGAAAATAATTCCCAATTTGAATTGGTAATTTTTATTTTTTTAATTTCATTTTTTATTTTAAAATAATTATAAAACTCCGACTTTGTTGGAGCTTTGTCCTAAAAATCTATACTTGTCGTATTATGGTTATACCACTTGACATCATATAATTATTTACTTCTTTTTTATATATATAAAATAAAATAGATATTTATATAGACTACTATATTAGGAATAAACTAATCCCCAATTTGAATTGAAAGTTTTTTTATTTCTTTATTTTCATTTTTTTATTTTAAAATAATTTTAAAAATCCAACTTGAAACAAATACCCAATTTGAATTGAAAGTTTTTTTATTTTTTTTATTTTTTTATTTTAAAATAATTTTAAAACTCCAACTTGAAACTACTCCCCAATGTGAATGGGTAGATTTTTACACCTTGAATTATTCACATTAATATTAGTCACTTAAAGAGCTGGACACCACACACTTCCTCCCAACCCACAAACAGCTCTACGACTCCAAGACCCAATGTAGCTTTATCTAGTTAAATACTGGTGAGTGCTTTAAGATAGTTGCTGATAAGTGTGGATTTTGACCACTTATTAGTTCCTTTTTACTTTTGTTTTAATCCGAAATTGTTGATTTATGTTTCCCAAAACTAATCAAAGTATGCAAATTGCAGGAATGATGGAAATGTGGGCTAAAATGAAGAAATCCAACTCGAAAAGGAGTGTTCTGACTCACAAGGCAAGAAGGGGAGCAACAGACCAGAAGTGCGGTCCGCAGAAGTAATTCTGTGGCAGCAGAAGCAAGTGCGGACTAAAAAATTCTCTCTACAATCGCAGATCTGATGTACAAGCCCAGAAGTAACTGAAGCAAAAGTGCGGACCGCACACAATATGCGCGGCTGCAGAACATGGTCGCACTGACAAGAATTCAAAAAGTTTAGAGAGTGTGCAAAATGACCAAGACTGAAGCCTTGAATGAAGTGCGGATCGCACATGAGTTGTGCGACCGCAGAAGCTGAAGTGCAGCCGCGAATCAAATTGTGTGACTGCAGAATCAATCCCCCTACGGGCTCAAGCAATGTGTGGACCGCACATGGAATTGTGCGGCCGCAGAATCTCCCGAGGGGCATTTTTGTCAACAAATTTGGGCCACTATAAACAGACGAGAATCATATTTTTAGGTCAAGTTTTGAAGTTTTATTAGCTGTAGTCGTTGTAGTTTACTATTTTGGGTAATTTGTGATCATTTTGGGACAAAAACATCATAGTTTATCATTTTAATGTTATGTTATGGGTCTAATTAGTATTTCTTCTTTGTTTTCTTCATTTTGTACTATGAGTAGCTAGACATTTACTAGGGTTGTGACCCAACCTTAGTGAATAAACCTTATGGGTATTTAATTTACTGTTAGTTTATGATTGAGTATTATTTATTTAGCCTTGTTTATGCTTTAATTTTAGAATTAATGATTGTAAATATTGATTCATGCCTTTTTGAATTGGTCTTTACTTGAGAAAGAGAGAACTTGTTTAGGAAAACTTGGCTAATAAGAAATTGGACTAGTTAACGATTTGACTAGCCTAATTAAAAGGTTTGAACTAGAGATAGGAAAAACCCAACTTGAACTCATATCAACTATTTAGCTTGATACCCATTTGGGCTTGAGGAAGCCAAATAGGGAAAAATCACTCTATGATCGAGAGGTATTGAGCGGGTAACTTAGAGGTTAGAGCTATAATACACCCCGATCAATAAAACAAGTATTAACGTAATTAACCCATTAGGCGAATACCTAGACAAAGGTTACATCCCTAGGCTTTTTACCTATTTGAAAACAACCAAAAACAATTAGTCAATTTCTAGTTTCATTTTTCTAATTGAACATTGATAGTGTAGTTTATAGAAGTAATTTTCAACACAAACTTGTTTGGAAGTGTATTTAAATTGTTTCGTTTTCTCACATCAAGTATACAATCTAGCACCCATTGTTAGCTCCCTGAGAAAATCGACCCCGACTCATAGTTGGGTACTATTCTTCCAACGACCTCTTTCATTCATTGTTGAGTTTGGATTGGGAGTGGATCAAATTTTGGCGTCACTGTCGGGGATTTAAAATGGTGTTAGCTATATATTTGAGTGTGTTTTAGGAATATCTTCTTTCCCTTCAGTGTTACTAATTTGTTTAAGAAATTATAGGTACAAAATGGCGAACAATGAGCTCGAAAATTTTCCTTTGGGGGAATTTGACGGCGAGGAGGAACAAGTAGATGAGGTTCCTCAAGTGCCACAACGAAGAGGACGCAGACCAAGAGACAATGTTCCCGTTCCACCGCACCTCCACCACATCCACCACAAGCATCTCCACATCGGATATTACCCAATGAAGGTTATGCTAGTGCAATAGTCCCTCCCCGTATTAGGGCGGGCAACATTCAAATCACTAATGTGATGCTCACTTTGCTAGAGCAAAAGGGTTTCTTTACCGGTGCTCCAACTCAAAATTCTTACAAATATTTGATAGGCTTTGTGGATACATGTTTGGAGAGCACGCAAACTAATGTTTCCAAGGATGCATTGAGGCTAAGGCTTTTTCCCTTCTCTCAAAGGGGAAAGCTTTATATTGGTTGGAACGTTTTCTGAACCATACAATTCACACTTGGGATGAGTTAGTGGCCAAGTTCATTGCTAAGTTTTTCTCTTCCGGGCAGATGGCTACACTACGAGATGAGATCTTGGCATTTAAGTAAGAGCCGAATGAATCACTACACAAAATTTGGGAGCACTATTGAACAATGGCTAAGGAGTGTCCCAACAATGATATGATGGAAAACATGATGCAACAAACTTTTTATCTTGGGATTAACACAATCAACCAATGTATAGTAATTCAACTAGCCGGTGGGAACTTTATGACTACACCTTATGTCGAGGTGTGTGAAATCTTAGATAAGATGGCAGAAATGTCATCGGCTTGGAAATCCCGGGCCAATGTCCCACAAGGTGATCCGAATATGATCCACCTTCACAAAAAATTGCAAGACCATGGGCAAGCCATTGCCGAATTGACCACTACCATGACTCAACTAGCAAAAGCTCAACTAAGTCAAGTGCAAGCCCCTAAGCAAGTTCATGCTATGGAGGGAGTGGATGTTTTGATGAACAAGAAGAGGCCAAAGGGTCCACAAGATCAAACCCGAGTGGAGAACTATGTACAAGATGATAGCGGTTTTAACCAAGATAATTCTAAAAATGAGCAAGAGGAGGAAGTACATTATGTGAACAATTTTCAAGGGCAAAGAAACAACTTCCAAGGCCCAAACCAACAATAATAGAGACCACAAAACAATCATGGCAATTGGAATTCTAACAATCAAGGGAATTAGCATAACAACAACAATCAAGGAAATTGGAGCGGAAACAACCAAGGAAATTGGGGAGGCAACAACCAAGGTGGTTGGGGTAACAATCAAGGCAACCATGGGTTGGGTTTTCAAAGGCTCCCAATGTATCAACAACCGAGCAACCCACCTCCTTATCCTTCCCATGGTCCAAGTTCTTCAACAGTGAGATAGGATATATTGAGAATATGTTCAAGAAAATGATGGAAAATGATGTCGATTCGGATGCCCAACTTGCCTCACACAACACATCAATCCGCAATCTAGAAGTTCAAATGGGGCAAATCTCTCTAGCTCTAAATTCTCGTCCTAATGGTGCACTACCAAGTGACACACTGGTAAACCCAAAGGGTGATAACAATACGGGACATGTTATGGCTGTTATCACAAGAAGTAGAAGAGGCAGGAATGCACCTACTTCAAGTGGAAGGCGACTTGTTGATGATGATTAAGTAATGCAAGAATAAGAGATCCTGGACAATGTTGTCCAACAAAATGAGGAAGTTCAAATTGATATTGATGATAGTGTGTAAGAGACTCAAGAGGAGGTGAATCATCTAGGGAGCACATCATTGACATACTGGAGCCGATAGTACAATGGGCAAAGGAACCATTGCCTAAGACTCCACCTCCATACCCTCAAAGACTTGCCAAGAAAAATGGTGAGAATTAATTCAAGAAGTTCATTCAAGCTTTGGAATAAATGCCCGATTATGCAAAGTTTATGAAATATCTTGTGAAAAATAAGTGGTCGATGAATTTTGAGACTATTAAAGTCACTCATCAAGTGAGTACGATTGTTCATTCAATGGCTCTTAAGTTGAAGGATCCCGGTGCTTTCACAATTTCTTGTACAATTGGAAGTGCCAAGTTTGCTAAAGCTCTTTGTGATCTTAGGGCAAGCATAAATTTGATGCCCTATTCGATTTTTAAGACTTTGGGGATTGGGTAACCGAGACCCACTTCTATGAGATTGTAAATGGCTGTTCGTACCATGAAAATGTCGTTGGGTGTGATTGAAGATGTTTTTGTCCGGGTTGATAAATTCATTCTTCCGACGGACTTTGTCATTCTAGATTGTGAAGTTGATTATGAAGTGCCAATTATTCTTCGGAGACCTTTCCTTGCTATGGGTAAGGATCTTTGTGATGTTGAATCCAGAGAACTCACTTTCTGGATTAATGATGAAAAAGTGATATTCCATGTGTGTAAGTCCATGCGGCAACCAAATAGTAATGAGGTGTGTTCCTTTGTGGATTTGGTAACCGATGTCATTGTTGATGGTACAAGTGCTACTATAAATGTTGGTGATATGTTGGAGGCCGTCTTGATCAACTTTGATGATGACGAGATGGATGGTTTCATGGAATGTGTGAACTCTTTGCAAGGAATGGGGTCGTACAACTATGCACCCCGAAAATTGTCTTTGGATCTTGAAAATAGGAAGGCTCCTCCTACAAAGCCTTATATTGAAGATCCACCTACCTTGGAGTTGAAGCCATTTCCTCCACACCTTTGGTATGAATTTCTTGGCTCTTGTTCTATTTTACCGGTTAGTCTTTCCTCTTATTTGACTAACGTGTAGGTAGATTCCACATTGGCGGTGTTACAAAAGGGGAAGAAGGCAATTGGGTGGACCTTGGCAGATATTCGGGGTATAAGCCCCCACTTTTGCATGCATAAGCTCAAGTTGGAGGATGGCGCTAAACCATCCATTGAACATCAAAGAAGACTCAATGAGGCAATGCAAGAAGTTGTCAAGAAGGAGATTATCAAGTGGTTGGATGCAGGGGCTGTCTACTCCATCTCCGATAGTTCATGGACTTCTTCGGTTCAATGTATCCTGAAGTAGGGGGCATGATGGTGGTCACCAATTATAAGAATGAATTGATTTCTATGAGAACGGTGACCAGTTGGAGGGTATGTATGGATTATCGCAAGCTCAACAAAGTAACAATGAAGGATCACTTTTCATTTCCTTTCTTAGTTCAAATTCTCAATAGATTGGCTAACTGTGCTTTCTATTGCTTTCTTGATGGGTACTCAGGCTACAACCAAATTCCCATTGCCCCGGAAGATCAAGAAAAAACAACCTTTATATGTCCCTATGGTACTTTTTCTTTCAAGCGGATGCTATTTGGTTTGTGCATTTCACCGATGACTTTTCAACGGTGTATGATGGCTCTTTTCACGGACATAGTGGAGGACTACCTTGAAGTTTTCATGAATGACTTCTCGGTGGTTGGGGATTCTTTTTGTGATTGTCTTGCAAATTTGGACAAAGTGTTGGCTAGATGTGAAGAAACTAACTAGGTACTCAATTGGGAGAAATGCCATTTCATGGTCGAGAAAGGTATTGTCCTTGGCCATAAAATCGCAAGAAATGGAATTGAAGTTGAAAAGGCAAAGATTGAGGTGATTTCTAAGCTTCCACTCCCAACTTCGGTGAAGGGTGTACGGAGTTTCCTAGGCCATGCGGGTTTTTACCGGCACTTTATCAAATATTCCTCTAAAGTGGTGAACCCATTGTGCAAGCTCCTTGAGAAGGATGCTACGTTCAATTTCAATAATGATTTCATGAGAGCTTTTTAGTTGTTGAAGCTCAAGTTTACAACTACTCTCATCATCACCGCTCCAAATTGGAGTGTGCCTTTTACACTCATGTGTGATGAAAGTGACATAGTGGTTGGGGATGTTTTGGGGCAACGTATCAACAAGATTTTCCATCCAGTCTACTATGCTAGTAAGACCATGAATAGTGCCCAAGTAAACTATACCGTTACGAAGAAATAGCTCATTGCTATTGTGTTTGCAATTAAGAAGTGCTGCCAGTACTTGATGGGTGCAAAAGTTATTTTCCACACGGATCATGCGGCGCTTCGTTATCTTATAAGTAAAAAGGACTCCAAAGCTCGGTTGATGAGATGGGTACTCTTGTTACAAGAATTTGATATTGATATCCAAGATAGGAAAGGTAGTGCAAACCAAGTGGTGGAACACTTATCTCGTTTGTAGGAAGAGGAGAGGCCGCATGTTGGACTTCAAATCAATGACTCATTCCCCGACAAGCAACTTTTGGCAATTTCAGTGAAAGAGGTGCCATGGTTCGCGGACTTGGCAAATTGTCTTGTGTGTGGAATCATTCTGGATGAGTTCTCTTCAAGCCAAAGGAAGAAGCTCAAAAGATATTGTCAAAATTATTATTAGGATAAACCATACCTTTTTTGGATTTGTACCGATGGGGTGATTAGGAGGTGTGTACAGGAAGAAGAGCAAGGTGATATTCTTGGGGCTTGTCATTCTTCGCCATATGGTGGTCATCATGGTGGAGCAAGAACGGTGGCCAAAGTGCTTAGTTGTGGTTTTTATTGGCCTACTCTTTACAATGATGTTAGTGAGTTAGTGAAAAGATGTGATTAATGTCAACGGGCCGATGGAATCTCAAATAAAAATAAAATGCCTCTCACAGCCATCTTGGAGATTGATGTTTTCAATGTTTGGGGCATTGACTTCATGGGCCCTTTTGTGAGTACTTGGAGAAACACCTACATTTTGGTCGCGGTGGATTATGTGTCCAAATGGGTTGAGACCGTCGCTTTACCCAACAATGAGGCTAGAAGTGTAATGGCCTTCTTGAAGAAGAATATTTTCACAAGATTCGGTACTCCACGTGCAATCATAAGCGATGGGGGGTCACACTTTTGCAACAAAGCTTTTGACACTTTACTTAGCAAGTATGATGTTACTCACAAGGTCACGACTCCCTATCACCCACAAGCTAGTGGACAAGTGGAAGTCTCCAACCAGGAGATAAAGAGTATCTTGTCTAAAACGGTGAATGCTAATCGGACAGATTGGTCCAAGAAGCTTGATGATGCGTTATGGGCTTATCAGACGGCTTAGAAAACACCTAGGAATTTTTCCATACCAGTTGGTGTTCGGGAAAGCTTTTCATCTTCCGGTGGAACAAAAGAACAAGGCAATATGGGTTCTAAAGAAGTTGAATTTTGATTGGGATGTAGCCGCTAACTTGAGGGTTGCACATTTGAATAAATTGGATGAGTCACGGTACCATGCATATGCCAGTTCATCTTTGTACAAAGAAAAGATGAAATACCTTCATGACAAATACATTTGTAACAATGAGTTCAAGGTGGGAGATCTTGTATTATTGTTTAACTCAAGGTTGATAATGTTTCATGGGAAGCTAAAATCCAAGTGGAGTGGTCCATTTGAATTTGTTGGTGTGACACCTTTTGGTGCATTAGACTTGAAGAACAAAAACAATGAAGTATTCCGAGTCAATGGTCATCGGGAGAAGCATTACTTGGACAAGGTTGGAGATAGCCATGTGGCGGCAGTCATTTACTTCACTTGAGGGTATTCTGCATCGTGCTGCGACATTAAATCAGGCGCTTCTTGGGAGGCAACCCATGTTCTTTTATTTTTTCTTTTGTAGTTAGGTGTTATTTGTGTACAAACTTGATTTGAAGTGTGCTACATGGTTTAGAGTGACTTGCAAGAAGGGTGAACTAAAACAAATGACTAAGTGTTCAAAGATTCACGGACCGCACTTTATTTGTGCGGACCGCCCATTTCTGTGTGCCACAGAACAGCAGGTGGGCATTCGCAGCCACACATTTCTCGTACGGACCACACAATTAGAATTTTGCAAAAGTGTAAAAATGCTAACTCTTTGAAGTTTGAGCTTGTAAGTGCAGAGGCTAATCTGCGACCGCAAGTGAAATCTGTGGCCGCATCCAAAAATGTGCGGACCGCACATTAAGATCAGAGACGGCTTCCCCTGGTGACAGAGTGCAAACCACACTGGAAATCTGTGGTCACACTCGACCCTTTTCCCTCTTAGTATTTTTAGTATAAATAGGAAACTTGAGTTCATTTTACAGTTTTCCCTCTCCTAAAAATCACTGTTACTCTATAACTTTCTTAAGAGATTTTCACTGTCTCCACACACAACCACCTATGCTTATACACCTAGTGCACTCACTCTATGTGGTATGCTTCATTTCATGTTACTTTTTGTGTTAGTTTAATTTTTAAAATTTTAGTTTCTTTTTAGGCCATCTGTTATTAGAGTTCATCTATGTGTCCATGTGGGGTAGATCTGAACTGGGTAACTGATAAAACAGGCTATCATGGGTTATGTTAATGAGATTTCATGTTTATACCATGTTACATTGTCTATTTGTGCAACTAATAGAAAACTCTAAGTAGAAAAGATAGTATGTGCCTAGTTTTTGAAATCCACGCCACACTTGTATTTGTGCGGTTCGCAGATTAGGAGTTTCGGGTGACGTAGTGAAGCAAGTGCATCTACGGTCGTACTTTAATTGTGCGGACCATAGAAATCTTAGAGAGTTCGCAATTGATATTGTGCGGACCGCAGATTTCTTCTGCAGCCAAAAAATAACCTCCGTACTGTCTTCAGAGATGAGCTTCTAAGCCTTTGATGTTTTTTGATAGAAGTGCGGCGGCACTTGTAATTGTGTAGTCCGCACTTCCAGTTTGCGGCCGCGCATTAGAAATCTGTGGACCGCAGGCCCCAGTTTCAGCATCTTGTTATTTTTTTCATAATCCCATCATGTCCACATTGTTCTCCCCTGCCTACATCAGTCTCGAATATGTTAAATGATGACTTGCAACGAAACACTTACTAGGATGAGGGAGAATGTGAATTGAACCCACATCTCGTTGAGATGCTCCAGCAAGCACCCCTTTCGAATTTGGCTCTGACCTTGATGTTGCGACTCAAGTATTACTCAATAGAGGTGCAAGCTTTCAAGTGGGAGAGGACTTCCATAGAGTCATTTATGTTAACCCCTACTTTGTGGTACTATCTCAGTTTAAGGCTTTAGGAGTTTGCATTTGTGGGAGCTGAGAGAATCTTCTTTGCTTTGATACAGACAATGGTTCGATTGTAAGGCTGTGACGACACTACAAAAGGAAGAGATGAATCTTCTAGGGGTCGAGGTAGAGGTACCTTGCCCCTTGGTCAGCCCAAAACCATCAGAAAGAAAGCCGCATCAGGTAGAGGGAGAGGTGCAGACCTCTCCAAGTCAAGTTCCTATGTCCCGTCTAGGGAAGCTTCAGAGGGCAACTCAGCCTCTATTCAGGAGGAGCAGAAAACCACACAGTTTAGGCCACATGGGCGATTCCAACTCATGTATGAGGCCTCTTCATTTCACAACACTTCCGAGGGGTCGAAAAATTCTAGCCAGACCTATGAGTCAACAACTTCCCCAGACACAGAGGCACAGACTGTACATGATATCCCCGATGATGGTGGGGGGGAGATGGTATATTCACGAATGTGGAGAGATTGAAGATCCACTACAACAAAAAAGGTCTTTCACGGCAATAGAAAAACCCTTTAGCGGCAATATTAATGTCGCTAAAACATTTACCGGCCATAGTTTTTTAGCCGTTGTAATTGGGGTCGCTAAAGGCTTTAGCGGCCATTCACCGAAGTGCTGGTAAAGGTATCGTTTATTGCCGCTAAAGATCACATGTTTTAATGGTAATTATTTAGTGGCAATTAAAATGGCTACTAAATCCATTCCATTAAAAGCTTAGTATATATTTTAGAGTCAATCATTATTGTTGTTAAATCCAATTAATTGTCGCTAAAATTATAAGCTTTAACATCAATTGTTTTGCCGCATTATAATGGCTACTAAATCCATCTAAAAAATGATTGATGCTAAATCCAATTAAATTATCAATAAAAATCATTCTTCTATGGGCAAATTAAAAGTACAATTTATTGCCATTTAGGTAAAAAAAAAAAGCCGCATGGCATAAGTAGTTAATAATTAGTTATTTAGTTAATAATTAGTTATTGGTTATTATTTTTGAATTTAAATATCTATATCTATCTATATATAATAAAAGGAGAGGCAAAAGCATAATATTAAGACAAGTGGCATAACCACAAAAAGGCAACTCGCATTAGGACAAAAGAAACTGCCTTTCTAACTAAAAAGCCTTTTGAATTTTAAATTTTGAATTAATTGGTTAGTTGCTCTATTTGAATAAATAAATATAGATATCTTATAATTAGCTATAATAAAAAAAATATATATATATATATATATATATATATATATAAATTCCTTTCTGATATTTTAAGTAGTTTCAAGTTGAAGTTTTACAATTTTTTTAAAATTAAAAAAACAAAAATAAGAAAAAATAAAATTAGCTATAATAAAAAACGAAAATATATAATAAAAACACCTACTCATTCACATTGGGGAGTAATTTCAAGTTGAAGTTTTAAAATTATTTTAAAATAAAAAATAAAACATACAACCTAAAACAACTTTCAGTTCAAATTGGGGAGTTGTTTCAAGTTGGAAGTTTTAAAATTATTTTAAAATAAAAAAACGAAAATAAATAAATAAAAAGCTTTCAATTCAAATTGGGGAGTAGTTTCTTCCTAATATAGTAGTCTATATAAATATCTATTTTATTTTATATATATATATATATATATATATATATATATATATATATATATATAAAAGAAGTAAATAATTATATGATGTCAAGTGGTATAATCATAAGACAACAAGGGTAGATCTTTAGGACAAAGCTCCACTAAAGTTGGAGTTTTAAAATTATTTTAAAATAAAAAATGAAATTTAAAAAATAAAAATTGCCAATTCAAATTGGGAATTAGTTTTAACTTGGAGTTTTAAGACAAAATAAACTTCTTTATTTAGTTAAACAAAAGTCACATGGAATAAGTAGTTAATAATTAATTATTTAATTAATAATTAGTTATTGGTTATTATTTTTGAATTTAAATATCTATAGAATAATAAAATAAAATATTTTATAATAAAAAACAAAAAATAAAAAAATAAACTGTCAATTCAAATTGGAGAGTAGTTTCAAGTTGGAGGTTTTAAATTATTTTAAAATAAAAAACTAAAATTACAAAAACTATAAAACTGCCAATTCAAAATTTCTTTGTTTTTTTTAAATAAGTTTTGGTTTTTCTTTTTAAAAATAAAAAGTTTATGTCACGACCCAAAATCCATTAAAGGTCGTGATAGCGCCGAACACCGCTGTCAGGCAAGCAAAACAATAATTAATTAACTTAATTACTCATTTCAGTATTTGAAATCACGATTTCCTTCAATTTAATAATAAAAGATGGACTTTACAGAGTAAATAAAAAAAAATTCACGATTTCAATACCAAACAACCCATAATCACCCCAAAACCCGGTGTCACAAGTGCATGAGCATCAACTAGGAATTTAAAATTATCACAACCCGAAATAACTACCTTCGGGACCGTGATGGCGCCTAACATTTCACTTGCTAGGCAAGCCAACGTTAGAATAATTTTATCCATTTTAAAACAATTTTAAATTAATTAATAACAAAGGAACAAATGCGGAAGTAAAGTCTGAAATGTAGTAAATAATCTATAATAATAGCGATGCCTAAATACCATCCCAGAACTGGAGTCACAAGTGCATGAGCTTCTAGAATGATACAAATAAGGGTTTGAATAAAATAAAGCTATCTGAAAGGAAACACACAGCCAAAATAAAATAGACGAGGACTTCATAACTGCGAACGCTGTGCAGTTATACCTCAAGTCTCCTCTGGATAGCTGAAATTTGAGCAAGTCTATGGTACGGTGCTTGGACCAACTCCAAAATCTGCACAAGAAAAGCAGAATGTAGTATCAGTGCAACCGACCCCATGTACTGGTAAGTGCTGAGCCTAACCTCGACGAAGTAGTGACGAGGCTAAGGCAGGTCACTTACATTAACCTATACGCAATAATAGTAATAACAACAATAATAGAAATAAATCAGGTAACTCATTTTAACAGTTGAAGCCAACTCAGCAGTCATAACCAATTATTATTTCCATCAATTTTTATTGTAGTGTACAACCCGCTCCCACAATATATTCATATTCAATTCTGTTGCGGCGTCCAATCTGATCCCCCAATATAGACTTTTAAATAAGTCTGTTACAGCGTGCAATCCGATCCCCCAATATAGATTTTAAATATGTCTGTTGTGGCATGCAATCTGATCCTCCAATATAGACTTTTAAATAAGTCTGTTGCGGCGTGCAATCCGATCCCCCAATATAGACTATTAAATAAGTCTGTTGCGGCGTACAATCTGATCCCCCAATATAGACTTTTAAATAAGTCTGTTGCGGCGTGCAAACCGATCCCCCAATATATTTACTTTCATTTCTGTTGCGGCGTGCAACTCGATCTCCCAATATATTTACTTTCATTTCCGTTGCGGCGTGCAACCTGATCTCCCAATATATCTTAACAATTCATAAATATAATAAAATATAATCAAATAAATACCACGTTCAATGAGAAACTATTAAGCATCAAGGCACGCAATAATTATAATTCCTTTATGAAACAAATAATGACAAGTAGCAATTAATTGTGAAAATCAGGGCAAAAATAGGCAGTATAATATTTAATATGCTAAATGTCAAGTAGCAATTAAGACACATAAATCAAATAAGCATGTGACAATTATTACAGGAATTCAAGAATTAATATTTGACAAGGAATATGAGAGAAACAATTATTATAACAATTAATTCGTGTCTTAACAATATAAGATGTTTAAATAATTAAGCAGACAATTAAATTGACAAAGTATAGGCACTTGTCACCTTGACTATACATCGCTGCACATGAAATTAACATAGCAAATAATTCAGGGGTTCTATTCTCACAAGTTAAGGTTAACCACGATACTTACCTCGCTTTGCAACCAAATTCAAGAATATAATACACCCTTGCCTCGTGAATTCGTGTCTGAAATCCTCAAATCTAGTCATAAATAATTCGATATACTCAACAAATCGTAGGAATTAATTCCATATGAATTTACTAATTTTTCGGATTAAAATCCGAAATTCATCTCAAAAATCATCAGTGGAGCCCACATCTCGAATCTCTGAAAAACTTATGAAATCCGAACACTCGTTCCGAGACGAGTCCAACCATACAAATATTGCCAAATTCCAATGTCAAACGGACCTTCAAATCTTAATTTTTTGGTTTTGGAAAGTTTTGCAAAAATTCCAATTTTCTTGCATCTAAATCGGAAATAAGTGATGAATATAGACATGGATTTATGAAATATAATCACTTTTAGTTATAGAACACTTACCCAATTCAAAGTCGCGAAAATTCCCTTTGAAATCGCCTAAATCCGTGCTTGAAATGTCTAAAAATGAGAAAATCTCGGACTCTTTGATTTATACACTGCCCAAGCATTTGCGCACCAGCGCATCCGCTTTTGCGGAAGAAGTATCGCTTTTGCGAACCTCACTTGCCCAGCCTCCGCTTCTACGTGATTTTGTGCGCATCTGCGGACACGCTTCTGCGAGGAGCTGTCCGCTTCTGCGATCGAAGCCCAGCCACGCCCGGGCGCATCTGCAATGGAAGGCTCGCTTATGCGAGCTCGCACCTGCGGTCAAAAATCCGCAGGTGCGATTACACCAGAAGGCCAAATTTCAGATTTTTCCTTAAGTCCAAATTTTTGATCCGATTTCAATCTGTATCACTCTCGGGATATCCGGGACCCCGTCTGAATATACCAACAAGTCCCGTAACATAATACGGACTTACTCGGGGTCTCATATCACGTCAAACAACGCTGAAATTACAATTCACACCTCGATGCGAACTTTGAGTTTTAAACTTTTCAATTTGCAAATCTCGTGCCAAAACATATTAAATGAATCCGGAATGACATCAAATTTGGAACACAAGTCATAAATGACATAAACGAAGCTATTCAAATTTTCGGAATTGGATTCCGACCCCGATATCAAAAAGTCAAATTCGTGGTCAAACCTTTGGATTTCATTAGCCTTTAAATTACTAGTTTACATTAAATGGCCATAACTAGAGCTAGAGACCTCCAAATTAAATTATGGGCATACGCCCAAGTCCTAAATCACGATACGGATCTACCGAAACTGTCAAAACACTGATCTGAGTCCATTTGCTCAAAATGTTGATCAAAGTCAACTCAGTTGAGTTTTTAAAGCTCTACTTCACATTTTAATCAATTTTTCATATAAACACTTTCCAGAAAATTATACGGACTGCGCACGCAAGTCGAAAAATGATAAATAGTGCTTTTCAAGACCTTAGAAAACAAAATTAATTATTAAATTGAAAGATGACCTTTTGGGTCATCACATTCTCCACCACTAAAACAAACGTTCGTCCTCAAACGGAGTTAGAAAAAGTACCCGAGCTGGTGAAAAGATGTGGATATTTACTCTGCATGTCCGACTCGGACTCCCAGGTAGATGCTTCTATCGGCTGACCTCTCTATTGCACCCGAACTGAAGGATAACTCTTAGACCTCAACTGTCGGACCTGCCAGGCTAAAATAGCTATCGGCTCCTCTTCATAAGTAAATCTTTGTCCAATTAGACTGAGGTGAAATCTAACACATGGAACGGATCACCATGATATTTTCGAAGCATAGACACATGGAACATCGGATGAACCGCTGACAAACTAGGTGGTAGTGCAATCCTATAGGCTACTTCACCCACCCTTTCAAGAATTTCAAAGGGTCCAATATACCTAGGGCTCAACTTGCCCTTCTTTCCGAACCTCATTACACCATTCATAGGTGAAACCCAGAGCAATACTCTTTCTCCAATCATGAATGTAATATCTCGAACTTTACGGTCGACATAACTCTTTTGCCTAGACTGAGCTGTACGAAGTCGATCCTGAATAACCTTGACCTTATCCAAGGCATCCTGTACCAAATCAGTACCCAACAACCGAGTCTCTCCCGATTCAAACCATCCAACTGGCGAACGACATCGCCTTCCGTATAATGCCTCATATGGAGCCATCTGAATGCTCGACTGGTAGCTATTATTATAAGCAAACTCCGCAAGTGGTAAGAATTGATCCCAAGAACCTCCAAAGTCTATAACACAAGCGGGAAGCATATCTTCCAATATCTGAATGGTGCGCTCTGACTGCCCGTCTGTCTGTGGATGAAATGTTATACTCAACTCAACCTGCATGCCTAACTTACACTGTATAGCCCTCCAAAAGTGTGAGGTAAACTGCGTACCTCGATATGAAATAATGGACATGGGCACACCGTAAAGGCGGACGATCTCACGATTATAAATTTCAGCTAACCGCTCTGAAGAATAGGTAACTGCCACTGGAATGAAATGTGCCGACTTGGTCAACCTGTCCACAATAACCTATACTGTGTCAAATTTTCTCTGAGTCTGTGGGAGTCCAACAACAAAATCCATAGTGATACGCTCCCACTTCCACTCAGGAATTTCTAACTTCTGAAGCAAACCACCAGGCCTTTGATGCCCATACTTAACTTGCTGACAATTCAGACACCGAGCTATATATGCGACTATATCCTTCTTCATTCTCCTCCATCAATAATGTTACCGCAAATCTTGATACATTTTGGAGGTACTTGGATGAATAGAATACCTGGAACTATGTGCCTCTTCCAGAATTAATTCATGAAGCCCATCCACATTAGGCACACAAATATGACCCTGCATTCGCAGAACTCCATCTTCCCCCACAACAATATGTTTGGCATTAATGTGCTGCACCGTGTCCTTAAGAACAAGTAAATGAGGATCAGCATACTGTCTCTTTCTGATACGCTCACATAAAGAAGACCGAGCGACTATGCAAGCTAAAACCCGACTGGGCTATGAAACATCTAACCTCACGAACTGATTAGACAACATCCAAACATCTACAACTAACAGTCTCTCACCAACCGGAATATAAGCAAGGCTGCCCATACTCACAGCCTTTCTACTCAAAGCATCGGCCACCACATTAGCCTTTACAGGGTGATACAAAATGGTGATATCATAATCTTTCAACAACTCCAACCATCTTCTCAACCTCAAATTGAGATCTTTTTGTTTGAACAGATATTGAAGGCTACGATGATCGGTAAATACCTCACACGAGACACCGTAGAGGTAATGCCTCCAAATCTTCAGCGCGTGAACAATGGCTGCCAATTCTAAGTCATGAACAGGATAATTCTTCTCGTGAACTTTCAATTGCCTCGACGCGTATGCAATCACCCTGTCATCTTGCATTAATATTGCACCAAGCCCAATGTGAGATGCATCACAATATACCATATAAGATCCTAAACCTGTGGGTAACACCAACACTGGCGATGTAGTCAAAGCAGTCTTGAGCTTCTGAAAGCTCAACTCACACTCGTCTGACCATATGAATGGGACACCTTTCTGGGTCAGTCTGGTCAATGGGCTTGCTGTAGATGAAAACCCTTCCATAAACCGACGATAATAACCTGCCAAACCCAGGAAACTCAGGATCTCTGAATCTGAAGTAGATCTAAGCCAATTCTGAACAGCCTCAATCTTCTTAGGATCCACCTTTATGCCTCATGTTGATACAACATGCCCCAAAAAGGTAATTGAGTCTAACCAAAATTCACATTTTGAAAATTTGGCATATAACTGATTATTCTTCAAAGTCTGAAGCACACTCCGAAGATGCTGATCATGCTCCTCTCGACTACTGGAGTAAATCAAGATATCATCAATGAATACAATCACAAAAGAATCCAAATAGGGTTTGAGCACCCGATTCATCAAATCCATAAATGCTGCTGGGGCATTTGTCAACACAAATGATATCACTAGGAATTCGTAATGCCCATACGAGTCCGAAAAGCTGTCTTAGGGACATCGGATGCCCTAATCTTCAAATGATGGTAACCAGACCTAAAGTCGATCTTTGAAAACACCTTGGTACCCTGAAGCTGATCAAATAAGTCATCAATTCTTGCCAGTGGATACTTGTTCTTGATAGTAGACCTATTCAACTACCGATAATCTGTACACATTCGCACTGAACCATCTTTCTTCTTTATAAATAACACCGATGCACCCTAGGGAGAGACACTTGGTCTAATGAATCCCTGATCAAACAAGTCTTGTAACTGCTCCTTCAATTCTTTCAACTCTGGCGGGGCCATACGGTATAGTGGGATAGAAATGGGCTGAGTGCCTAGAGCTAAATCAATACAGAAGTCAATATCTCTATCGGGTGGAATTCCCGGCAAATCTGCAGGAAACACTTCTGGAAATTCATGAACAACTGGTACTAAGTCTATAGAAGAAACATCTGCACTGGGATCGCGAATATAAGCCAAATAGGCTAGACACCCTTTCTCGACCATACGACGAGCTTTCATATAAGAAATAACCGTGCTGGTAGAATGACCAGGAGTTCCTTTCCACTCTAACCGAGGTAACCCCGGCATGGCTAGGGTCACCATCTTGGCATGACAATCCAATGTAGCATGATAAAGTGACAGCCAATCCATACCCAAGATGACATCAAAATCTACCATATCAAGAAGTAGAAGATCCACACTGGTCTCAAGACTACTAATAGTAATCACACAGGAACGATAGACATTATCTACTATAACAGAATCTCACACTGGTGTAGATATACACACAGAAGCACTCATAGAATCACAAGGCACAACCAAATATGAAGCAAAATAGGAGGACACATAGGAATAAGTAGATCCTGGATCAAATAGAACTGAAGCATCTCTATGGCAAACTGGAATAATACCTTTGATCACAACATCAAATGACTCGGCCTCAGGCCTAGCTAGAAAAGCATAAAATCGGGGCTGGGCCCCACCACTCTGAACTGCGTCCCTAGGACGGCCTCTAACTAGCTGGCCTCTACCTCTAATAGTCTGACCTCCACCTCTAATGGCTTGACCTCCACCTCTAGCTGCCTGACCCCTACCTCTAGCTGGTTGAGCAGGAAGTGAAACAACCGGTGCCGATATGATAGTACGAGAATCCTGTCGAGATCTGTTACTCGACAACCTAGGACAATACCTCCTGATGTGACCAATGTTCCCACACTCATAACACCCATCCTGATGCCGTGGCTACTGAAGCTGAAGCTGACCCGAACGGGCTGTATAACCATTGTAGTAAATCTCGAGTGGTGGTGCACTAATAGGAGCTGAATGAGTAGTAAATGCTGGCTGCCTAGAGTAAGGCATAATAGGACCGTGACTCCCTGAAGCACTGGGTGATTCCTGAAGTGCTGAATGAAATAGTCTGGGAGGATGACCCCTAACAAAAGTACCTCTGCCTCCAAACGAGACACCACTAAAACCACCGAACTGATGAGGCCTCTTATCAGACCTCTACCCTCTCTCCTGTGCAAGAACCATCTCGATCCTCCTCGTGACATTAGCAGCTGTCTGAAAGGAGATCTCACTTCCGGTCTCCTTGTCCATCTGAAGCCTGATAGGGTGAGTGAGTCCCTCAATAAACCTCCCCACTCTCTCTCCCTCAGAAGGTAGTAAAAGGAGAGCTTGATGGGCTAAATCTACAAAATGGGACTCATACTGAGTAACAGTCATACTGCCCTACTGTAGGCGCTCAAATTGCTTACGGTAATCCTCCCTCAGTGTGATAGGAAGGAACTTCTCCAGAAATAGCTGAGAGAACTGCTCCCAGGTAAGTGTAAGCGATCCATCTGGTCTAGTCAATGTATAATCTCTCCACCACCTCTTGGTGGAACCCGTCATCTAAAATACAGCAAAATCAACCTCATTGGTCTCAACTATACCCATGTTCCGCAGCACCTCATGGCAGCGGTCAAGATAATCATGTGGGTCCTCAGTAGGTGTACCACTGAAGTGAACTGGAAAGAGCATAGTAAAATTATCCAGTCTCAATAAGGCCTCAAAATACATGGCAGGCCTATCACCGGTCTGTGCCACAATAACTGGCCTAACTACCCCAACCGGCAGGGCTGCTGGAGCCTGATTCTCGGAAGCCATCTGATCCGGGGTTGGAGTAGTGGGAGTTTGTGCTCCTTCCCCAGCCTGTTAAATGGCTGGTGCCACTGGAAATGTATCATTCTGGGCCACACCCTCGATAATACTCACGAATCAGACTAGAGCGTCCTGAAGCACTGGACTAGTTATAAATCCCTTTGGGACTTGAACTGGTCCAACCGGTATAGTCTGAACGGGAACCTCCTCCTGAAGATCCACCTGAGGTTCTACAATAGGTGTTGCTGCTCGAGCTCTAGACTGCACTCTACCTCTGCCTCTGCCTCTAGCACGACCCCGACCTCGACCTCTACCCCTGGCCATAGTTTCCACCGGGGGCTCTGGTCCCTGTCCGTTGGTAGATGTATTACGTGTCCTCGCCATCTACGAGAGAATGAGAATAGAATGGTTCAATCATCGATGATAGAATAAAATCGCACGACAGGATAAGAAAGAAGTGATATTGTTCCTAAACTTTATAGCCTCTAAAAGATAAGTACAGACGTCTCTGTATCGATCCTTCAGACTCTACTAAGTTTGCTCGTGACTCATGGGACCTATGTAACCTAGTGCTCTGATACCAACTGTCACGACCCTAAATTCCCACCTTCGGGGCCGTGATGGCGCCTAACATTTCATTTGCTAGGCAAGCCAATGTTAGAATAATTTTATCCATTTTAAAACAATTTTAAATTAATTAATAACAAAGGAACAAATGCGGAAGTAAAGTCTGAAATGTAGTGAATAATCCATAATAATAACAATGTCTAAATACCATCCCAGAACTGGAGTCACAAGTGCACGAGCTTCTAGAATGATATAAATAAGGGTTTGAATAAAATAAAGCTGTCTGAAAGGAAACACACAACCAAAATAAAATAGACGGGGACTTCAGAACTACGGACGCTGTGCAGTTATACCTCAAGTCTCCTCTGGATAGCTGAAATCTGAGCAAGTCTATGGTACGCCGCTGGGACCAACTCCAAAATCTACACAAGAAGTGCAGAGTGTAGTATCAGTACAACTGACCCCATGTACTGGTAAGTACTGAGCCTAACCTCGACGAAGTAGTGACGAGGCTAAGGCATGTCACTTACATTAACATGTACGTAATAATAGTAATAACAACAATAATAAAAATAAATCAGGTAACTCATTTTAACAGTTGAAGCCAACTCAGCAGTCATAACCAATTATTATTTCCATCAATTTCCGTTGCAGCGTGCAACCCGCTCCCACAATATATTCATATTCAATTCTGTTGCGGCGTGCAATCCGATCCCCCAATATAGACTGTTCAATAAGTTTGTTACGGCGTGCAAACCGATCCCCCAATATAGACTTTTAAATAAGTCTGTTGCGGCGTGCAATTCGATCCCCTGATATAGACTTTTAAATATGTCTGTTGCGGTGTGCAATCTGATCGCCCAATATAGACTTTCAAATAAGTCTTTTGCGGCGTGCAATCCGATCCCCCAATATAGACTTTTAAATAAGTCTGGTGCGGCGTGCAACCCGATCCCCCAATATAGAATTTTTAATAAGTCTGTTGCAGCGTGCAACCCGATTCCCCAATATATTTACTTTCATTTCTGTTGCGGCGTGCAACCCAATCTCCCAATATATCTTAACAATTCATAAATATATTAAAATATACTCCAATAAATACCACGTTCAATGAGAAATTATTAAGCATCAAGGCACGCAATAATTATAATTCCTTTATGAAACAAATAATGACAATTAGAAATTAATTGTGGAAATTGGGGAGAAAATAGGCAGTATAATATTTAATATGCTAAATGTCAAGTGGCAATTAAGACACATAAATCAAATAGGCATGTGACAATTATTACAGGAATTCAAGAATTAATATTTGACAAGGAATATGAGAGAAACATTTATTATAATAATTAATTCGTGTCTTAAAATAATTTAAGATATTTAAATAATTAAGCAAACAAATAAATTGACAAAGTATAGGCACTCATCACCTTGCCTATACATCGTTTCACTTGAATTTCACATAGCAAATAATTCAGCGGTTCTATTTCCTCAAGTCAAGGTTAACCACGACACTTACCTTACTTTGCAACCAAATTCAAGAATCCAATACCCCCTTGCCTCGCGAATTCATTTCTGAAATCATCAAATCTAGTCATAAACAATTCAATATACTCAATACAAATCGTAGGAATTAATTCCATATGAATTTACTAATTTTTCGGATTAAAATCCGAAATTCATCTCAAAAATCATCAGTGGGGGCCACATATCGAATCTTGGAAAAACTTAGGAAATCCGAACACCCGTTCCGAGACGAGTCCAACCATACAAAAATTACCAAATTCCGATGTCAAACGGACATTCAAATCTTAATTTTTCGTTTTTGGAAAGTTTTGCAAAAATTCCAATTTTCTTGCATCTAAATCCAAAATAAGTGATGAATATAGACATGGATTTATGAAATATAATCACTTTTAATTATAGAACACTTACCCAATTCAAAGTCCTAAAAATTCCCTTTGAAATCGCCTAAATCCGTGCTTGAAATGTCTAAAAATGAGAAAAATCTCGGACTCTTCGATTTATACACTACCCGGGCATTTTCGCACCTGCGGTGCCTGGTCTCGCACCTGAGCATCCACTTTTGCGGAAGAAGTATCGCTTCTGAGAACCTCACTTGCCCGGCCTCCGCTTCTGCGTGATTTTGTGCGCATCTGCGGACACGCTTCTGCGAGGAGCTGTCTGCTTCTGCGATCGAAGCCCAGACACGCCCGGGTCTGTGATGGAAGGCTCGCTTCTGCAAGCTCTCACCTGCGGTCAAAAATCCGCAAGTGCGATTACACCAAAAGGCCAAATTTCAAATTTTTCCTTAAGTCCAAACTTTTTATCCGATTTCAATTTGTATCACTCTCGGGGTACCCGGGACCCCGTCCGAATATACCAACAAGTCCCGTAACATAATACGAACTTACTCGGGGTCTCATATCATGTCAAACAACTCTAAAATTGCAATTCACACCTTGATTCGAACTTTGAGTTTTAAACTTTTCAATTTGCAAATCTCGTGCCAAAACATATTAAATGAATCTAGAATGACTTCAAATTTGGCACACAAGTCATAAATGACATAATGAAGCTATTCAAATTTTCGGAACTAGATTCTGACCCCGATATCAAAAAGTCAAATCCATGGTCAAACCTTTGGAAATCTTTAGCCTTTAAATTACTAGTTTCCGTTAAATGGCCATAACTTGAGCTAGGGACCTCCAAATTAAATTATAGGCATATGCCCAAGTCCCAAATCACGATACGGACCTAACGAAACTGAAAAAATACTGATCCGAGTCCATTTACTCATAATGTTGACCAAAGTCAACTCAATTGAGTTTTTAAAGCTCTACTTCACATTTTAATCAATTTTTCATATAAACATTTTCAGGTAAAATATACGGACTGCGCACACAAGTCGAGGAATGATAAATAGTGCCTTTCGAGGCCTTAGAACACATAATTAATTATTAAATTTAAAGATGACCTTTTGGGTCATTACATTCTCCACCTCTAAAACAAACGTTCGTCCTCGAACGGAGTTAGAAAAAGTACCTGAGATGGTGAAAAGGTGTGGATATTTACTCCGCATGTCCGAATCAGACTCCCGCCTCTGTGCCCACAAGGCCACTAGACATATATATACTTGTACAAAAATATGCAGCAAGTGTAGTATGAGTACATAAATCAGCGCGTACCCAATAAGTATCCCGCCTAACCTTGAAGAAGTAGTGACGAGGGGTCGACTTGGACACTTACTATGGGCTATAAATAAAATACCAATGATATAATTAATCATGGATTACGTAAAATGACTGTAAGCTCAATATCATGAAATAAGTAAACAATTCTTTTGTTAATAAGAAATTTCCAAATTTATTTTTCATCATTTATCAATTTGTATCTCAGGCCAATGAAACAATATCAATTATCATAAATTCCAAAGCAACCAGTTCAATCATGCCGAGGTCGTACGGCCCGATTCAATATAAATATTTAAATTGTGCACTGTCGAGGGTCGAATGGCACGAACCATAGATACATCTATCTGCTATCGAGGAGTTCGGCCCGCTCCATTAAAGAGAAAACATGTTAAACAACCAATTCAAGATTTATTAAGGGGCAAATATTCCAAGAATTACAAATTTCCATTTAACGGTCAAGCAAATGAAGCTTAACCTTTTTACAATTCCTTTATCGAGTTTCTAAATGTTTTAATAATTAAATTAACAAGTAGGGCGCAAACATCGTAAGTACAACATGATATGGGTCCTAGACTACCCAGACATAAGAATAATAGTAGCTACGCACGGACTCTCGTCACCTCGTACGCACGTAGCCCCCACAAATAGGAGCATATAATAATTTGATTCACCTATGGGGTTAATTCCCTCTTACAAGGTTAGAAAAGGAGACTTACCTCACTTCAGAGTTCCATAGCCGGCTCCCAAGCCTTTCCAACAACTCAAACCGATGCCCAATGCTCCCAAAAATAGTCAATAAATGAGTAAATCCATAAATATATACTCTAATACTCGTTATAATCCAATTTATCACAATTTTCAAATCCGTTCGAAAAGTCAAAAAAACCACCCTCGAGCCCACGTTCCTGGATTTCGAACATTTTCGAAGATAATCACTACCCACAGCATTATGAACTCAAATATATAATTTATTCTCAATTTCATGCCCAAATTCGTGAACAAAATCCAAGAATATCAATTTCTAGGTTTTTCTTCAAAATCCCAAATTTTTACAAATTTTCATGCTTGAATCCATGTATAAATCTTGTATTTAACTCACACTACGTGAGAATCACTTACCTTGACATAGATGATGAAAGTCTCTCCTTGAAACTCTCCAAAATCGCCCCAACCAAGTGAAAAATGAGAGAAGAAGAGCCAAATCCCGCTCATAAAACGATTCTTCCCAGTGATATTTTTGCACTTGCGGAACAGTAGCCACACCTGCGGCGTTGCTTCTACGACCACGCCTCCTCTTATGCTAAAATCGCCCAAACACAATGCCAATATAATGACTCAACCGGTCATTTTGACTTTTAGAACCCCGTTCCCAAAAATAAAACTTCACGTATGTGCTTTTATTGATTTATGACTTGCGGGGATGATTGGTTCAGGATTTGGAAGTATTCGGGTTGAAATCGGAACACTTGGTTCCTTAAGTTAGCCTTAAAATGCCAATTTTGACTTCGGTCAATATTTTTAGAAAACGATCCCGAAATCGGGATTTGACAGTTCCAATAGGTTCGTATGATGATTTCGGACTTGGGAGTATGTTCGAATCGGGTTTTGGATAATCCTGGAGCGTTTTTGCGCTTAATAATGAAAATCAACTATTTGAAGGTTTAAAGTTCTTTAAATTTGGTTTGGAGTAGGTTTTGGAGTAATGGAGGTCCGTTTGGAATTCCGAGTATCAGAATAGTTCCGTATAGTGATTTAAAACTTACACGCAAAATTTTGTATCATTCCGACTAGTTTAAGTACGTTTCGGCGCATTGGAAGTAAAGTGAAGAACTTGAAGTTCTTATGTTTGATTCAATTTGGTTTGAGGTGTGATTATTAGTTTTGATGTTGTTTTACACGGTACGAGAGTTCTACCGAGTCCGTTTTATGATTTCAAACTTGCTGGTATGTTCGGGCGGGGCCCCGAGTGTTAACTGGACGAGGCTCAGACTAATTTTGGAATTTAGAGCCAAAGCTGAAGCTCCCAGCTACTATCAGAATCGCACCTGCGCTTGGCCAGCCGCAGGTGCGACACTCGCAGGTGCGGCAGTAGCTCGTAGAAGCGGACAGTTCTACAGGTGCGAAGAATTTGGGCTCAGAAGAGGACGCGCATGTGCGGTCCTTTGGGAGTAGGTGCAAAGCCAGTCCAAGAGAAAAATCTCGCACCTGCGAAGCTCTTTCCGCAGGTGTGAAACCTCTACTTGGCATAATGTGTTAAAATCGGGGATCAGTCATTTTGAGCCCATTTTCTTCCATTCTTGGGAGATTTTGGAGCTTTTTGAGAGAGGATTTCAACTAGCAACTTGAAGGTAAGTTAATTCTAAACACTTTGAGTTAAATATATAGATTCTGGGTAGATTATAACTATTAAATCTTAGAAATCAAAGGTTTAGATGAAAAACCTAGATTCTTATAAAAATGAGATTTTATCCACGAAAATGGTTATGGAATTGGAATGAAGTTATATATTTGAGTTCTTGAGATTATGTGTAACGTTTTCATCAAAATATTTTCGAAATCCGGGTACGTGGGCCCGGGGTAAATTTTAGAAATTTTACCGTTTTGGTTAGGGTAATTTATTTAATAGCATAATTTCGAATTATTGAACATGTATTAATTATTTTGTATAACATTTGGATAGTTGCGGATTTTTCGGCATCTAATTGAGAATTTAACATGACGTGGTGATCAAAAAGTGGACTTTGAGACAAGGTAAGTCTCTTGTCTAATCTTGTGAGGGGGAAATTACCTCATAGGTAATTAAATTAATAATTGTTGCTAATTGTGGGGGTTACGTACGCACGAGGTGACGAGAGTCTGTGCGTAGCAAATATTAATGCTAAAGTCCGGGTAGTTTAGGACTCAAAGCATGAATTACTTGTGTAAATTGTATCTTTTATTTAATTAAAATTATTTGATAAATATTGTAAATTGTTAGGGAAAGATAGTAAAATATGGAAATTGCATATGCTTAATTCGTGTTTAAATTAATTAATTATTAAAAGAAATTTTTCATCCTCTCGAATTAATCTTATAATAAATATACTATCTTTCCGAAGGTACATAAGAAAATGTCTTGTGTAGGATAGATGCATCTATGGATCGCGTCGCACATCCCTTGGCAGTGTACATGACACTCTAGATCAAGTCGTATGACCTCGGCAGAAATTGTGCCTAATAAAAATAATAATTACACGATACCTTGGTATTTTAATTGCATCTTGTGAATTTATTTAATAGATTGGAAATTGTTGTATTTGTAGGAATTAAATTGTTTCTGTTGGTTAAATAAAATTGTTGTTAACTCTTCGAATCATGTTTTTTTAAATATTTCTATTTTATTTTATTTATTATTATTGATCCTTCGTGAGTGTCAAAGTCAACTATCTCGTCTCTACGTCTTCGAGATTAGGCTTGATACTTACTGGGTACACGTTATTTATGTACTCATGCTATACTTGCTGCACTTTTTGTGCAGGACCTGAGACATGTGCTATAGTTGGACCTATCGATGCGCACCCACAATTTCCAAAGGCTTAGTGTTGAGCTGCCCTTCTGAGGCATTCTGCAGCTACCAATGCCTCTTCCTGGAGACTTTGTTCTGTCTATTTTATGTCAGATAGTATTTAAAATATTTGTATAATCTACTAGATGCTCATACACTTGTGACACCAGGTCTTAGCACACACACTGGTAGAATTTGGATTTGTATTATTCCTTGAATTTAAATTAATCGGTATCTTTTCTATTTTCTTTAATATTGCTAGTAAAAGAATAAAATTACTTAGAAAATTATTCTGAAAATAATTGATATATGTTTAATTTATTAGTTGGCTTGCCTAGTTGTAGTGTTGGGCGCCATCACGACCTTTAGGTGAAATTGGGTCGTGACAACATGGAATCAAAGCACTAGGTTCACGTAGGTCTCATAAGTTATGAGCAGACCTAATAGAGTCTTGCGGATTGGTACAGAGACGTCTATACTTATCTTCGAGAGGCTATAGGGTGTTAGGAAACTACCTTTCTTCATCTTCCATCGTGCAATTGATGTGGTACTAAATATATTTCTCTTATTCTCTCACAGATGGTGAGAACGCGCTCTAATGAGGCTTCAGACTAGGGAAGAGCTACTCCCCCAATTGCTAGAGGCCGAGGTAGAGGCCGAGGGAGGGCTCCAGCATGTGGTAGGGGGCGAGGACGTCCCAATACTGTTCCAGTTATGCCTCCAGTGGGTCCAGCAGAGAATCCCATTGTTGAGGAACAGGGTAAGGTGCCTGTGGTAGAGCTAGCTCCGGTGGATTTCGCATCTGCACTGGGATTCCAGGATGTTATGGGCCGTATGCTACAGTTCATGGACACTATGACTCAGGCCAGTTTATTTCTAGCAGACCCAGCCACATCTCAGGTGGGCGGGGGGAGGGGGCACAGACCCTTACCACACAGGCTCATGGGCAGGAAGCTGCTGTATATCAGACCTAGGGTGCACTATCTGTGGGTAGAACCCAACAAGTGGCAGCAGCTACACCTGAGCTCAGGCCAGCTGCAGCTGCTGATCCGCAGAAACTATTGGACAGATGGACTAGACTACATCCTCCTGTCTTTAGGGGTGAGCGACATGAGGATCCCCAAGACTTCATTGATCGGTGTAGGGATAGACTGCACAACATGAGGATATTGGAGTCTCATGGGGTTGACTTTGCCACTTTTTAGCTATAGGGTAAAGCCCGTAGATGGTGGAAGTCTTATATACTTGGCAGACCAGCAGATTCTCCTCCCATGACTTGGGAAAGGTTCACCCGTATCTTCCTGGACAGGTATATTCCATCCTCCCAGAGGGAAGAGTTGTGGTTTCAATTTTAGCAGCTCCAACAGGGTCAGATGTCAGTGACTGATCATGAGGCGAAGTTCTCTGAGTTATCTCACCATGCACTTATGATACTCCCTACTGAGGCGGAGAGAGTGCGGAGGTTTGTTGTGGGTTTACATACTGGCATTCAGGCCACTATGGCTCGAGAAATTGAGATGGGTACTTCTTATGAGCTAGTTGTGGAGATAGCCCGGAGGATTGAGGGTGTGCATCAACGTAGCTGAGAGCAGGTTATGAGAGATAAGTAGTTTAGATATTCTGTAGAGTTCAGAGGTGCTCCATCTGGGGGCAGAGGTCAGTTCGTGAGAGGGAAGTCCAGCAGGCCCCCATATCCAGAACCACCACCTCCTCGAGGTGCTCCAGTGCGACCTTATTTCAGTGCTATACCAGAGAGTTCTTATCGCCCAACAGCTATTCAGGGTTCTTCCAGTGGGTATTCAATGCCCCAGGGCCAGACTCTTAGTCAGCAGCCCATCACACCGAAGAGTTGTTACGAGTGCGGGGATCCCAGTCACATTCGAAGATTCTTCCCCAGGCTTCGGGGTAGACTAGTGCAACAGGGTCAACAGCCTATGATTACCGCACCAATTGCTCCACCAATTGTCCGACTACCAAGAGGCAGAGTATAGGTGGGTAGGGGTCGTCCTGGAGGTGGAGGTCAGCCAGGTGGAGGCCAGCCAGTTGGCGCTCCAGCTCAGTTCTATGCTTTTCCAGCCAGACCAAATGTACATGCCTCAGATGCCATGTTTACAGGTATTATTTCTGTTTGCGGAAAAGATGCTTCCATATTATTTGATCCAGGATCTACGTATTCATATGTGTCATCTCTATTTGCTCATTTCCTGGGTGTTTCTCGTGAGTCCTTGAGTACTCTTATTTATGTGAACACTCCTGTGGGCGATTCTGTTATTGTAAATCGGATATACCAGTCCTATATTATTACATTCTTTGGTTATTAAACTAGAGCATATCTTCTACTACTTGAGATGACCGACTTTGAAATTATTCTGGGCATGGACCTGTTATCTCCACATCATGTTGTTCTAGATTGTCATGCCAAGACTGTTACCTTGGCTATTCCAGCGTTGCCTAGGCTGGAGTGGAGGGGTTCGTCTGTTAGTGCATTTAATCGGGTTATTTCTTTTATGAAGGCTCAACACATGGTTGAGAAGGTTTGTTTAGCTTATCTAGCTTTTGTTCGGGATACTACTGTAGAGACTCCGACTATTGATTCAGTGCCTGTAGTTCGGGAGTTCTCCGATGTATTTCTTCAAATCTTACAGGCATGCCACCAGATCTTGATATTGATTTTTGTATTGACCTGGCTCCAGATACCCAGCCTATATCTATCCCACTGTATCACATGGCTCTGAAATAATTGAAAGAATAGCTTGAAGAATTACTAGCCAAGGGGTTCGTCAGACCGAGTGTATCTCCTTGGGGTGCACTAGTATTATTTGTAAAGAAGAAGTATGGAACAATGCGAAGGTGTATTGATTAACACCAATTGAACAAAGTCACTATTAAGAACAAGTACCCATTGTCGTGTATTGATGATCTATTTGACCAATTGCAGGGTTCTAGGGTGTTCTCTAAGATCGACTTAAGGTCGGAATACCATCAGTTGAAGATTCAGGATTCGGATGTTCCAAAGACTGCTTTTCGGACCAAATATGGTCATTATGAATTTCTGGTGATGTCCTTCGGTTTAACTAATCCTCCGACAATGTTTATGGATTTGATGAACAGGGTATTTAGGACATATATTGATTCATTTGTCATTGTCTTCATTGATGACATTTTGATCTACTCGTGCAGTAAGGAGGAGCACGAGCAACATATGAGAGTGCTTCAGACATTGCGGGAACAAAAGCTATATGCTAAGTTCTCCAAATGTGAGTTCTGGCTAGAGTCTGTAGCATTTTGGGGGCATATTGTATCGGGCGAGGGTAATTAAGGTTGATCCCAAAAAGATTGAGGCAGTTCAGAATTGGCATCGTCCCACTTCGATGACTGAGATCAGGAGTTTCTGAGGTTTAGTAGGTTATTATCGTCGGTTCATGGAGGGCTTTTCATCCATTGAGGTACCTTTGACCAAATTAACCCAGAAGGGTGATCCGTTCCGATGGTCCGATGATTGTGAGATGAGCTTTCAGAAGCTCAAGACAGCATTGACTACAACACCAGTGTTAGTGTTGCCTTCTAGTTCAGGGATGTATACAGTGTATTGCGATGCTTCACGCTTTAGTTTGGGTTGTGTATTGATGCACGAAAGGCGAGTTATTGCATATGCTTCACGTCAGATGAAGCCCCACGAGAAGAATTATCCGGTACATGATTTGGAGTTAGCTGCGATTGTTCACGCTCTTTAAGATTTGGAGACATTATCTTTATGGGGTGTCTTGTGAGGTTTACATTGATCATCGTAGTTTGCAGTATTTGTTCAAACAGATGGATCTAAATTTGAGGCAGCGCAGATGGCTTGATTTACTAAAAGATTATGATATTACTATCCTGTACCATCCGGGAAAAGCAAATGTGGTTGCAAACGCCTTGAGCAGAAAGGCGGAGAGTATGGGTAGTTTGGCTTTCATTTCAGTAGAGTAAAGTCCATTAGCTTCGGATATTCAATCCTTGGCTAACAAACTTGTGAGGCTGGATATTTCAGAACCCAGCCGAGTTGTTGCATGTGTTGTAGCCCAGTCTTCACTATTTGAGCAGATCAAGACTCTCTAGTTTGATGATCCACATTTATTGGTTCTTCGAGAAATGGTACTACGAGGTGGTGCCTAGGAAGTTACTATTGGTGTTGATGGTGTTCTGCAACTCCAGGATCATCTATGTGTTCCTAATGTGGATGGACTAAGGAAAGAGATCCGAGATGAGGCACTAAGTTCTTGGTATTCTATTCATCCAGGTGCTACGAAGATGTATCGTGACTTGAGACATCATTATTGGTGGCGGCGAATGAAAAAGGACATAGTTGAGTATGTATCTGGGTGTCTGAATTGCCAACAAGTTAAATATGAGCACCAAAATCCAGGTGGCCTACTTCAGCAGATGACTATACCATAGTAGAAATAGGAACGCATTACTATGGACTTTGTAGTTGGGTTGCCGCAGAACTTGCGGAAGTTTGATGTAGTTTGGGTCATTGTGGACAGGTTGACCAAGTCGGCACACTTCATTCCGGTTATGACTACGTATACTTCAGAGAGGTTGGCCCAGATTTATATTCAGGAGATAGTTCGGTTACACGGTGTGCCAATTTCCATCATATTAGATAGAGGCCCTCAGTTTACTTCACATTTCTGGAGAGCAGTATAGAGTGAATTGGGGACCCGTGTAGAGCTCAGCACAGCCTTTCATTCACAGACCGACGAGAAGTCAAAACGAACAGTTCAGATCTTGGAGGATATGCTCAGGGCATGTGTAATTGACTTTGGAGGTCAGTGGGATCGTTTCTTGCCTTTGGCCGAGTTTGCTTATAATAACGGTTACCAATCCGGCATCAAGATGGCTCCATTTGAGGCTTTATATGGTCGGCAATGTCGTTCGCCCATCGGATGGTTTGAGCCCGGCGAGGCTAAGTTATATGGTACCGATTTGGTGAAGGATGGCTTGGAAAAGGTAAAGTTGATTCAGGAGCGACTTCGTAAAGCACAGTCAGACAGAAGAGTTATGCGGATTAGAAAGCGCTTGATTTATCATTTATGGTGGGAGAAAAAGTTCTCTTGAAGTTTTAGCCGATGAAGGGAATCATGAGATTCGGGAAGAAGGGCAAGTTGAGCCCAAGGTTTATAGGCCCATTTGAGGTGTTGAGACGACTTGGGGAGGTTGCTTTATGAGCTTGCATTGCCTCCCAGTCTATCGGGAGTTCATCCGGTTTTCCATGTATCGATGCTCCGGAAGTATCATGCCGAACTATCACATGTGTTAGACTTCAGCACAATTCAGCTAGATAATAGCTTGGGTTATGAAGAGGAGCCAGTTGCCATTGTTGATAGATAGGGTCGCCAGTTGAGGTCCAAGAAAATTTCGGCAGTAAAAGTCCAGTGGAGGGGCCAACCAGTAGAGGAAGTGACTTGGGAGGCCGAGGAGGACATGGGAGCAAATATCCACACTTATTTAGCACTCCAGGTATTATTCTAAACCCATTCGAGGACGAACATTTGTTTAAGAGGTGGGGAATGTAATGACCCAACTGGTCATTTTGACTTTTAGAACCTCATTCCCAAAAATAAAACTCCCCGTATGTACTTTTATTAATTTATGACTTGTGGGGATGGTTGGTTCGAGATTTGAAAGTGTTCTGGTTGAAATCGGAACACTTGTTCCTTAAGTTAACCTTAAAATGTCTAGTTTGACTTCGGTCAACATTTTTAGAAAACGACCCCGGAATCAGGATTTGACGGTTCCAATAGGTTCGTATGATGATTTCAGACTTGGGCGTATGTTCGAATCGGGTTTTGGATAACCCAGGAGCATTTTGGCGCTTAATAGTGAAAATCAACTATTTGAAGGTTTAAAGTTCTTTAAATTTGGTTTGGAGTAGGTTTTGGGGTAATGGAGGTCCGTTTGGAATTCCGAGTCTGAGAATAGTTTCGTATAGTGATTTAAGACTTGCACGCAAAATTTCATGTCATTCCGAGTAGTTTAAGTACGTTTTGGCGTATTGGAAGTAAAGTGAAGAACTTGAAGTTCTTAAGTTTGATTCAATTTGGTTTGAGGTGTGATTCTTAGTTTTGATGTTGTTTTACACGTTCCGAGAGTTCGAGCGAGTCCGTTTTATGATTTTAAACTTTTTAGTATGTTCGGGCGGGGCTTCGAGTGTTAACCGGACGAGGCTCGGACCAATTTTGGAATTTAGAGCCAAAGCTGAAGCTCCAAGCTACTGTCAGAATCGCACCTGCGCTTGGCCAGCCGCAGGTGCGACACTCACAGGTGCGACAGTAGCTCGCAAAAGTGGATAGTTCCGCATGTGCGAAGGATTTAGGCTCAGAAACGGACGTGTAGGTGCGGTCCTTTGGGAGCAGGTGCGGAGCCAGTCCAAGAAGAAAATCTCGCACCTGCGAGGCTCTTTCCGCATGTGCGAAAGCCGCAGGTGCGATACACCTCAGCAGGTGCGAGACCTCTGCTTGGCAGAATGTGTTAAAATCGGGGCTCAGTCATTTTGAGCCCATTTTCTTCTATTCTTTGGCGATTTTGGAGCTTTTTGAGAGAGGATTTCAACTAGCAACTTGAAGGTAAGTTAATTCTACACACTTTAAGTTAAATACATAGATTATGGGTAGATTATAACTAGTAAATCTTAGAAATCAAAGGTTTAGATGAAAAACCTAGATTCTTATAAAAATAAGATTTTAACCACGAAAATGGTTATGGAATTGGATAGAAATTATATATTTGTGTTCTTGAGATTATGGGTAACGTTTTCATCTGAAAATTTCTGGAATCCGGGCACGTGGGTCCAGGGTGAATTTTTGAAATTTTACCGTTTTGGTTAGGGTAATTTATTTAATAGCCTAATTTCGAATTATTGAACATGTGTTAATTATTTTGTATAATATTTGGATAGTTTCGGATTTTTTGGCATCGAATTGAGAATTTAACGCGAAGTGGTGATCGGAAAGTGGACTTTGAGACACGGTAAGTCTCTTGTCTAATCTTGCGAGGGAGAAATTACCCCATAGGTAATTAAATTAATAATTGTTGATAATTATGGGGGATACGTATGCACGAGGTGACGAGAGTACGTGCGTAGCAACTATTAATGCTAAAGTCTGGGTAGTTTAGGACTCAAAGCATGAATTACTTGTGTAAATTGTATTCTTTATTTAATTAAAACTATTTGATAAATATTGCAAATTGTTAGGGAAAGATAGTAAAAGATGGAAATCTCATATACTTAATTTCTGTTTAAATTAATTAATTGTTAAAAAAATTGTTCATCCTCCCGAATTAATCTTATAATAAATATATTCTCCTTCTGGTGGTACATAAAAAAAATGTCCTCCTTTCTTGTGGAGCGGGCCGAACGCCTCGGCAGGATAGATGCATCTATGGATCGTGCCGCACGTCTCTCAACAGTATACACGACACTCTGGATCGGGCCGTACGACCTCGGCAGAAATCGTGCCTAATAAAAATAATAATTACACGATACCTTGGTATTTTAATTGCAGCTTGTGAATTTATTTAATAGATTGGAAATTGTTGTATTTGTAGGAATTAAATTGTGTCTGTTGGTTAAATAAAATTATTGTTAACTCTATGAATCATGTTGATTTAAATATTTATATTTTATTTTATTTATTATTATTGATCCCTTAGTGAGTGTCAAAGTCAACCATCTCGTCTCTACGTCTTCGAGATTAGGCTTGATACTTACTGGGTACACGTTGTTTACGTACTCATGCTACACTTGCTGCACTTTTTGTGCAGGACCTTAGACAGGTGCTATAGTTGGACCTATCGGCGTGCACCCACGATTTCCAGAGGCTTAGTGGTGAGTTGCCCTTCTGAGGCATTCTGTAGCTACCAATGCCTCTTCCTGGAGACTTTGTTCTGTCTATTTTATTTCAGATAGTATTTGAAATTTTTGTATAATCTACTAGATGCTCATACACTTATGACATCAGGTCTTGGCACACACACTAGTAGAATTTGGATTTGTATTATTCCTTGGATTTAAATTAATCAATATCTTTTCTATTTTCTTTAATATTGCTAGTAAAAGAATAAAATTACTTAGAAAATTATTCTGAAAATAATTGATATATGTTTAATTTATTAGTTGGCTTGCCTAGATGTAGTGTTGGGCGTCATCACGACCTTGAGGTAAAATTGGGTCGTGAAAGCCTCTCACCTGCGGAAACATTCACCGCTTCTGCGACATCGCAGGTGCGAGCTCCCTTCCGTTCCTGTGCCTTCTTCCGCTTTTGCGCCCCACGCTTCGCTTCTGCGCTTGCGCAGATGCGGCCAAAACTCTGCACCTGTGGTCCTTCCCCTGGTTGACCTTCTCCGCTTCTGCGGCCATGAACCTGCGGCCAAAACCTCGCAGGTGCAGTTACACCAGATGACAACAGCTTCAGCATTTTCATAAGGCCAAATTCGATCAGTTAACCATCCGGAATCCTCCGAGGCCCCCGGGACACCAACCAACCAAACCAACAAGTCTTAAAATGTCATACGAACTTAGTCGAGCCTTTAAATCATGTCAAACAATGCTAAAAACACGAATCACCCTCCAATTCAAACTTAATGAACTTTGATACTTCAAACTTTTACATTCGATGCCAAAACATTTCAAATCACGTCCGATTGACCTCAAATTTCGCACACAAGTAATATTCGACATTACGGACCTACTCTAACTTCTGGAATTGGAATCCGACCCCAATATCATAAAGACCACTCCCGGACAAACTTCTCAGAAACCTTCGAATTTTTAACCTTCGCCAAATGACCCTGAAATGACCTACAGACCTCCAAATCCACTTCTAGACGCGCTCCCAATACCAGAATTACCATACAGAGCTATTCCCATACTCGAAATCCCAAACGGACATTGATAACATTGAAATACACCTAAACCCAATTTTTATGAAATTCTTCCAAAATGCCAACTTCCACAATAGGAGTTAAAACGCTCCGGGTCATCCAAAACTCGATCCGGACATACGCCCAAGTCCAAAATCATCATACGAACCTGTTGGAACCTTCAAATCCTAATTTCAAGGTCGTTTACTCAAAAATCACACTTTAGTCAATTCCTCCAACTTAAGGCTTCCGAAATTAGAATTTTCTTCACAAATCAACTCCGAACATCCCGAAATTAAATTCTGATCACGCGTACAAGTCATAATACCTGAAGTGAAGCTACTCAATGCCTCAAACCGCCGAACGACGCGCTAAAACTCAAAACGACCGGTCAGGTCATTACACTAATGTAAATTTAAAAAATATTTCAAGAGTAATAAAATATATATCTTCTATTATATTATAAAAAAAAGTAGTAGACAAAAATATTAAACAAAGTAATATGCTAATAAAAGTTTCTATTAACAACGCAATATAATAAAGAAAAATACATAACAAAAAAGTTATTCAATGACTATACTACCCTCTTTAATTTAATAAAGATTTATTCATTAAAATTCAGATAATATTACTGAGAGCAATAGAATAAAACTTAAAATCAAAAAATATTTCAAGAGTATTAAAATATAGTTCTTCTATTATATTACAAAAGAAAGTAGTATAAAAAAATATTAAATAAAGTAATATGCTAATAAAATTTTTTATTAACAATGTAAAAATACTAAACATTGGATAATAGAATAAAGAAAAATATAAAATAAAATTTTATTCAATGACTATATAAGTCCCTTTAATATAATAGAGATTTGATTATTGTGTATATCCTATTGACAAATGAGTCTGCAATTGAAATTTATTAAAGTAATACGATCTAATATGTTTAAACAAACCCGATCACAATTTAATTTAATTAATATTTTCTCGCATCGCGCAGGTACGACTACTAGTATTATTTAAAGGAGAGGAGAAAACTCTCTCCTTATGCCAAGTGGCAGCCTAGAAAAAAGGCACATGGCATAACTACTTAATATTTAGTTAATAATTAGTTATTGGTTATTATTTTTGAATTTAAATATCTATAAAATAATAAACTAAAATATTTTATAATAAATAAAAAATTTAAAAAGTTTGTCCCTTCAAATTGGAGAGTAGTTTCAAGTTGGAGTTTTTAAATTATTTTAATATAAAAAAATAAAAAATCTCCAATTTAAAATTTCATTGTTTTTTGTAATAATGTTTGTTTTTCTTTTTTCTTAAATAAAAAGTTTATTTATTCAGAAAATATTATCTTGAATAATAGAATAAAATAAAAAATAAAAACATATGTATCTTCTATTATATTTGTGATGACCCAAAATATCATATTTAAATTTAATGATTAATTATGTGATCTAAGAATTATTTACCATTACTCGACTTGCATGTGCAGTCCGTAAAAAAATTTCGGAAAGTTTTCAGATGAAAAATGAATTAAAATGTGAATTAGAGCTTTAAAACTCAACTGAGTTTACTTTGGTCAAATTTTTGAGGAAACGGACTTGGATAAGTGTTTTGACAGCTCCGGTAGGTCCGTATTGTAATTTGGGACTTAGGCGTATGCCCGGAATAAAATTCTGAGGTCCCTAGCCCGAGATATGGAATTTTGATGAAAAAATTTAAAGTTTAAGTTCAAATAGTGACCGGATGTCGAATTATGTGCAAATGACCCCGGAATAGAATTTTGATGATTCCAACAGCTCCGTATGGTGATTTTGGACTTAGAAGCGTGATCGAAATTTTATTTGGAAGTCCATAGTGGAATTAGGCTTGAAATGCCAAAAGTTGAATTTTTGAGAAGTTTGACCGAGGGGTTGACTTTTTGATATCGGGGTCAAAATTCGATTCTGAAAATTTTCATAAATCCATTACGTCATTTATGACTTGTGTGCAAAATTTGAGGTCAATCGAAATTGATTTGATATGTTTCGGCGCAAAATATAGAAGTTGGAAGATTTGAAAACTCATAATTCGATTCGATGCGCGATTCGTAATTTCGGCGTTGTTTGGCATGGTTTGGAGCCTCAACTAAGTTCATATTGTATTCTGGGACATTTTGGTATATTTGGTTAAGCTCCCGAGGGCCTCGGGTGGATTTCGGAAGGTTAACGGAATGGATTTCGGACAAAAAGGAATTGCCGGAATATTTCTGCTGCAGAAGATATTTTTGGACAGCAATTGGTGCAATCGCAGAGCTGACTTTGGAAGCTTATATCTCGAAATCTATAAGGAATCTGAACATTATCAAAACATAAAAGTTGTAGCCCTTTGATTCTAGTTTCCAGAATAATAAAACATTTATCATTCAGACATTTATACAAAATGTTATGATCGATTGACTGAAGCTGGTACTGCAAATTTTGGCTACAGCAGTGTGCATCGCCAGAAATTTCTACTGCACAGGGCTGACTTTTAAAAATATATATCTCGCAATCTATAAGGAGTTGGGCGATGAGAAAAACATGAAAGTTATAGTACTTTGTATCTAGTTTGCAGAACTTTAAACCGTTTGGCAGTTGGAGTTGAGTACAAGAAGTTATGATTGATAAACTACAGGCTGTCGAGGAAGAGTTTGATGTTTTCAACATAAGCATGTAATGATCCAAATGTCCATTTTTAGTTCTAGAGATCGAAATTCGATTTCGAGACTTTCGACATTTTGATAATGAATTATAGGAGTGATCTGGAAAGTTTGGTCTAATTTCATCAAGTCGCGATTGAGTTTTAAGCGTGAAATATGAGTTAATTGTTTAACGAGCGAAATTGGTATCACATTGAGCAAATGAGCTCCGAATTGAGTTTCGATTGAATGAGTGTAGTTTTATTTGTGACTCATAGGAACAAGAATCGTCGAATTCCGAGTTCGTATGATGGAGTTAGAGCCTTTTTAGTGAAATAAAACTGCTAGTGTAAATAGTCCTGGTGTGCACCTTTAGCGACCAGATGTGACACATTTAGCGACGGGATTGGACTTTAAGCGACCGGAATAGTGTTTTTGGGGCAGAAACTTAAGGACCAAAAATGGTCATTTCCTTCATTTCGTTTTGGAGTTTTGGAGCACGGTTCTTGGGCGATTTTGAGGATTTCTTCAAGACTTCAACTTGGGTAAGTGTCCTATATCCAAATGTGATTATATTTCATAAATCCATGGTCATATTCATCATTTATTTCGGATTTAAATGGAAGAAATCAAGTTTTTTGCAAAATCTTCCAAAAAAGAAAATTTAAGATTTGGAGGTCGAGTTGTTATCGGATTTTGGTAAAATTGGTATGGGTAGACTCATAATTGAATGGGTTGTCGGATTTTATAAGTTTCGCCGGATTCCGAGATGTGGGCCCCACGAGCAAATTTTGAGCTAATTTCGGATTTTAATGAAAATGTAATATTTTCTTATGAAAGTGATTACTATAATTTTTGTTGACTGTATCAAATTAATTATGACTAGATACGAGTCGATAGGAGTTGAAAATTCGAGGAAAAAGCATAATACTTGGTTAAATTGGAGCAAGTCGAGGTAAGTGACTTGTCTAACCTTGTGTCGGGGAAATTTCCCCTAGGATTGGTATTGATGTGATTATTGAAATGTGTTGAAAGTCGTGTGCACGAGGTGACGAGTGTGTACACGGGCTAAATTGCGAAAGATTATATTTTTAAATTGTGTAGATCATTGTTGCGCATTTATTAAATTATTTTATCTTGTTATATTCTTCATCATTGATCTGAGATATATACTTCAAATTTGTTTGGTCTTTTCTTACTAATTGTTTTACCTGTTTAGTTGAAACTTGGTTTCTTTTATTTTGTGCATTATTTGAAGGTTGATTTTCTTTAAATTAAATATTGTTGTTGAATTATTTTGGCAAGTTAAATTATTTGAGCACTTGAGGTGCAAATTGTGATATATTGTGATATTGATACGTATGCGGTGGTATAAGGTCTGGGTGTTGAAACGCATGCGGTGAGATAAGGGTGGCTTGATACGCGTGGCTAGTAGGGGAACTACTAGAGGTCATGCGGTGTGATATGGGTGGCTAAAACGCGGGATGCTATTTCGGGAAAAATATTTTCTCTAAAATAAATTGTGAAGGCTCCCGCGGTGATATAAGAAAATGAGATATTATGAATTTATTTATGATTTGGGACTACGAGGCGGTACCTCGGAAGTGCCCTTGTTGATATTGATTTATGGCCATAGTTTTTTTCGATTTGTTGTTGTGATTTTTATAAAGTTGAAGGAAATTCTGTTTTGATTCCACGAGATATTATTTGCAATTATTTGGTGTTATTAAATGTGACATACTATTTGATTCATTTCCAATGTCATTTTATTTTACTACATTGATAAATATTTTACCATGCCATTATTATATTCTAGTAGGGCCTCACCTGACCTCGTCACTACTCTACTGAGATTAGGCTTGGCACTTACTGGGTACCGCTGTGGTGTACTCATACTACACTTCTGCACATCTTTTTATGCAGATCCAGGTATATTTTACCAGCCTAGACATCAGTGAGTTACCTGCGCACAGAGACTTCGAGGTATATCTGCCAGCATCCGCAGACTCCGGAGTCCCCTTCTATCATTTTATGTTGCTTCCTTATATTTTATTCAGACTTTGACATATAGAGACATTGAGAATAAATTCTTAGTAGCTTGTGACTTATTTCTACCGAGTTTTGGGAGTTGAAATTGTTTGAATTGTAGTTTATTTATTTTAGATATTTATTATTATTCCGCATTGATAGGCTTACCTAGTCTTAGAGACTAGGTGCCATCACGACATTCTACGGAGGGAGTTTGGGGTCGTGACAATATTATAAGAAGAAAGTAGCATACAAAAATTTAACTAAAGTAATATTCTAATAAAAGTTTCCATTAACAATGCAATAATACTAAATATTGTGTAATATAATAAAGAAAAATACATAACAAAAACGTTATTCGATGTATATATAAGTCTCAATAATTAAATAGAGATTTTATTCATTAAAATTATAATAATACTATTGAGAACAATAGGATATCTATATCTATATATATTATTAAAAGGAGAGGAAAAAACTCTCTCCTTATGTCAAGTGGCAGCCTAGAAAAAAGGAACATGACATAACTAGTTAATATTTAGTTATTTAGTTAATAATTAGTTATTGGTTATTGTTTTTGAATTTAAATATCTATAAAATAATAAATAAAATATTTTGTAATAAAATAAAATATTTTATAATAAAAAACAATTTTAAAAATAAACATTGTCCATTCAAATTGGAGAGTAGTTTCAAGTTGGAGTTTTAAAATTATTTTAATAAAAAAAAATAAAAAGCTGCCAATTTAAAATTTCATTGTTTTATTTAATAATGTTTGTTTTTCTTTTTTAAATAAAAAGTTTATTTATTCAGAAAATATTATCTTGAATAATAGAATAAAATAATATGTATCTTCTATTATATTATAAGAAGAAATTAGCATACAAAAAATTAAATAAAGTAATATGCTAATAAAAGTTTCTATTAACAATGCAATAATACTAAATATTGGATAATATAATAAAGAAAAATAGGATATCTATATATCATAACCTATAGGTCGTGATGGTGCCCAACACTATGGCTTGGCAAGCTAACTAATAAATTAAACATATATCGATTAAATTTAAATCCAAGAAAAATAATAAAAACATCAAATTCTACCAATGTGTGTGCCAAGACCTGGTGTCACAAGTGTATGAGCATCTAGTAGATTATACAAAACTCCAAATACTGTCTGAAATAAAAATAGACAGAATGAAAATACAAGGAAAAGGCACTGGTAGCTGCAGGACGGTTCAGAAAGGCAGCTCACCACTACGCCTCTGTATAATGGGGATGTTCGATGATAGGTCTTCCAACAGTACCTGTCTCAGATCCTGCACAAAAAGTGCAGCAAGTGTAGTATGAGTAGGAAAACAACGTGTACCCAGTAAGTATCAAGCCTAATCTCGAAGTGATAGAGACGAGATGGCTGACTTTGACACTTACTATAGGGTCAATAATAATAAGTAGAATAATATAGAATTTATGTAAATCAACGTGATTCACAAAGTTAACAATAATTTTACTAAATCAACAAGAATAATTAAATTCTTTCAATTTCAACAACTTCCAAACCATTAATTAAATCCACAAGCTGCAAATTAAAAACACCATAATATCATGTATTTATTATTATTATTAAGCACGATTTATGTCGTAGTCGTACGGCCAGTGGGAGTGCATCACTATGGACTTCGTAGTTAGATTGCCGCGGACCTTGCAGAAGTTTGATGCAGTTTGGGTCATTATCAACAGGTTGACCAAGTCAGCACACTTTATTTCGGTGGTGACTACATATACTTCAGAGAAGTTGGCCTAGATTTATATTAGGGAGATAGTTCAGTTACATGGTGTGCCTGGTTCTATCATATCAGATAGAGGCCCTCAGTTTATGAAGGTTCTCTTGAAAGTCTCGCCGATGAAGGGTATTATAAGATTCGAAAAGAAGGGCAAGTTGAGCCCAAGGTTTATAGGCCAATTTGATGTGTTGAGGCGAGTTGGGGAGGTTGCTTATGATCTTGCTTTACCTCCCAACCTATCAGGGGTTCATTCAGTTTTTCACGTGTCTATGCTTTGGAGATATCATGCCGACTTGTCACATGTGTTAGATTTCAGCACTATTCAGTTAGATGAGAGCTTGGGTTATAAAGAGGAACTAGTTGCTATATTTGCTAGACATGATCGCAGTTGAGATCCAAGAGGATTTTTGCGGTAAAGGTCTAGTAGAGGGGCCAACCAGTCGAGAAGGCGACTTGGGAATCCGAGGAGGACATGCAGAGCAGATATCCATACTTATTCAGCACTTCAGGTATGAATCTAAACCCGTTCGAGGACGAACGTTTGTTTAAGAGGTGGAGAATGTAACGAACCGATTGGTCATTTCACTTTCTAGGACCCCGTTCCCCTAAATAAAACTCCTCATATATACTTTTATTAATTTATGACTTGCGGGGATGGTTGGTTCGGGATTTGGAAGTGTTCGGGCTGAAATCAGAACACTTGGTTCCTTAAGTTGGCTTTAAACTGTCAAGTTTGACTTTGGTCAATATTTTGAAAAACCTACCCCGAAATCAGGATTTGACGGTTCTAATAGGTTCGTATGATTATTTCAGACTTGGGCGTATGTTCGAATTGGGTTTTGGATAACCCAGGAGTGTTTTGGCGCTTAGTAGTGAAAATCAACTATTTGAAGGTTTAAAGTTCTCTAAATTTGGTTTGGAATGGGTTTTGGCGATATCGAGGTCCAAACGGAATTCCTAGATCGGGAATAGTTCTGTAATGTCATTTAAGACTTGCACATAAAATTTGGTATCATTCCGAGTAGTTTAAGTACGTTTCGGCGCATTGAAAGTAAATTGAAGTAACTTGAAGTTCATAAGTTTGATTCAATTGGTTTGGGGGTGCGATTCTTAGTTTTAATGTTGTTTCGGGTGTTCAGAGAGTTCGAGCTAGTCCGTTTTATGATTCTAAACTTTTTGGTACGTTCGGACGGGGCCCTGGGGGCCCCAATTGTCAATCGGACGAGGCTCGGACCAAGTTTGGACCAAGTTGGAATTTGGAAGCTAAAGTTGAAGCTCTAGCTACTGTCATAATCGCACATGTGCTTGGTCAGCCGTAGGTGCGAGCCCCATGATCACAGATACGTCCCAACATAAGTTGCCCAGCTATCGCAGAAGCGGAAGAAGGATCGCACCTGCGAAAGCGCAGGTACAAAGGCAGGCATCACAAGAGAGGACAGTGTCGCAGATGCACTTCGTTCGTCGCTGATGCGTGGCCGCATGTGCGATAACCTGGGCACAGAAGCGAGATGAGGCAGCCTGGCTTTGGTCCGCACCTGTGCAAGTTTTTCTGCAAAAGCGAAATCGCAGGTGCGCCAATTGAACCGCAGGTGCGGAAATCGCTGAAGGGCAGTGATGTTTTAAATCGGGGTTTGAGCACTTTTGCTCACTTCTTACTCTTCTTGGGGGCGAATTTGGAGCTGGTTAGAGAGGGGGTTTCCATCAACTAGTTGATGTAAGTAATTTCTATCAAATATGAGTTAAATACATGGTTTATGGGTAGATTATAACATGTAAATTAGTAAAAATTACGGGTTTAGATGAAAACCTAAGTTTTTTTTTTATAAAAATGAGATTTAACCACGGAATTAGTTATGGAATTTAGTAAAAATCATATATTTATGTTCCTAAGGTTATGGGTAACTAATTTCTTTGAAAAGTTCCGGAATCCGAACATGTGGGCTCGGGGGTGAATTTGAGGAATCTTGCAAATTAGGTTAGGTGACCACTTAAATGGTGGAATTATGAACTGTTGAGCATAGATTAATTAGTTTATGTAATATTTGACTAGCTTCGAGTCGTTCGGAATCAAGTTTGGAGGTTTGAGCGCGTTCTTGAATTGGGAAGTAGGATTTGAGACGAGGTAAGTTTCCTTTCTAACCTAATAAGAGGGACCCGTAGGTGAATTAAATAAATGTGTGTACCTATTTGGTGGGGCTACGTACGTACGTACGTGGTGACAGGAATCCGTACGTAGCTACTATCATGTTATCGTCCGGGTAGTTTAGGACCCGTATCATGCTATATTTTGAAATGCTTGCGTCCTTACTTTCTAATATAATCACTTAAGACATGATGGAAGTTGATAGAATAATTATATAAGGTCCACTTGCTTGAGGTTGTATGAAATACTTGACTGTAAATGGGAAATGTGTGCTTCCTTGAAAATAAATTGTTATTTGTGGATCGGGCCAAGCGCCTCGGTAGTAAATAGATGCATCTATGGTTCGCGCCGTTCTACCCTCCGGTAGTGCACAATTTAATATATTGTTGGACCGGGCCGCACGACCTCGGCATAATTGCACATGAAATTATTTGAAACTCTCTATGATTTACACTGCTTAAATGCCTTGAAATGTAAGTTGTTAAATGATATTACTGAAATTGAGACTATAATTATGAAAGAAGAACTTATCCCTTCATGTTATTGAAATGTCAGTATTATTCATGATATCCATGCTTAGCATAACGCTTTAATTACATTAATATTGGCCTTAGTAAGTTTCAAGTCGACCCCTCATCACTACTTCTTCGAGGTTAGGGGGGATACTTACTGGGTACATGTTGTTTTATGTACTCACGCTACACTTCTCCACTTGACTGTGCAGGATCTGAGTCAGGTGCATCGGGATATCCATCTGACGCACATTCTTGATCTAGGTTCGAGATTCCACGGTGAGCTGCCCTTCTGAGCCATTCAGCAGCATGCCGGAGTCTCTCTTTTACTTTGTTTTCTGTCTATCCCCTTTCAGGAAATAGGATAGATATCCTTCGTATATTCTACCTAGTTGCCCATATACTTGTGATACTAGATCTTGGCACGTATTAGTAGACTTGTGATTTTTTGGGTTTGTTCTTACGTTTATTAATGTTTCCCGTTGTTTTCATTTAACAATCTAAACCAGTTTTCATTAATCTTGTAAGTAAAAGAAAAAGATCGCTACGTGGGAAAAATAGTAAAAAGGGGAAATCATTAAGCTATTCATTGTTGGATTGTCTATCAATGGTGTTGGACGCCATCACAGCCTGATATGGAATTGGGTCGTGACAGACCCAAACGGTCATTTTAATTTTTAGAACCCCATTCCCCTAAATAAAACTCCACGTATGTGCTTTTATTAATTTATGACTTGCGGGGATGGTTGGTTCGGGATTTGAAAGTATTCGGGTTGAAATCGGAACACTTGGTTCCTTGAGTTGGCTTTAAAATACAAAGTTTGACTTAGGTCAACATTTTGGGAAAACAACCCCGGAATCAGGATTTGACGGTTCAAATAGGTTCGTATGATGATTTTAAACTTGGGCATATGTTCGAATCGGGTTTTGGATAACACGGGAGCGTTTTCGCGCTTTATAGTGAAAATCAACTATTTGAAGGTTTAAAGTTCTTTAAATTTGGTTTGGAGTAGGTTTTTGAGTAATGGAGGTCCGTTTGGAATTCCGAGTATGAGAATAGTTCTGTATAGTGACTTAAGACTTGCATGCAAATTTTCGTATCATTCTGAGTAGTTTAAGTACGTTTCGGCGCATTGGAAGAAAATTGAAGAACTTGAAGTTCTTAAGTTTGATTCAATTTGGTTTGAGGTGTGATTCTTAGTTTTGATGTTGTTTTACACATTCCGAGAGTTCGAGCGAGTCTGTTTTATAATTTCAAACTTGTTGGTATGTTAAGGCGGGGCCCCGGGAGCCCCGAGTGTTAACCAGGCGAGGCTCAGACCAATTTTGGAATTTGGAGAAAGAACTGAAGTTTTCTGCTTCTGGTACGTTCGCTCCTGCGCTTAGACAGCAATAGGTGCGACCCTCGTAGATGCGAGATTTTACACGCAGAAGCGGAAAGGGAAGGGGGCAATCGACCGCAGAATCCGGGCAATCGACCCAATTATGGGTAACGTTTTCATCCAAAAATTCCCAGAATCCGGGCACGTGTGCCCGAACTGAATTTTAGAAATTTTACTGTTTTGGTTAGGGTAATTTATTTAATAGCCTAAATTCAAATTATTAAACATGTATTAATTATTTTGTATAACATTTGGATAGTTTCAAATTTTTCGGCATCGAATCGAGAATTTAACGCGACGTGGTGATCGAAAAGTGGACTTTGAGACAAGGTAAGTCTCTTGTCTAATCTTGTGAGGGGAAATTTGCCCCATATGTGATTAAATTAATAATTGCTGTTAATTGCGGGGGCTACGTACGCACGAAGTGACGAGAGTCCGTGCGTAGCTACTATTTATGCTAAAGTTCGGGTAGTTTAGGACTCAAATCATGAATTACTTGTGTAAATTATATTCTTTATTTAATTAAATTAATTGATATATATTGTGAATTGTTAGAGAAAGATATTAAAAGATGGAAATCTCACATACTTAATTTTCTGTTTAAATTAATTAATTGTTAAAAGAAATTATTCATCCTCTCGAATTAATCTTATAATAAATATACTCTCATTCCGGAGGTACATAAAAAAATTTTCTCCTTTCTTGTGGAGCGGGCTGAATGCCTCGGCAGTATAAATGCATCTATGGATCGCGCCGCACGGCCCTCGGCAGTGTACACGACACTCTGGAACGGGTCGTACGATCTCGGCAGAAATCGTGCCTAATAATAAAAATAATAACACGATACCCTGATATTTTAATTGCAACTTATGAATTTAATTAATAGATTCGAAATTATTGTATCTGAAAGAATTAAATTAATTTTGTTGGTTAAATAAAATTATTGTTAAATTTATGAATCATGTTAATTTAAATATTTCTATTTTTATTTTATTTATTATTATTGACCCTTAGTGAGTGTCAAAGTCGACCATCTCGTCTCTACATCTTCGAGATTAGGCTTGATATTTACTGGGTACACGTTGTTTACGTACTCATGCTACACTTGCTGCACTTTTTGTGCAGGACCTGAGACAGGTGCTATAGTTAGACCTATCGGCGCACACCCACGATATCCAGAGGCTTAGTGTTGAGCTGCCCTGCTGAGTCATTCTGCAGCAACCAATGCCTCTTCCTCGAGACTTTATTCTGTCTATTTTATTTCAGACAGTATTTGAAATTTTTGTATAATCTACTAGATGCTCATACACTTGTGACACTAGGTCTTGGCACACACATTGGTAGAACTTGGAGTTGATTATTTTCTTGGATTTAAATTAATCAATATTTTTCTATTTTCCATAATATTGCTAGTAAAAGAATAAAATTACTTAGAAAATTATTTAAAATAATTGGTGTATGTTTAAATTGCTAGTTGGTTTGTCTAGTCATTGTGTTGGGCGCCATCACGACCTATAGGCGAAATTGGGTTGTGATAACATGGTATCAAAGCACTAGGTTTACGTAGGTCTCACAAGTTATGATCAGGCCTAATAGAGTCTTGCGGATCGGTACGGAGACTTCTGTACTTATCTTCGAGAGGCTATAGGGTGTTAGGAAACTACCTTTCTTCTTCTTCCATCGTGCAATTGATGTAGTACTAAATATCTTTCTCTTACTCTCTCACAGATGGTGAGAACACGCTCTAATGAGGCTCCAGACTAGGGAAGAGCTACTCTCCCAGTTGCTAGAGGCCGAGAGAGGGCTCCAGCCCGTGGTAGGGGACGAGGATGTCCCAGGACCATTCCAGTTATGTCGCCAGTGGGTCCAGCAGGGAATCCCATTATTGAGGAACAGGGTGAGGTTTCTGTGGCAGATCCATCTTCTGTGGATTTCACATCTGCACCGGGATTCTAGGATATCATGGGTCGCATGTTGTGGTTCATGGATACTATGACTCAAGCCGGTTTATATCTGGCAGACCCAGCCATATCTCAGGCAGACGGGGGAGAACAGACCCCTACCACACAGGCTCCTGGGCAGGCCGCTACTATATATCAGACCTAGGGTGCACTACCCGTGGGTGGAGCCCAGCCAGTGGCAGCAGCTACACCTGAGCCCAGGCCATCTGCAGCCGCTAATCCACAGAAACTATTGGACAGATGGACTAGACTACATCCTCCTATCTTTGGGGGTGAGCGACATGAGGATCCCCAAGACTTCATTGATCGGTGCAGGGATAGACTGTACAATATGAGGATATTAGAGTCTCATGGGGTTGACTTTGCTACTTTTCAGCTAGAGGGCAGAACCCGTAGATGGTGGGAGTTTTATCTTCTTGGCAAACCAGCAGATTCTCCTCCCATAACTTGGGACAGGTATATTCCACCCTCCCAGAGGGAAGAGTTGAGGTTTCAGTTTGAGCAGCTCCAGCAGGGTCATATGACAGTGACCGATTATGAGGCGAGGTTCTCTGATTTTTCTTGCCATGCACTTATGATACTCCCTACTGAGGCAAAGAGAGTGCGGAGGTTTGTTGCGGGTTTACATATTGGCATTCAGGTCACTATGGCTCGAGAGGTTGAGATGTGTACTTCTTATGATCTAGTCGTAGAGATAGCCCAGAGTATTGAGGGTGTGCGTCAGCATAGCCGAGAGCAGGTTATGAGAGATAAGCGGTTTACATATTCTGGAGAGTTCAGAGGTGCTCCGTCTGGGGGCAGAGGTCAGTTCATGAGAGGGCAGTCCAGCAAGCCCCCATATCCAGCACCACTGCCTCCTTGGGGTATTCCAGTGCGACCTTATTTCAGTGCTATACCAGAGAGTTCTTATCGCCCACCAGCTATTCAAGGTTCTTCCAGTGGGTATTCAGGTCCCCATGGCCAGACTCTTAGTCAGCAGCCCATCGCACTGAAGCGTTTTTACAAGTGCGGGGATCCCAGTCACATACGGAGATTCTGTCCCAGGCTTTGGGGTAGACTAGTGCAACAGGGTCAGCAACCTATGATTACCGCACTAGTTGCTCCACCAGTTGTCCGACCACTACGAGGTGGGGGACAGATGGGTAGGGGTCATCCTAGAGATGGAGGTCAGCCAGTTGGCGCTCCAGCTCGGTTCTATGCTTTTTCGGCCAGACCAGATGCAGAGGCCTCAGATGCCGTGATTACAAGTATTATTTCTTTTGCAGCAAAAATGCCTCCGTATTATTTGATCCAGGATCTACATATTCCTATGTGTCATCTCTATTTGCTCATTTTTGGGGTGTTTCTCGTGAGTCCTTGAGTACTCCTGTTTATGTGTCCACTCTTATGGGCGATTCTGTTGTTGTGAATCGGATCTACTGGTCCTGTATTATTACATTCTGTGGTTATGAAACTAGAGCACATCTCCTATTGCTTGAGATGACCGATTTTGAAATCATCCTGGGCATGGACTGGTTATCTCCATATCATGTTATTCTAGATTGTCATGCCAATACTGTTACCTTGGCTATTCCAGCATTGCCTAGGCTGGAGTGGAAGGGTTCGTCTGTTAGTGCATCTAATCGGGTTATTTCTTTTATGAAGGCTCAACACATGGTTGGGAAGGGTTGTTTAGCTTATCTAGCCTGTATTCGGGATACTACTACAGATACTCCGACTATCGATTCAGTGCCTGTAGTTCAGGAGTTCTCCGATGTATTTCCTTCAGATCTTCCAGGTATGCCACCTGATCCTGATACTGATTTTTGTATTGACTTGGCTCCAGATACCCAGCCTATATCTATCCCATCGTATCGCATGGCTCCAAAAGAATTGAAAGAATTGAATGAACGGCTTGAGGAATTACTAGCCAAAGGGTTCGTCAGACCGAGTGTATCGCCTTGGGGTGCACCAGTATTAATTGTGAAGAAAAAGGATGGAACGATGCAAATGTGTATTGATTATCTCTAATTGAACAAAGTCACTATTAAGAGCAAGTACCCGTTGTCACATATTGATGATTTATTTGATCAGTTGCAGGGTGCTAGGGTGTTCTCTAAGATCGACTTGAGGTCGGGGTACCATCAGTTGAAGATTCGGGATTCTGATGTTCCGAAGACTGCTTTCCGAAATAGATATGGTCATTATGAGTTTCTAGTGATGTCCTTCGATTTAACTAACGCCCCGACTGCGTTTATAGATCTGATGAACAGGGTATTCATGCCATATATTGATTAGTTTGTCATTGTCTTCATTGATGACATTTTGATCTACTCGCGGAGTAAGGGGAGCACGAGCAGCGTATGAGAGTGGTGCTTCAGACGTTGCGGGAACAAAAGCTATATGCTAAATTCTCCAAATATGAGTTCTGGCTAGAGTCTGTAGCATTTTGGGGGCATATTGTATCGGTCGAGGGTATTAAGGTTGATCCCAAAAATATTGAGGAAGTTCAGAATTGGCATCGTCCCACTTCGGCGACTGAGATCAGGAGTTTCCTAGGTTTAGCAGGTTATTATCGTCGGTTCGTGGAGGGATTTTCATCCATTGCAACACCTTTGACAAAATTAACCCAGAAGGGTGCTCCGTTCTGATGGTTCGATGATTGTGAAGTGAGCTTTCATAAGGACAAGACAGCATTGACTACAGCACTAGTGTTAGTGTTGCCTTCCGGTTCGGGGATGTATACAATGTATTGTGACGTTTCACGCATTGGCTTGGGTTGTGTATTGATGTAGGAAGGGCGAGTTATTGCATATGCTTCACGTTAGATGAAGCCCTACGAGAAGAATTATCCAGTACATGATATGGAGTTAGCTACGATTGTTCACGCTCTTAAGATTTGGAGGCATTATCTTTATGGGGTGTCTTGTGAAGTTTACAATGATCATCGCAGTTTGCAGCATTTGTTCAAGCAGAGAGACCTAAATTTCAGGCAACGCAGATGGCTGGAGTTACTAAAAGATTATAATATTACTATCCTGTATCATTCGGTCAAAGCAAAAGTGGTTTCCGACGCCTTGAGTAGAAAGGTGGAGAGTATGGGTAGTTTGACTTTGATTTCAGCAGAGGAGAGGCCATTAGCTTTGGATATTCAGTCCTTGGCTAACAGACTTGTGAGATTGGATATTTCAGAGCCCAGTCGAGTTCTTGCATGTGTTGTTGCTCAGTCTTCACTATTTGAGCATATCAAGGGTCGCCAGTATGATGATCCACACTTGATGGTTCTTTGAGAAACGATACTACGGTGTGGTGCCAAGCAAGTTGTTATTGGCGTGGATGGTGTCTTGTGACTCCAGGATCATCTCTGTGTTCCTAATATGGACGAACTGAGGAAAAAGATCCTAAAGGAGGCACACAGTTCTCGGTATTTTATTCATACAGGTGCTACAAAGATGTATCGTGACCTGAGGTAGCATTATTGGTGGCGAGGAATGAAAAAGGACATAGTTGAGTATGTAGCTAAGTGTCTAAATTTCCAGCAAGTTAAATATGAGCACTAGAGGACAGGTGGCCTACTTCAACAGATGACTATACCAGAGTGGAAATGGGAACGTATCACTATGGACTTTGTCGTTGGGTTACCGCGGACCTTGAGAAAGTTTGATGTAGTTTGGGTGGTTGTTGACAGGTTGACCAAGTCGGCACACTTTATTCCGGTTGTGACTATATATACTTTAGAGAGGTTGGCCCAGATTTATATTCAGGAGATAGTTCGTTTGTACGATGTGCCAATTTCCATCATATCAAATAGAGGCCCTCAGTTTACTTCACATTTTTTGAGAGCAGTACAGAGTGAATTGGGGACCCATGTAGAACTCAGCACAACCTTTCATCCGCAGACCGACGGGCAGTCAGAGCAGACAATTCAGATTTTGGAGGATATGCTCAGGGCATGTGTGATTGACTTTGGAGGTCAGTGGGATTGTTTCTTGCCTTTGGCCGAGTTTGCTTATAACAACAGTTACCAATCCAGCATCGAGATGGCTCCATTTGAGGCTTTATATGGTCAGCGATGTCGTTCGCCCATTGGATGGTTTGAGCCCGGTGAGGCTAAGTTATATGGTACTGATTTGGTGAAGGATGCCTTGGAAAAGGTAAAGTTGATTCAGGAGCGACTTCGTACAGCACAGTCCAGACAGAAGAGTTATGCGGATCAGAAAGCGCGTGATTTATCTTTTATGGTGAGTGAAAAGGTTCTCTTGAAGGTTTCACCGATGAAAGGGATCATGAGATTCAGGAAGAAGGGCAAGTTGAGCCCAAGGTTTATAGGCCCATTTGAGGTGTTGAGACGAGTTGGGGAGGTTGCTTATGAGCTTGCATTGCCTCCCGGTCTATCGGGAGTTCATCCGATTTTTCATGTATCTATGCTCCGGAAGTGTCATGCTGACCTATCACATGTGCTAGACTTCAACACAGTTCAAGTAGATAACAGCTTGGGCTTTGAAGAAGAACCAGTTGCCATTGTTGATAAACAGGTTTGCCAGTTGAGGTCCAAGAGAATTTCTATAGTAAAAGTCCAGTGGAGGGGCCAACCAGTCAAGGAAGCGACTTGGGAGGCCGAGGAAAACATGCGGAGCAGATATCCATACTTATTCAGTACTCCAGGTACAATTCTAAACCCGTTCGAGGACGAACGTTTGTTTAAGAGGTTGAGAATGTAATGACCCAACCAGTCATTTTAACTTTTAGAACCTCGTTCCCCTAAATAAAACTCCATGTATCTGTTTTTATTAATTTATGACTTGTGGGGATGGTTGGTTTGGGATTTGGAAGTGTCCGGGTTGAAATCGGAACACTTGGTTCCTTAAGTTAACTTTAAAATGCCAAGTTAGACTTCGGTCAACATTTGGAGAAAACGACCCCGGAATCAGGATTTGACGGTTCAAATAGGTTCGTATGATGATTTCAGACTTGGGCGTATGTTCGAATCGGTTTTTGGATAACCCGGGAGCGCTTTGGCACTTAATAGTGAAAATCAACTATTTGAAGGTTTAAAGTTCTTTAAATTTGGGTTGGAGTAGGTTTTGGAGTAATGGAGGTCCGTTTGGAATTTCGAGTCTGAGAATAGTTCTGTATAGTGACTTAAGACTTGCTCGCAAATTTTCGTGTCATTCTGAGTAGTTTAAGTAAGTTTCGGCGCATTGGAAGAAAATTGAAGAACTTGAAGTTCTTAGGTTTGATTCAATTTGGTTTGAGGTGTGATTCTTAGTTTTGATGTTGTTTTACACGTTCCGAGAGTTCGAGCGAGTCCGTTTTATGATTTCAAACTTGTTTGTATGTTAGGGAAGGGCCCCGAGTGTTAACCGGACGAGGCTCGGACCAATTTTGGAATTTGGAGGAAGAACTGAAGTTTTTTGCTTCTGGTACGTTCGCACCTGCGCTTGGACAGCCGCATGTGCAACCCTCGCAGATGTGAGTTTTTGTACGCAGAAACGGAAATGGAAGGGGCAATCGACCGCAGATGCAGATGTTTTTGTGCACCTGCGAACGCGCAGTTGTGAGTAAATGTGTGCAGATGCGAGAGGGGACAGTCAAGTGAAACTCGCACCTGCGAGGCTTTTCTGCAGGTGCGGAAGCCGCAGGTGCGAAACCTCAGCTGGGCATAATGGATTAAAAATCGGGGCTTAGTCATTTTGAGTCCATTTTTCTTCCATTGTTGGGCGATTTTAGAGCTTTTTGAGAGGGGATTTGAAGGTAAGTTAATTCTACACACTTTGAGTTAAATACATAGATTATGGGTAGAGTATAACTAGTAAATCTCAGAAATCAAAGGTTTAGATGAAAAACCTAGATTCTTATAAAAACGAGATTTTAACCACGAAAATGGTTATGGAATTGGATAGAAATTATATATTTGAGTTCTTGAGATTATGGGTAACGTTTTTATCGGAAAATTTTCGGAATCCGGGTACGTGGTCCCGAGGTGAATTTTAGGAATTTTACCGTTTTGGTTAGGGTAATTTACTTAATAACCTAAATTTGAATTATTGAACATGTATTAATTATTTTGTATAATATTTGGATAGTTTCGGATTTTTCGGCATCGGATTGAGAATTTAACGCGACGTGGTGATCGAAAAATGGACTTTGAGACAAGGTAAGTCTCTTGTCTAATCTTGTGAGGGAGAATTTACCCCAAAGGCGATTACATTAATAATTGCTGCTAATTGTGGGAGCTACGTATGCACAAAGTAATGAAAGTCCGTGCGTAGCTACTATTTATGCTAAAGTCCGAGTAGTTTAGGACTCAAATCATGAATTACGTTATCTAAATTGTATTCTTTATTTAATTAAATTAGTTGATATATATTGTGAATTGTTAGGGAAAGATATTAAAAGATAGAAATCTCATATACTTAATTTTCTGTTTAAATTAATTAATTATTAAAAGAAATTATTCATCCTCTCGAATTAATCTTATAATAAATATAATTTTATTCTGGAGGAACATAAGAAAATTTTCTCCTTTCTTGTGGAGCGGGCTGAATGCCTCGGCAGTATAAATGCATCTATGGATCGTGCCGCACGTCCCTCAGCAGTGTACACGATACTCTGGAATGGGTCGTACGGCCTCGGCAGAAATCGTACCTAATAATAAAAATAATAACATGATACCTTCATATTTTAATTGCAGCTTGTGAATTTAATTAATAGATTAAAAATTATTGTATTTGAAAGAATTAAATTATTTTTGTTGGTTAAATAAAATTATTGTTAACTTTATGAATCATGTTGATTTAAATATTTTTATTTTATTTTATTTATTATTATTGACCCTTAGTGAGTGTCAAAGTCGACCATCTCGTCTCTACCTCTTCAAGATTAGGCTTGATATTTACTGGGTACACATTGTTTACGTACTCATGCTACACTTGCTGCACTTTTTGTGCAGGACCTGAGACAGGTGCTATAGTTGGACCTATCGGCGCGCACCCACGATATCCAGAGGCTTAGTGGTGAGCTGCCCTGCTAAGTCATTCTGCAGCAACCAATGCCTCTTCCGGGAGACTTTATTCTGTCTATTTTATTTCAGACAGTATTTAAAATTTTTGTATAATCTACTAGATGCTCATACACTTGTGACACTAGGTCTTGGCACACACATTGGTAGAACTTGGAGTTGATTATTTTCTTGGTTTTAAATTAATCAATATTTTTCTATTTTCCATAATATTGCTAATAAAAGAATAAAATTACTCAGAAAAGTATTTAAAATAATTGGTGTATGTTTAAATTGCTAGTTGGCTTGCCTAGCCGTTGTGTTGGGCGCCATCACGACCTATAAGCGAAATTGGGTTGTGACATATATCACATTGACAAATAAGATGACAATTGAAATTTATTAAAGAAATACGATCTAATTTATTCAAACAAGCTTGATCACAATCTAATTTAATATGCGGCTGCAGGGGGATAGATTTTGCAGCCGCATAATTTGATATGCGGCTGCACTTCAGTCTTGGTCATTTTGCACACTCTCATGACTTTTTTGAATTCTTGTCAGTGCGACCATGTTCTACCGCCGCACATATTGCATGCGATCCGCACTTCTGCTTCAATTACTTCTGGGCTTGTACATCAGATCTGCGGCCGCTAAGAGAATTCTGCGGTCCGCTTCTGCTATCGCAGAAATACTTCTGCGGACCGCACTTCTGGTCTGATGCGTCCCTTCTTGCCTTTTGAGTCGTAACACTCCTTTTTGAGTTGGATTTCTTCATTTGAGCCCACATTTCCAATATTCCTGTAATTTGCATACTTTCATTAGTTTTGGGAACATAAATCAACACTTTCGGACTAAAACATAAGTAAAAAGGTACTAATAAGTGATCAAAATCCACACTTATCAGCAACCAAAACACTCACCAGTATTTAACTAGATAAAGCTACATTGGGTCTCGGAGTCGTAGAGTTGTTTGTGGTTCGGAGGAAGTGTGTGGTGTCCAGCTCTTTAAGTGACTAATATTAACATTAATAATTCAAGGTGTATAAAGAAGTAATTACGTCATACAACCGAAAGCAACAAAGAACAAACAATATTTACTATAAAAGTCAGCAAACAATGTATTTCCTCATCAGTAACGAGTACATAGTAATAGAGAAGATGAAATGTTATAATAATATTCGTTATTAGAATATATATAAACGTATTTACCAAATAACTGTATTAATATGCAACCCGACTCACTTGTTTTTTCTACTGCATAAATAAGGGCATAAGCAAAATCAAGCAATTCCCATCTAACTAGTGTCTAAGAATAAATAAGTTGTCTTCATTCAACACATGGGCGGCCCGTCCATAAATCGTGTAAAATAATTGATTTAGGCCGACATTTATGGGGTTTTAGGCCCCACATTTATGAGGGCCCATTTTTTGGTTATACCTAAAATAAAATAAAAATTAAAAATAAAAACTATAAAGTGAAACAATACATGGGAAGTTTGCATAAAAAGAGAACACAAATTTGAGATAGTGGACCACAACTTTCTCGAACACAACTTTATCGAGGAAAGTAAAAACAGACGTGTGCACTATAATATATTTTTATACTTTATTCTTCAATACATGCCTCCATTCTGCAATAACGAAAGATCAATCATTCAAAGTTCAGTGTATTGATTCAAGAAATAGTGGAGTATTTTTTGTTCATTTTATTTTCATAATTCAAGTCTTACGACAAGCATACTCGAGCAGAAATTTTAATTTGATATCAACTATCAAGTTATCCGTTCTTGAACCAGGTTCTATCCTTCTATCTTTTTATTATTTTCTTATCTAAAATTTAATATTTTTCTATTTAGTGCATTTTTAGATTAATTATTAGAAGAAAAATATGTCAAATAGAAAGTATGAATCTTGTTATGAAAAACTCAAGAAAAGAAGAAGAATTCAAAATCTAATACAATCTCAAAAAGGTGCACTTGATAAATTTTTATTGAATAATAAAAATCTTGAATCAGAAAATTTGGGAGAGTGTTCTCTAGATGAGCAAGTTAGAAATTCGGTTGAGTTAGATAATTTTAAAATTAATAATATTCAAGTAGAAAAAGAACAAGTAAGTGACAAGTCAGAAATAGATCCTCAAAAAAATCAAGAGCTTATGAATGAAATAGATAATTCAACTCCTATAAATATATATGATCCTAGTCAATGGACTAATGTAGATACAAAGTTGAGAAATCTATTAGTAGAAAAGGGACTGATTAGAATAATTGACACAAAGTTTTCGAATAATAATATTTCAAGACATTTTTCTACTACACATTATATTCAAAAATTGGCGAATGGTGAAAGACATGATAGAAGATTGTTAGTTTATTCTAAAGACTTAGATAAAGTATTTTGTTTTTGTTGTAAGTTATTTAGTTCGAGTTCAGGAACTTGTAATAGTAAACTAGCTAGTGAAGATAGTAATGATTGGAGAAATATTAGTACTAAGCTCAAAACTCATGAAACAACAAATGAACATATTATTAACATGGCTGCGTGGATTGATTTAAAAATAAGACTGCAAAAAGATAAAACAATCGATAGAGAATGTTCAAGAACAAATAAAGAGCTTCAGTTTCTTAAATCAGTATCAAGACTCTATCAAAAAATAAAACTTTATCGCCTTAAATTTATGAAATGTTTCTCATTATGCTATTGATTCACCAGGTAAAGATATAACAAATAAAAACATCTGCTCAGAAATCAAGCAGTAATCTTGTCCAACATTCTCAAAAATCAAAAGGAAAATATTTAATAGCCAAGCAGGAATGTTGATAGCATTCATGGTGCTCGGCGGCATTCTAGAGGCATTCTCCCTGGTCGGTGTTTTCTCCTCTGCTGCTTTCGCCCATCCAAACGAACAGCTCCAGATTTCTCTGGCGATGAGCTCTTATTCCTAATGTTCTGATCCTCTGCAGTTCTGAGATACTTTTCATTATCAGCGAGAGCAATTTCAGCAGGGTTTTGATTTAAAAGGCAAGGAGGATTGTTTTTTGGAATAATAGAGATAGGCAATACAGTTATGCTGTCTAATGACCTGGAAGCATTTTCACTCTGCAACGAATGCACCATTGAACTTGATGTACCAACAACTCCTCTTGAAACATTATTTCCAGCACTAGATTCTCGAGTGGTCCGCCAGAGGCCACTTGAAGACACAGATTGCTGCAAATTTCCTCCGCCAAGTTGCACAGGTGCATGAGATACTTGATCTGTAAATTAACATCCTGTTAGAATATCTTTCATTTAAATGAAACAGTAAATGGACCAATCACAGTTACAGGAGGTAAAACTGCATATGAATTTGAAGGGAATTGAAGCTTACCATTTAAGTACGGAAAAGGTTGTTGTGAGCTATAACCAGCAGTATAACCACCAATGCGAATACCAGTATAACCACCATTGTGAATACTTTGGTTTCCATCCATGTAAATCCGTGGGTGATAGTTGCAGGCAGAGAAAGATTTCTCTTGAAGTTTATTTGTGTCCACATTGAAAGCAGGAGTTAATGGAGTTGTTTGATCCACACGACCGAGTAACTGCAATGCTGGTATGGTCTCACTAGAATAAGGATTTGAAGACTCCATACCTTTGGTGATGTGCTCCGCATTTCCTGGTATGGTTTCAGAATCCATACTCTTTATGTCACTGATAGTCCTCCCTTTCGGATTAGCATGTCCAAATAATATGCTCTGCCTATTGGGAAACCATCCAGGTTTTGATCCTTCACCATGTTGCAACCCCCATCTGATGGGAACAGGAGCAGAAACTTGCCCTCTATTTGATGGTTTCCACTGACTTTGTCTTAAATTGCCGAACAGTTTGAACTGTGGCTCCTGAACTTGAGTCATCTCAGTGCTATTCACTTTGCCATTGGATAAGTGGGGGATATAGCCTCTGCATACTCCAACATCAGCATTTACATTTGCATGACCTGGATAAATACCGATTAAACCAGGATTTAACCTTGTAACTGCTCCATTGTCATCTCTTTCAGTCATTAAATTACTTCTGGTCTGGGGAAGATTCCTTTCATGGTTGTTGTTCAACAGCTCTACAATCTCAATTGGCCTTTTTTCCACAACCTTCTTAGACTGATGACTTCTATGCAGCTTAATTACGGATGATGAACCTTGAACTCCATTAAGGTTTGCTTTGCTGCAAGGCTGAGGCGTTTCCTGTAAGTGAATTCCAGTGAGTTGACAGAATAGAATTTGACCTAATAATTTGCATTGACTTATTCAATTTAAACGAAAAGTGGGATATTCCTCATTGAAATCTACTTCAGCCAAGTGATATCTATTAAAACCAAGTGAGATGTAGGAAATATACATATAAAACACAAGCCAAGTAAACTTAAACTAAATAAAGACATGCATAGAATTACAAAAACAAATTTGAGGGAAAAGTTACATGGCTGTCTGAAATTAAAATCCGTGCTTCTTACCTTTTGCACATTTTAGCAACCACAGATATTAGCCAATTAGTGTTAGGAAACAGCAAGTGTAACTACTTACCATGCTTTTGCTTACAGTTTCAAAGCAATGTCCACTTTATCTGCAGGCATTAAAATACAGACAAGAACTACACTTGAAAACTACAAGAGCTATCAGCTTTTGTTTAGCCTCTGAGTAAACCAAATAAAAGCAATAGCTCTAAGATACAACGTAGAAATTTGGTAATGGTAAGTAATACTTCAATCAGGGTAGTAAAAATACAGAAATGTGTGAAGGGGCTAGTGGAAGAGGAAACATAATCGTCAGCAAAAAGTGGCTCAAAGGTAACACCAAGAAAACAGAAAAAAGACGGTACCATTCGGTTTGGAATTTGAAGATTTCTCCTTTGCAGCGGATTAGGTGAGCTTTGACTCTGTTGCCACACGGGTGATGTTTGATAAATTCCCTGGTTGAGATCACAAATCACTCCTTTCCTCGAAGATTGGCCGGATTCAGACACATTTGACTCTCTTACAAGAGAGTTCACGTCCTTCCTCAACGATTGACCTGACGCAGGCACATTTAACTGTCTTACAAGAGAGTTCACTTCTTTCCTCGAAGATTGACCTAATTCAGACACATTTGACTGTCTTACAAAAGCATTCACGCCTTTCCTCAAAGATTGGCCTGATTCAGATACATTTGACTGTCTCGTGAAAGAGTTATCTTTCGGATCACCACTCTTACTGCTATTTTCTAGAATCAACTGCCAATTTGTCCTGTTTTTGCTTTGGATAATATCATTTTCAATACGTTTCTCAGCATCCTTGGATCTGCTCAAAAACAGGTCTAACTCCGCATTAGCAGATAACTCATTTTCTAGCTGAGAAGTCACAACTCCCATACCAGTCGGCATTTGTACAACATATTTCCTCGAACTTTCCCTTCGCAAATTTTTGTCTTGAGCTACATTCATAGGAGAAGAGGCATGTCTAACTTCAAGCAACCTGTTACCATTCCAGCACAAATCAGAGTTTCTTTCTTTTCCATGCAATGACTCATTCCTCAAATGAGTTTCAGCTTTTTCAATGGGGGAAGCACTTGACGATTGAAAGAGAATATTAGCACCACCATATCCATTTGTGCTAATACCAGTGCTTTTCCCCTCCGGGAGCATTTGAGGAGAATATCCACTGACAAGTTGATCCTTCTTGTGCTTCTTTTTATTTACTCCAGAGTCCTTATGATCACTTCTATGCTTTATTTTCGCACTTTTGCTGCGACTCTGTAGACGTTCTTTGTCTGATCCATTCTCAATTGGACGTGAATCAGAAACTTCAATCTCCATAGAACTCCTCCTCTCAGCTTTTTTATTGAAGGCTTTAGATCTTTTAGCCATCTTACCATCTAAGTTCATCTCTGACTTGCGGTTATCTTCTTGAGACGTCCTTCTCTTCTTCTGAGAAATCTTGTTACCCTTTCTAGCATCCTCAAGAAAGGATACCTTATCCTTAGGTGCACCAACTGTATCTCCATCAGAAAGTACAATGGGCATGGTATTTGCTGAACATCGTTCTGCATTAGCACAATTCATCTCCAAATTGGCTTTTTCACCCAGCAATATCTCAGTCAACAAGCGCACCTTACGAGCTTTCCTGCACGGTAGATCATTTGCAATATCCTCATGCAAATCACACTGACTATTTACTGCCAAATTTTCATCACTTCCCTTAGATGTTTCAGTGCCCTCTATCAATTCAACAGAAGGTAATCTACTTAACTTCTCATTGGTCATATTAAGAACCCTTTCTTTGCTACCAAGTACTTCTATTTCATCTGAAGTGATTGAAGCAGTTCTCAGTTCAACATTTTGAGAGCCTATTTCTATCTCTGGATCAATATCATAAGGAACTTCTTTGTCACTTTCATCATTTGAGGGAGTTGGTTCAGAATCCGCAATCTTTGTATTGTTGTTCAACAAATTAGCAACTGTTTTCAAAATCAAAAGCATCGTTGTCAATCCTAACAGTAATGAACAAGCGCAAATTAAAACCTAAAGAAAATAATGATACACACAAAACAATGCTCTTAAATTACCTGGGCTCTTTGTTTTTGTTTCATGAGTTGAGCGTTGCTTAGATAGTGTCACCTCAGTAGCTGGATTGCCAGTTTCCTCTTTGCTAACACTTGTGGGAACTGGGAAATACACACAACATATATACTTCAAGTTAAAAACAGATAGCTATCATATCAGTATATAGAAATTTATACTATAATATATTACCAGCTTTGACAATGGTATTTTGAACTAGAGTGCATTTCTCTTTATTGCGTTTCCATGACAATATGAAGTCATTATCATCAGTATCTATGTAATCTTCCATAATCGCTTTATTTTTGTCGCCATTCCGTGAATCGGACATGTGCTTCATCTCTGGCAATAGATATTGCACACCACTAGTAGAGGCCTTATGTACACACATATTACCAATGTCGTCTCCTGCACCTTCAGCTCCGATGCAATTTTTACATCGCCACGACTTAAATTTGGGAATGTCTAGAGGAGGAAGTTGATCCTCAGGCTTGCTGCTTGATCCAAAGGGTGAACAAATTATCATGTCCTTCTTTCTCATCTCAGCTACATATCCACTGTACCAACAATTAAAAAAAAAACAACGAGCAAGATAAACTTTTGGAAGTTAACATTCAATAGACGATTATGAAAGACACATGAAAAATTTTAAATAAATTTAACCATTCTATTATAATCAGATTATGCTCTCAACTACTTAGAATTATAGTTCTTCAACTATTTATAGTTTATATGAGATTCTAAGTTATTTTTAAAATTCGTTGTCATTAGACTCTAAGTCAAGTGCAAAGGAACTGAAAAGTTCAATGATATAAATTATTATCGTAAAAATTCAGTGATACAAATTAACTCTTTTAAAGTTTGTTTAACTTTAACAACACTTCTTGTAATGTCCAGGAGTCGTAAAAAAATCTCAAATATTTTGCAAATTTTTGTTTCAAATATTCGCAAGATTCTGTTGTTTTAAATTTGATGTAACATAATTTTTGAGATGAGAACTGAAAAATCCAATGATATAAATTATTGTCCAAATGTACAAAAACTTTCGTTAACTACAATTGCATATAGGGTAGAGAAGAAGTCGACCCATATATGTGGGACCAGTCATATATTGGGTAAACAGGTTGGTTGAGTTTTAAAATAATTCAAGTAAATTTTAATAATTTTTTTCCTTAAAATAAATCTCACCGAAAAGTACAAAATCTGGCAAGAATGTCATTTAAGTAAACTAGGTAAAGTAAAATAATTTTTAAAAACAAAAGAAAGTTACATGATTTTGATTTCCCAAAGTTGAGTGATTATGTGAGCCATCAACTCTTAATTTAATGGAAGAGTATCACAGAAACCTCTCGATTTTAGATGATCAAGGTAGAGTTTTGCGTCCATTTAAGAATTTTATTTGATACTTTAACCCCCTTTTTTTTTATTAAGACATGAATAAAAATACGTGGAGAAACATGAGAATATCCTAACTAGTTGTATCGTGAGGAGAGTACTACAACTTCTAGACAAGGATATTCTGTCACTGCCAAGTAAACTTTCAATGCCAATATAACATTACTCAAAAGATAAATGCTAAAGAGGAAAATGCAACGGCAAAAGGAGTGGATGCATCAGTTAATTCATAATAATTTATCCAACTGCTAAAAGATCCAGACATAGTTAATACCTATGCATCTCGGAAAAATGTAAGTGAGACAGCAAGAACCGAAAATTTATAGGCACCATGATTTTATGCTCATTAAATCATGCTAATACAAATAATTTATTATAAATCAATTAAGTCAGCAGAAAAGGAAAAAAATAGAAATTTTGGAAACTAATTACAAAAGATAAGAAATTACAAATTGGAGACTAACCGTATCGAAAAATGGTGACAGTTCTCTTTCTCTTTCACTGGAATTGGAAGATTAAGGTCAATAGATATTCCTCCAATAGGTAAGAGCTGCGATCCCAATGATTTGGACACAGCAGTATCAGAATCACTTGCTCTATTGCTTCCTTCCATTGATGGGGCACTCTTCTCCATGTAAAACAAACACTACATAAAATGATGAATTTACCACCACAAATGAAAATCCAGTCAATAAGTTGGAGAAACTATAAGTATTTGGTATACACAAATATTATTTGAATCAAACATAAACATAGAGATTAATTCGTATGCACCTTTAAATTAAATTTAAAGCTATGTCGTCTAATTAATCTAATGTAATCCACTACATTTAATGTGATAATTATGACATGATAACACACATTAATATACTCCATTTAGTGAATTAGTGTGAAAGCCTTTAATGGAAGAAACCCTAATTCTCAATGACGGAAAAAATTGTTCATTTCATCAACTCATCATCCAATCAGCATGCGTTACAATCAAACAAATGCACTGAACAAGCTCAATGAACCGTAAAAAGAACCATATGCCGATAATTTTAAGCTACTTTATTTAGGATTTTCTAAATAATTTACTTTCCCGTCAATTAACTTGACAAGGTTAAAAAAAGACAAAGTTTTATCAGGACTTCAAAGATTCACATAAAATTATGGTAACACGATCAAGCTACGGTAAATCCACATTAGATCTAAGCAAAATCATTCACAAAAAACTACAATAGCCAAATTAGAGGTTTGCCAGTCGCCAACCATTTCGATATACCCAAAGGATAAACCCCACAGGCCAAAATAACGAAAACTACTACCAGAAGCGCAGTAAAAAGCATAAGTAAAACAAACCCAAAAAAGAAAGTACAGATAAATAAATAAACCAACCAGAAACAAAATAAACAAAAATAAATGCACACAACAAATGTACATTCAAAATCATTTCAAGAAAAGGTATAAAAATAATCAGCAAAACAGATGAGCTAAAAAAAACCGCGTGAAAAAAAAAAAGAAAAAAAAAAAGACAAACTCAAGTGAAAAAAACAATCAGAAATGAAGAAAAACTATATCTTCACCTCAATCAAGACCTCGGATCAGAAGAACACCCACTTTTAGACCAAGAAAAAGCTCGGCAGAAAACTAAGAGCTAACGACACCCAGAAAGGAATCTTGGATGGATTCGAAGATGTCTGAATAAAATGTGAGGGAAAAATCAAGAGAAAACCTCTTAAGTTTAATCTTAGGTTTGCGAAAAGAAATGAAATTCTAAAGAGAGGGAGAGGGGGAGTGTGTCAAACACTTGGACAAATGACAGAAAACATGATGATAGAATAGAAAGACTAAGACATAAAAGAAATGAAAGGGGGAAATTATACAATAAAAATAGAGGAGACTGGCTTTATATAGGAGGAATGAAGTGCAGAGGTTTTAAAGTCTATGTTATCTCTCCTTAAAAATATGTATTGTTGTAATCTATACACTTATTACGTGTATCTCTCTTTTTTCAAATTTGCATGAATGCATGAGAGACAAATCACCAACCAATTAGGGGATGGCACGTCAGATGTGCTCACGCTGTAATTGGCATATGCTGAGGTGTGTGTGACACGTAACATGTGACTGGTGGAGAAATTGAGGAATAAAACCCTAAATATTTGGGATCGGTCATAAAACAGAAAGAGAAAGTGAGGAGTGGGGATAACCCTAATATTTGCTCTTTATATATACAAAATGGGCAGGTAAATAACTTACTAAATATATAATATTAAAAAAAAATGAACAACTTACTAAAGAAAAAAGGTAGAAAATAAGTGGGATCCTATTGAAAATAAGGAAAAATAATAAACTATTAGAGTTATCAGAATCCAACCTTTGTGTAATTTATTATTTTTCCTTTTTTTGTGTAACAACTTGTTCTTTTCTTTAATTACTTACTTCTCTTATAATATATTTTCAGGATTTCTATTTTTTTCTTAAAAATCAAGTGTTTTATGCTATATACTGATCACTTCTACTACTCTGAAGTCTGAACAATATGGCAAAATTAGGGTTTCACATAATGGTAGAGTTATTTTGCCCTTTATGTAAAAGTAGAGTTTTTGCTCAATATATTGTGGTTGCAATGTCCATAAAAAAGAGAATTTAAATTTTGTTTTACGTTATAAGTGAATTAAGATCCTAAAAATAATGATTTTGAATATAGATAGGAGAAAATTAAAAACAACACAACTGTTGACAGACCAACATGATCTGTATTCAGTAGATCAAAATAAGATTATGCGCATCAATTTTAAAGTGTTTTAAAATTTAAAGTATATGTTCTTTTAACAAAAACGAAAAAACGAATCAGAATGTAAAGCTTCCACCTATAGAAGATAAATGATGAAATTACCGATTGTAAACTATTTATTCATATTAATTGTTTCTTTGACTTATATATTTTACTTTTTGTGTTTGCAACGGTCAGTAGTTTGACAGCTTGGATTTCAGTAGGCGTGCATCATCTTTTTACATTTGTTCTTTTCAGCACTATTGCCAGTTGGCACGACAAAATGCTGAAAAAAATATATTCTTTTTTTATCATTGATAAACATGCGTTCAAAAGGAATTTTACTTCAACGATATGATAAACATGCGTTCAAAAATCAACTATTAAAAGATATAAAAAGACTAATTTTTGTCTAACGATATAATAAACATACATTCAAAAAGATTATTCATAAGTATGTCTAATCCAGGCGTTCAACAAATCAATAAGGATTTTTAAACTACAAATGAAATGAAAATTGAAGGACATAACGGAAATTATGATATTTTGCCCCTCTTTGCTTAAAAGAAATATTTTTACCTATACGTCATTACGGTTGTCAAACAAAAGACATACTAGTAAATATTGTATGCAATTGGGTTTCTAACAAAAAATACCTATAGGATTTTCTTTAGGTCTTTTATTCATGTATTGTTAATACACTATATTAGTTTTAATTTTAAAATATTCTTATTCACGTAGTTTCAATATGATATATTTTTATTTCATACTTAATCTCATTTAAGATAATATATAAATTACATTAATGTTAAAATATATTTTTTTGTTTTCGATATTAAACTTCACATTAAACCGAGCTGGATTTGCATGTGCTATGGCGGTTGCCATGTGGCACATGGTCCGAGGACAAACCAAGGAATAAACCCTAAAATTAGGGGTTGTGGTAATAAAAGGGTAAACAGAAGTAAATGGTTGAAAATAAACCTTATTTAGTCTAATTTTATGGGCAGGTAACAACTTCGTAAAAGATCAAGAAAGGTAGAGTTTTCTTTTGCCATTTACATAAAAGTTGAGTTTTGTCTCAATAAACATTATGGTTGTAAGCTGTGTATATAATAAAATAACAGAATGTGAAACTTTATATTATATTAAGAGAGAATTAAAAAGATTTTAAAAATAATGGTTTTAAATATAAAGAAGAAAATTAAATGATAGATAACTTGACAAATCTCATGACCCGTTGAAACTCTTGTTTATATTAAGAATGAATTAAGATTTTAAAAAATAATGGATGTAAATATAAATAAGAAACTTAAATAAACAGACGAATTTGACAGATCGACATGACCTGTATATCAGAACAAACTTGTTTGGGTTAATCCTAGTCTCTTTCATCCTATGTATAGCATTTCATAATTCAAAAGGTGTCCGATTTAAATTTTTAAGATGAATCATATTTTAAATATCCATGAATCGAAGATATGTAATGATATTACTGCATTTGTTATAACATCTTTAATCTTTATCCACAATAATTGCCTCGTTTAACTTTCTTTTGCAATAATGATTATAAAAATTTTAGAAGCATGAAATCAAAGAACGGGAATCGAACTCTCGCCAATAAGGTAAAAGTTCAGATACCCAACCAACTGAACTACTAAAATTCTTCTAATCTTTTGCACTTTAACATGCATAACAGGTCTTTTTTCCATTTTATTTGTAATATGTTTTAAATTTTCTACCATGTCTTTTCATGAGAATTTACTTTTAGCGGCCGTTTAGTTTACAACTAGTTAAACATGCATAAATTATAATGTAGAAATTATCTACACAATAAATAATAATTTGGCAATTGTTGATCAATTATAACAGTGCGTATTGTTGTATAATGATTGATGAATAATTCTAATGAAGATTGAGGCGGAATAACTGTGAAAATTCAACTATAACCCTGCTCTTATTATTTCTTGGAACAAGATGAAAATTCATACTAAGGAGGCGGAAAATGGCTCAAATCAAAAACATGTTCTATGGTTTGAGGGTGTTTTTCACAAATAATTTTTTTTTCTACTCGCAAAACTAATTAACATTTCATTGTTAATTTCAGCATGCGAAATAAATGGTATAAATGAATCTTGAACAGCAGCAAATAGTGTGCCTTTTCTAGAAGAGATAAACCGAAGGCATTGATATAATTTTTACGACAAATTTCTTTAGGAAAAATTGTTGTGTGTTTCGTTGTTATAACTATCTTATTACTCAGTGAATACATAGGGTTTTCAATAGCTATATTGTGCATCATAATTATATTGCTTTTATAAATGACTAGTCGTTATATAAATTGCAACTCGGTTGAAATTTTATTAAATTACCAAACACATACAAAATATGGCAAAAATAGGGTTTCACATAATGGTAGAGTTATTTTTCCCTTTATGTAATAGTAGAGTTTTTCCTTCCTCAACTGTATATTGTGGTTGGCTATGTTCATAATAAAATAATTTTGTTTTATGTTATAAGTGAATTAAGATCCTGAAAAATAATGACTTTGAATATAGATAGGAGAAAATTAATAACAAGACAAGTGTTGACAGACCAACATGCTTTGTATTCAGTAGATCGAAATAAGATTGTGCGCGTCAATTTTAAAGTATTTTAAAATTTAAAGTATATGTTCTTTTAACAAAAACGAAAAATGAATCAGAATTTAAAACTTTCACGAAGATAAATAATGAAATTACCGGTTGTAAACGGTTTATTCACATTAATTATTTCTTTGACTTACATTTTTTACTTTTTGTATTTACAACGGTTAGTAGTTTTACAGCTAGGATCCCAATCGGTATGCATCATCTTTTTACATTTGTTCTTTTCAGCACTATTGCCGGTTGGCACGATAATTAAAATGCTGAAAAAATCAGATTCTTTTTCATCATTGATAAACATGCGTTCAAAAGGAATTTCACTTCAACGATATGATAAACATGCATTCAAAAATCAATGATATGATAAATTTGTGTTCAAAAGATATCAAAAATATGATTTTTTTTTCTCCAACGATATAATAAACATTTGTTCAAAAAGATTATTCATAAGTAGGTCTAATCCAGGCATTTAACAAATCAATAAGAATTTAAAACCTCAAAATGAAATGAAAATCGAAGGACATAACGAGAATTATGATATTTTTCCCTTCTTTGCTAAAGAGAAATATTTTTACCTACAGGTCATTACGGTAGTCAAACAAAAGACATCCTAGTAAAGGTTATATGCAATTGGATTTCTAGCAAAAAATACCGATAGAATCTTTAGATACTTTTGTTCATGTATGGTTAATACACCATATTAAAATTTTACTTTTAATATATTCTTATTCACGTAGTTTCAATATGATATATTTTTTATTTTATTTAATATCATATAAAATAATATATAATTTCCAATATAAATTATATTAATATCAAAATATGATTTTTTGTTTTCGATATTAAACTTCAGACTAAAACGAGCTGTGATTTGCCACATGGCACGTGTTTGCAGGACAAACCAAGGAATTAACCCTAAAATTAGTTTTTGTTAATAAAAGGGAAAAGGATAGTAAATGGTTGAAAATAAACCTTATTTAGTCTGATTTAATAGGCAGATAATAACTTCGTAAAAGAGAATGGTACAAAATAGAGTGAAAGGAGAAAAGTTGAAACTAAATAATAAAGGTTGAGTTTTGTCTCAGTAAACATTATGGTTGTAAGTTATGTATATGATAAATAATAGACATTATGGTTGTAAGTTATGTATATGATAAATAATAGAATGTGAAACTTTATATTATACAAAGAGTGAATTAAAAAGATTTTTAAAATATGGTTTTAAATAGGCGAAATAAATAAACAATCCCTTTAAGTTGTTCTCAATGAACAGACAAATACCTCTACTAATCCCTTTATCATTTTGACATTTCAAGTGACTTTTAAATGTATCAAATAAATACCCGAATACAACATATCATATGGGTGAATCTCACTTGCCAATGACATGTCAAGCAAATAAATTAAAGAGAGACACATATAATTTGTATTTAAAAACTTGACACGTGTAATTAAACAAAAAGAAAAGGAAAAACATTTAACAAAAAGAGGCTTTTTCCCTTGCTTATAACTAGTCCAGCTCATCATCACTAAATCCCAATTTCCCCTTTTTGTAGCATGCCTTCGTGTGTTGTTGCTGTTCGTAGCAGCCTATTCTTGAATCGGCGCCGTCGCCCGATGCCGGAGCCGGTTCTTATTGCCAATGTTTAGTGCTTTAGTTGGATCTTCTCTGTTCTTCTCTCTATTTGCTGTATTAAGGCATTAAAATCTTGAGGATGGTATGTTGGTTCATTTGCTTGAATGGTGGGGTTGGATTGGAATTGATTTAAATCTTTTTATTCTTGTATATGGGATTGTTTGATACTATAATTCTTGATTCTTTTTTCTGCATAAAAACAACAAAAACTAGACCAGTGAAGGCTCTAGTCAAACTTCCAGCCACTGCTCCGGCAAAAATTCCGGCCACTGCTCCGGTGAAGGCTCCACTACTCCATTCTTTTCTCCCTCTATTTCTTCTATTTTTCTCCTCTATTAATTATAGGAAAAATCAAGAACTCGAAAATCCAAAGGCTAAAAGAGTGACGCCAAATCCAGTGGCCTTCAAGGTTATCCATGGCTGAACCTTGGTGGTTCATCGTGTAAAAGTGGAAAAGTGAAAATCGGCGGTTGCTTATGAGGAAGAAGAAGATGGCTGAATTCGTTCGGTGAAAAAGGTCGAGGAAAATATAATAATATAGTGTTGGACCCACATACAAAATTTAAATTAATTTAAAAATAAGAGAGAGAAAATCTGATAAAAGTCTCACACGCCCAAATCAAACTAAAATACACACAACTTGCCATGTCAGTGTGAGGTGTCTAATATACTTAATAGCCATTGTATTTCGCCTTTTTAAGTATAAAGAAGAAAATTAAATGATAGATAACTAGACAAAATCTCATGACCCGTTGGAACTCTTGTTTATATTAAGAGTGACTTAAGATTTTAGAAAACGGCAAAGGGCCAAATATACCTCTCTATTTTCGAAAATGATCTAAAAATACCCCTCGTTATACTATTGGGTATTCTATACCCCTGCAGTCATACTTTGGGTTCAAATATACCCCTCATTTAAACGGAGGGACACGTATCATCGTCTTGTTGGTCAATTTTAAATATCTCCTAATTAATTAAAAAGACTCATTACCCATACCCGAAAAATAATATTTTTTTTTTGTAAAAACTGAAAAAAACTGAAATTATTTTTACTAAAAACTGAAAAAATCGAATATATTTTTTTTTTAGTTTTTACAAAAAAACTGTTTTAGAAAAAACTGAAAAATATTTTCTAAAACAATATTTTTGTAAAAACTGGAAACAAAAAAGGCTGAAAATCAATTTTCTAAAGTAGTTTTTTTTGTAAAAACTGGAAAAAACTGAAATATTTTTTTACTAAAAATTGAAAAAAATGAAAATATTTTTTTTCCAGTTTTTACAAAAAATCTGCTTTAACAAAAGCTGAAAAATATTTTTGTAAAAACTGAAAAAATACTAAAAAATAATTTTCTAAAGCAATATTTTTGTAAAAACTGAAAAAATAAATATTTTTTTTCCAGCTTTTACTTAAAAATATTTCAGTTTTTTTAGTTATAAATTGCTTTAGAAAATTACTTTTCAGTTTTTTTTTAAAGTTTTTACAAAAATATTATTTTAGAAAATATTTTTCAGTTTTTTTAAAGCAGTTTTTTTGTAAAAATTGGAAAAAAAAATATTTTCGTTTTTTTTCAGTTTTTAGTAAAAATTTGTTTTTATTTTTTTCAGTTTTTACAAAAAATAAAAATTACTTTTCGGGTATGAGTAATTGGTCTTTTTAATTAATTAGAAGATATTTAGAATTGGTCAACGGGACGATGACACGTGTCCCTCCGTTTAAATGAGGGGTATATTTGAACCCAAAGTATGACTACAGGGTATAGATAACCCAATAGTATAACGAGGAGTATTCTTAGACCATTTTCGAAAATAGATGAGTATATTTGTCCCTTTGCCGTTTAAAAAATAATGGATGCAAATATTAAAAAAAAGTAAATAAACAGACAGATTTGACATATCGATATGACCTGTATATCATAACAAACTTGTTTGGATTAATCCTCATTTCTTTCATCCTATATATAGCATTCATAATTTAAAAGGTGTCTGATTTAACATTTTAAAATAAATCATATTATAAATATCCATGCGTGGAAAATATGTAATGATATTACTACATTTGTTATAGCATCTTTAATCTTTATCCGCAATAATTGTCTCGTCTAACTTTATTTTGCACTATTAATTATAAAAATTTTAAAAGCAAGAAATTAAAGAATGGAAATCGGGACTACTAAAATTCTTCCTATCTTTTGCACTTCGACATGCATATCAGGTATTTAGTTTTTGTTTGTTTGTAATAATTTTTTAATTTTCTACTACCATGTCTTTTCACAATAATTTACTTTTATGGGCCGTTTAATTTACAACTAGTTACAATGCATAAATTATAACGTAGAAATTATCTACACAATAAATAATAATTTTGCAATTGTTGATCAATTATAATTGTGTGTATTTTTGTATAATGAGTGATGAATAATTTTAATGAAGATTGAGACGGAATTAGTGAATCCAACTATAACCCTGCTCTTTTTATTTCTTGGAACAAGATGAAAAATCATATTAAGGAGGTGGAAAATGGCTCAAATCGAGAACATCTTCTATGGTTTGAGGGCATTAATCACAAACAAGTTTTTGTTTTTTTCACTCGCAAAACTAATTAACATTTCATTGTTAAATTCAGCATGCAAAATGAAATGGTATTAATGTATCTTGAACATATCAGCAAATGGTGTGTAAATAGTGTGTCTTTTGTAGAAGAGAAAAACCAAAGGCATTGATATCCACAAATCAATATGTCAATCCGTCCACAACTATAATTATTACGACAAATTTCTTTTGGAAAAATTGTTGTGTGTTTCGTTTGTATAACTATCTTATTACTCAGTGAATACATAAGATAGTTATATAAATTACTAATTAAATTACTTTTATAAATTACTCGTCGTTATATAAATTGCAACTCGGTTGAAATTTTATTAAATTACCAAACACATATAAAAGCAGTTGAGTTTTACTTATATAGAATTTATCTTCATTAAAAGGCTACAACTAAATTCCAATATCTTTATTCTCAGAATTAGATTATCATTAAACCAGATCTCGTGAAATGGGATCCCATTAGTTTTTACTGCAAGTAGCACTCTTTTACGTTGTATTTATGCATTTGCAAAACATATATGTGAAGATTACCTTACAATGGAAAAATGAAAAACTTAAACTTGTTGAAAATATATGTAATTCCGCATCCTTACTCTGTTTACAAATTATAAAAAAGTCTTTTGAAAAATATACAAATATAGTTCTGCATTCTTGCTATGTGTAGAAAAAGAATTATTAACTTACTTGAAATGTAATATTTTGGTATTTGAACGTCTACTTCTCTCTCTAAACAGGCCCATAACGGCTATTTTCTAACTGCGATTCCACCACACGCTCCAGTCAATGGAACCGCCGGACGGCGCCGCTCCGACGCGTCTAGAAGGTTAATCAACCCCAAATTTATCGGCGAACCAGTCTACTGAGTTTACAGATGGAAAGTTGTCTTATGCTACAAAAGTCATCACTTCCTCGAATGTGCCGATTCCCCCAAATCGCCATGGCAGAGATTCAGTTGTTGCTACTCACACCACTCACAATGGGATGCCGGCGGTGCTCTTCAAAGCATCGGATTACTACGGTATTATGGCAGAAGAATGCAAGCTTACAATGGTTGGGTGATTTCTCAAACCACGGCCACAAATTTACAAAATTAGGTTAAAATTCAAGGAATTAATCTCGATTAAGGGTTCTACAAAAAAACGTGATTTATGACAATTATAATATTTTTTTGGACTTCATCAATGAAGAAGACTTTAACTCAGTTTGGTTTAGAAGGGTTATTGAAATTGAGGGCCAATAGATATGGCTGCAAAAATGGTCCTCTAATTTCTAACCTAAAGAGGATATGCCTATTGCTCCGGTATGGGTCCTTCTTCTTGGTTTACCTTTTCATATGCACATATGGAACTATGTTAAACAAGTGGTGAGTGCAATTGGTACCCCCCTTGAAATGGATTTGGCTACTAGAGGAAGGACGAGGCCAAGCATGACAAAAGTTAGAGTCGAAATCGACCTGCTTAAAGGCCAACCAGACTCTGTTTATGTGGGACAAATATACGAGAATGCTCCTCAGAAAGTTTTTGTTCAAAAATTAGAGTTTGAAGGTGTTCCAAAACACTGTAAGTTTTGTAAAAAGTTGGGTCACAATATGATCAATTGTAGAGCTCTAGAAAGGAAGAAAGCTGCTGAAGCTAGAGAATTGGAAGCTCAAAAAGATATGGCAAATCAGAATGAAGAAGCAAAAGGAAATAAAAAAGACAACAAACTGGATGAATAAGAAAATGGTATTGCTATAGATAATGCTCAAACTAGTGCCAATATGATAAAGAATCAATTGTACCAAAAGAATGGTGCTGAACTGGAGAATGTCGTACAAAGTTCATCAAGTAATATCAAAGACAGAACCAGCAGAAAGATTAAGAAGCGCAAACAGAAGAAACTTCCCAAGAAGAAGGCTAAAGTAATTTTCAAGCCCATTATCAAGCCGTCGAAGTTACAAACAAGGGCAAGAAGAACAACAAAGAGATAACAATGGCTTTACAAGATATAGATAAGGGAAGTGAATATGTTGAGACCAAGGATAAACAGAGGCATCCGAGCAACAATAGAGAGGGGGAAGCTTATAGTCAGGATACATTAATTAGAAATCGAAGCAATAATGAAAACACTAGAACTCCAAATCACAGTGAAGCCAAAGAAGACTATCAGGAATCAATACAAGAAAATGGTGATCAAAATAAAAATGGAGATCAAGAGGAAAAACAAGCAGGAAAGAAATCTCTTACAATGAAAGACTATGTCAATGAATCAACTAGTATACCTTCTGAGATCAGAAACCTTCCTGGGATTGATGTGGTAGTTGATCTCAATCTTGAATCCAATCTAAAACAGGAAAAAAAGGTTACAAGTCAACAAATTGAAGTGACTTCCCCTAATAGGGTGACAGTCATGATTCCGGATGATCAACTTCAAATAGAATCGAATGAAGGTTCTTTCCAGGTCATATGAGGCAAAGAAAAGGGGAAGAAAAAAGGAAAAAAGAACAAAAACAAAGATATTACACCTCCTAAAGGAGAAAACTCATGCTAACTCTTTGAGTTTTCCATGATAAGTGCAATATTCTGGAACATTAAAGGAGTCAATACCAAAAAAGCCTTGTCAAGGTTAAAAAAAACTTATTACCATCTATAAGGCAGAACTTGTTTCCATTCTGGAACCTTTTGCCAGTACCAATGAAATTGAAAGGTGCAGGAGATTCCTTGGCTATCATCATTATATCTCCAATACTAATGGTCAGATTTGGATCATGTGGTCAGGTAACAATATGACCATTGTTTTGAACAATCATGAGCAGCAACTTACTATCAAATTACACTATGGGGCTGCTAATAGTGATCTCTATATCACAGCAGTTTATGCTAAGTGCACTCCTGAAGAAAGGAGAGATCTATAAAGTAGCTTAGAGTGCACTCATCTCCAGGTGAATGGTCCATGGTACATTGGGGGTGATTTCAATGTCATCCTAGACCCCGATGAGAAAAAAGGTGGCACACCACATTGAATGAATAAAAGTCTCGATTTTAATACTTGTATGGATAACTGTGGAGTGATGGATTTGGAATTTGTTGGGCCAAAGTATACATGGTGTAACAATTGAGAACCTAGAAGAAGAATCTGGAAGAGGCTTGGCATAGTGTTTATCAATGATCAATGGTCTCAGGTTTTTCAAAACAACACAGTCAATCACTTGGCTAGAATTGGGTCTGATCATAGACCTATTCTAATTCAATGTCATGATTCTAACCAACAAGGGACTAAATATTTTAAGTTTCTAGATTTCTGGACTAATCAACCATCTTTTTTGCAGGTAGTAGAAGAAGTTTGGAGTAATCAAGTTCAAGGTAACCCTTTGTGGAGACTTCAACAAAATCTCAAAATGCTTAGTAGAAGGCTGACTCAATGGTCTAAAGAAGACATTGGCAATGTCTTTGATCAAGTCTAGTATTGGGAAAACAAAATGCAAGACATTGAGCAAAGTGATCTAAATAACAGTAATGATCACTCTAGGGATGAATTGAATAAAGGCCAAGCAGAATACATTAGATGGCTGGGGATACAAGATGCCATTCTCGGGCAGAAAGCTAAGGTGAATTAGTTTGAAGAAGGTGACACTAATACTAAATATTTTCATAGCACCATCAGAGATAGAAGGAGAAGATTACAAATTCACAGAATTAAAGACCACAGGGGTCAATGGATTGAAGGAGATTCTAACATTGGCAAAGCAGTTGTTCACCACTTTCAATAGTTCTTTAATATCAAACACCACTCCAGGGATCAAGATATCATCAATTGTATCTCTCAGTATATTAATGATGATGACAATGAAACCCTTACTGTCATTCCTGATATTGAAGAGATTAGAGATGTTGTATTCAACATGAGTCCTAATAGTGTAGCTGGGCCGGATGGCTATAATGGAAAATTCTTTCAACACATGCTTGGACATCATTAAGGATGACATTACTGATTTTGTTCAAGATGTCTTCAATGGTAGAAGACTTTCTAAGTTCTTTTCTCATACATGCCTTGCTCTTATTCCTAAAGTGGACTCTCCTAGTAGTTTCTCGGATTTGAGACCTATTAGTTTGAGTAACTTTACGGCCAAGATTATCTCCAAAATGCTATCTAGAAGACTGGATCCTATACTAGGGAAGCTCATATCCGAGAATCAGCGTGGCTTTGTCAAAGGTAGATTGATCACTGAAAACATTCTTTTGGCCCAGGAGATTGCTCAAGGTGTAAACAAGAAGAACAGAGGAGGCAATGTTATTATAAATCTTGACATGGCAAAAGCCTATGACAGAATTTCATGGACCTTCTTGATGGCAGTAATGAGGCAATTTGGCTCCTCCGAAAATTAGATTGACCTTATTTGGGGACTTCTACAGGGAGTTTGGTACTCCATCATTATCAATGGGGCAGAACTGGTTTCTTCACATCTACTCAGGGCCTCAAATAAGGGGACCCTCTATCCCCTTCTTTGTTTATTATTGGAGCTGAGGTTCTTTTCAGATCTCTCAATGAGCTGAATGATTTTATTAGCTTTACTCCTTTTAGCATGGATCACAGAGGGCTAATTATTAACCATTTAGCTTATGCAGATGATATTGTTATTATATGTGAAGGTAACAACATGACTATCAAGCTCATTAAAAAGGTTATTGACAGGTATGAAAAGACATTAGGGCAGAAAGTTAACAATGACAAGAGTTTCTTTATCACAGCTTGTCATGACCCAGAATTTCCACCGCCGGGACAGTGATGGCGCCTAACATTTCACTTGCTAGGCAAGCTAACGTTAAAGAATCATTAAACCAATTCTTATCCCATTCAGTAAATAACATCGAATTAGCTAAGGTGAAATATAATGAGTGCAGAATAATATAAAAACAACATTAATTACTACCACCCGGATTTGGAGTCACAATTCACGAGCATTCTAGAATTTACTACAGGTAATAGTCTGAAAAGAATACAACTATTTGAATGAAAGAAATAGTGGAATAGAAAAGATAGCAGGGACTTCAAGGTGTGTGGATGCCGACATATCTATCTTGAGTCTCCGGATAGCGGTCCAACAGCAAAATCTCGATCAACCCGAGCCGATACCAAAATCTGCACAGAAAGTGCAAAGTACAGTATCAGTACAACCGACCCCATATACTGGTAAGTGTCGAGCCTAACCTCGACGAAATAGTGACGAGGCTAAGGCAAGGTACCTACAAATCAACCTGTACAATTTAACAGTGTATATACAAACAATAGTAATGAAGAGCTAGACAGGAAATATCGGGAGGGGGAAACATACTGGGGGAAATACGAGATAAAGAACTACAGCAGAATAATAGTGGAACAACCAATATGCTACGAATCAATAGGAACATGATTACAGTAAAGGAAAAAATGCATGACATCACCGTTCGTTCTTTTACTCTTAACCTCACCATAAAATCAATAAAAACGGCACGACATCATTCTTTGTGCATTAACTCTCATATCATGGAACGACATCACCCTTCGTGCATTAGCACTTACAATATGGCACGACATCACCCTTAGTGCATTAACACTCACAATATGGCACAGTATCGCCCTTCGTGCTTTAACACTCACAATATGGCACGACATCACCCTTCGTGCATTAACACACACAATATGGCACGGCATCACCCTTCGTTCTTTTACACTCACAATATGACACAACATTACCCTTCATGCATTAACACTCATATATGGTACGACATCACCCTTCGTGCATTAACACTCTCCCTTACCATAATGCAATGCATAAATAACAACAGGGAGATAAAATAACAAGTACAAGCCTTACTTCAACATTTAGCTCCACAATTTCAATCTCAACTTTGACATAAATACTCAATTATCACCAGAAATCCATAAACATGATAAGAACGATTAATTTAACAACACTAGTATAAACACGTAGCAATTAGGCATAGGAAAGGCACAATATAAGAAAAACGGGAAAAAAAGGTAAAATAGGTAAATTGGAGGCGCATAAGTACTCGTCACCTCACATATACGTCACTCACATGAATTTCACATAACAAATAAATCGAGGTTCCTAATTTCCTCAAGTCAAAGTTAGACACAATACTTACCTCGCTCCGAAGGCCACTTAATACGCAATCACAGTTTTTCCTTTAGAATCCACCTCAAAACTACTACTATCTATTCAAAAATGACTTAATAATATCAAATATTGCTAAAGGAATCAATTATATTGCATAAATTTAGATTTCCTAAATTTTCCTCCAAAAAGTCAAAAATCGACCCCAGGCCCGCTTGGTCAAAACCCGAGGTTCGGATCAAAATCCATTTACCCATTCACTCCCGAGCCCGGATATATAATTGGTTTTGGAATCCGATCTCAAATTGAGGTCTAAATCCCCAAATTTTGAAATCCCTAGTTTTTACCCAAACCCCTAATTCTACTATGAAAACTCTAGATTTTAGGTTGAAGATTTATGAAATGAGATGGGTAATTGAAAGAAAATTATTTAGAATCACTTACCAACACTTTGGGGAAGAAAATAACTCTTGAAAATTGCCTCTAGTCCGTTTGGTTATTGAAAAAATGGATTTATGGCCTAAGTTCCGTTTTGATTCTGTTTTAAGTGCTGGGCGACAGTGTTCATCACGTTCCCGAGAACACTGTCACGTTCGCGAAGAGTATAGGTTGCCAAGCCTTCACATTCGCGAGACCTTGCTCGCGTTCGTGAAGGTTACTCTCCATGGCCTTCGCGTTCGCAAGACATTTCTCGTGTTCACGATGAAGGAAAGACCAATCCTCCCCCAGGTCCCCAAGTACTTCGCGTTCGCGATGAGCCGGTCGCGTTCGCGAAGGATACCATCACTTCACGTTTGTGACCAGGCCTTCACATTCGCGAAGAGTAAAAAATCAGCCATCCCAGTTTCTACTTCGCGTTCGCGAGAGTGCCTTCGCGAACGCGAAGAAGGAAACAAGAAGGCACTAGAATCTGCAGAAAACCAGATTTTTCAAAGTCCAAACATCCCGTGGCCTATCCGAAACTCACCCGAGCCCTCGGGGCTCCAAACCAAACATGCACACAAGTCTATAAACATCATACGAACTTGCTCGCGCGATCAAATCGTCAAAATAACACATAGAACTACGAATTTAGCACCAAATCAAATAAAATTCTCAAGAACACTTTAACATTTTTATCTTCACCACCAGATGTCCGAATCACGTCAAACCAACTCCATTTCTCACCAAATTTCACAGATAAGTCATAAATAGTATATTGGACCTATGCGGGCTTCGGAACCAAAATACGGACCTGGTATCAACAAGGCCAGACATCAACCAATTCTTAAAAATAATTAATTTTCAGACTTTTAATTTTTATCAAAAATTCATAGCTCGAGCTAGGGACCTCCGAATTCAATTCCGGGCAGACGTCCAGGTCCCATAATTCGATACGGACCCACCAGAGACCGTCAAAATACAGATCCGGTCCCGTTTACTAAAAATGTTGATTGAAGTCAACTAAAATCAACTTTTAAGGCAAAAATTCTTATTTTCATCAATTTTCAACATAAAAGTTTTCCGGAAACATGCCCGGACTACGCACAAAAATCGAGGAGGGTAAAAATGAGTTTTTTAAGACTTAAGAGCGCAGAATTGAGTTCTAAAACATAAGATGACCTTTTGGGTCATCACATTCTCCACCTCTAAAACAACCGTTCGTCCTCGAACGGACATAGAAAAGTACCTGGGCTGGTGACAAGGTGGGGATATCTACTCCGCATATCGGACTCGGACTCCCAAGTAGTTGCCTCAACAGGCTGACCTCTCCACTATACTCGAACTGAAGGGTAACTCTTTGATCTCAACTGGCGAACTTGTCGGGCTAAAATAGCCACCGACTCCTCCTCGTAAGTCAAATTCTTGTCCAATTGGACAAAGCTGAAATTTAACACATGGGACAGATCACCGTGATACTTTCGAAGCATGGACACATGGAACATGGGATGAAATGACGATAACCCCTGTGGCAATGCAAGCCTGTAAGCCACATCTCCTACCCTCTCTAGAATCTAAAAAGGTTCGATATACCTAGGGGTCAACTTCCCTTCTTTCCGAATCTCATTACACCCTTCATGGGTGATACCCGAAGCAATACTGTCTCTCCGACCATGAATACAACATCACGAACTCTGCGATCGGCATAAATCTTCTTCCTGGACTGAGATGTGCGAAGTCGATCCTGAATAATCTTGACCTTATCCAAGGCATCCTGTACTAAGTCTGTGCCCAACAACCGAGCCTCCCCCGGCTCGAACCACCCAATTGGCGACCCGCACCGCCTACCATATAATGCCTCATAGGGAGCCATCTGAATGCTCGACTGGTAGTTGTTGTTGTAGGCGAACTCCGCAAGGGGCAAGAACTGATCCCACGATCCTCCGAAGTCTATGACACATGCGCGGAGCATATCCTCCAAGATCTGAATAGTGCGCTCGTACTGCCCGTCCCTCTGAGAATGAAATATTATGCTCAGCTCAACCCGCGTACCCAACTCACGCTGTACTACCCTCCAGAAGTATGAGGTGAACTGCGTACCTCGATCAGAAATGATAGATAAGGGCACACCGTGAAGACGGACGATCTCACAATTGTAAATATCTGGCAACCGCTCCGAAGAATAGGTAACTACCACAGGAATGAAGTGCGCTGACTTGGTCAGCCTGTCTACAATGACCCACACTATGTCGAACTTCCTCTGAGTCCGTGGGAGTCCAACAACAAAATCTATAGTGATACGCTCCCACTTCCACTCAGGAATCTCTATCTTCTGAAGTAAACCACCAGGTCTCTGATGCTCACACTTTACCTGCTTGAAATTTAGACACCGAGCTACATATGCAACTATGTCTTTCTTCATCCTCCTCCACCAATAATGCTGCTGCAAGTCCTGATACATCTTGGTGGCACCCGGATGAATAGAATACCGGGAACTGTGGGCCTTCTCAAGAATCAACTCACGAAGTCCATCCATATTAGGCATACAAATACGACCCTGCATCCTCAAAACTCCTTCATCTCCAACAGAAACCTGCTTGGCACCACCGTGCCGCATTGTGTCTCTAAGGACAAGCAAATGAGGATCGTCATACTGCCGATCTCGGATGCGCTCAATCAAAGAAGATCGAGCAACTGTATAAGTTAGAACACGGCTGGGCTCAAAAACATCCAACCTCATGAACTGGCTGGCCAGGGCCTGAACATCCAATGCAAGCGCTCTCTCACCAACTGGAATATAAGTAAGGCTACCCATACTAGCTGACTTTCTACTCAAAGCATCGGCCACCATATTGGCCTTCCCGGGATGATACAAGATGGTGATATCATAATCTTTTAATAGCTCTAACCACCTCCTCTGCCTCAAATTGAGCTCCTTTTGCTTGAACAAATACTGCAAGCTCTGATGATCCATGAATACCTCACATGGCATGCCGTAAAGGTAGTGCCTCCAAATCTTCAGTGCATGAACAATGGCTGCCATCTCTAGATCATGAACTGGGTAATTCTTCTCATGAAACTTCAGCTGTCGTGAAGCATATGCAATAACCTTACCACCCTGCATCAATACTGTACCCAGACCAATACGAGATGCGTCACAATATACTGTATAAGATTCTGAACCTGTGGGTAACACCAATACCAATGCTGTAGTCAAAGCTGTCTTGAGCTTCTGAAAGCTCGCTTCATACTCGTCTGACCACCTGAACGGGGCACCCTTCTGGGTTAACCTGGTCAACGGGGCTGCTATGGATGAAAACCCCTCCATAAATCGAAGGTAATAGCCCGCCAAACCCAGGAAACTACGGATCTTTGTAGCTGATGTAGGTCTAGGCCAGTTCTGAACTGCCTCAATCTTCTTAGGGTCGACCTGAATACCCTTTGCCGATACAATGTGACCCAAGAAAGCAACTGAACTCAATCAGAACTCGCATTTTGAGATCTTAGCATATAACTGGTTGTCTCCCAGAGTTTGAAGAACGATCTGAAGATGTTGCTCATGCTACTCTCGGTTGTGGGATTAGATCAAAGATATCATCAATAAACACAATCACAAAGGAATCCAAGTAGGGCTTGAACACCCGGTTCATCATATCCATGAATGCTGCTGGGGCATTTATTAGCCCAAACGACATTACTAGAAACTCATAATGCCCATATCGAGTCCGAAAAGTTGTCTTAGGGACATCAGATGCCCTAATCCTCAGCTGGTGGTAGCCAGATCTCAAATCAATCTTCGAAAATACCTGGGCACCCTGAAGATGATCAAATAAATCATCAATCCTCGGTAATGGATACTTGTTCTTGATGGTGACTTTGTTCAACTGCCGATAATCTATACACATCCTCATCGATCCATCTTTCTTCTTCACAAACTACACAGGTGCACCCCAGGGCGAGATACTAGGTCTAATGAAGCCCTTATCAAGCAAATCCCGCAACTGTTCCTTCAATTCTTTCAACTCTTGTGGGGCCATGCGGTATGGCAGAATGGAAATGGGCTGAGTGCCCGGGGCCAAATCAATACGGAAATCAATATCCCTGTCGGATGGCATCCCCGGCAGGTCTGCACGAAACACCTATGGATACTCACGAACAACTGGCACTGAATCCATGGATAGAACCTCCGCACTAGAATCACGGACATAAGCCAAATAAGCTAGACACCCCTTCTCGACCATCTGTCAAGCCTTCACATAAGAGATAACCCTGCTGGTAGAATGGATAAAAATCCCTTTCCACTCTAATCGAGGCAACCCCTGCAAGGCTAAGGTCACCGTCTTGGCGTGACAATCTAATATAACATGATAAGGTGATAGCCAATCCATACCCAGTATGACATCAAAATCAACCATATAGAGGAGTAGAAGATCTACACGAGTTTCAAGACTCCCAATGGTGACCACACACGAACGATAAACATGATCTACAACTATAGCATCCCCCACTGGCGTGGACACATACACAAGAGCACTCAAAGAATCACGGAGCACAACCAAATATGAAGCAAAATAGGAAGACACATATGAGTAAGTAGATCCCGGATCAAATAGAACTGAAGCATCTCTACTGCAAACTGAAACATTACCTGTGATAACAACGTCAGATGACTCAGCATTAGACCTGGCTGGGAAAGCATAACACCAGGGCTGGGCCCTACCACCCTGAACTACGTCCCTGGGATGACCTCTAACTGGCTGGTCTCCACTTCTAACGGCCTGACCTCCACCTCTAACAGTCTGGCCTCTACCTCTAGCTACCTAACCCCTGCCTCTAGCTGGCTGAGTAGGTGGTGCAGCAACTGGTGCTGGAACCATGGCACGAGAAATTTGATGTTGTGAGCTGCCCGTTGCCCGAGGGCAAAATCTAGCAATGTGCCTCGGATTACCACAAGTATAACATAATCTCGGTTGCTGTGACTGCTAACCCTGAAACTGACCCTGTTGACCTGAGTAACCACCCTGATAACTCTGGAGTGGAGGTGCATTAATAGGAGCTGGTGGTGCACTATAGGCTAGCTGGTCGGAATAATGCATCTGAGGGCCACGACCACCTGAGGCACCGTGGGATGCCTGGAGTGCTGAATGAAATGGCCTAGGAGGATGGCCTCTACCAAAGGTAACCCTGCCTCTAGATGAGGCACCGCTGAACTCACCGGAATGACGAGGTCTCTTGTCAGACCCCTGACCTCCCTAAGTAAGAACCATCTCGACTCGTCTGGCGACATTGACAGCCTCCTGAAAAGAAATCTCACTCCAGTCTCCTTATCCATCTACAATCTGATAAGCTGAGCAAGTCCATCAATAAACCTCCTCACCCTCTCTATATCGGTGGGAAGCAGAAGAATAGCATGATGGGCCAAATCCACAAAATGGCTCTCATACTGAGTAACAGTCATACTGCCCTACTGGAGACGCTCAAACTGACGACGATGCTCCTCTCTCAATGTGATAGGCATAACCTTCTCTCTGGCACGGCCTCGACCTCTGCCCCTCGTAGGAGCTACCACTGGAGGCTCTAACTACTGCTCAACTGAGGAAGCGGTACGTGTTCTTGCCATCTGCGAGAGAATAAGAGTAGAAGAGTTCAATCAGTATTGAGAAAACAAAATCACACGACAAAGAAGAATAGAAGTGAAATTTGTTCCTAAACTTCATAGCCTCTGGAAGATAAGCACAGACGTCTCCGTACCGATCCTCCAGACTCTAATAATCTTGCTCGTGAATTGTGAGACCTAGTCAACCTAGTGCTAAGGATACTAACTTGTCACGACCTGGAATTCCCACCGTCGGGACCGTGATGGCGCGTAATATTTCACTTGCTAGGCAAGACAACGTTAGAGAATCATTAAACCAATTCTTATCCCATTCAGTAAATAACAGCAAATTAGCTAAGGTGAAATATAATGAGTGCGGAATAATATAAAAACTGCATTAATTACTACCACACGGATCTGGAGTCACAATTCATGAGCATTCTAGAATTTATTACAAGTAATAATCTGAAAGGAATACAACTGTTTGAATGAAAGAAACAGTAGAACAAAAAAGATAGACGGGGAGTTCAACGTCTATGGACGACGACAGATCTACCTTGAGTCTCCGGATAGCGGTCCAACAGAAAAATCTCGATCAACCCGAGCCGGTACAAAAATCTGCACAGAAAGTGCAGAGTGCAGTATCAGTATAACCGACCACATGTACTGGTAAGTGTCGAGCCTAACCTCGACGAAGTAGTGATGAGGCTAAGGCAAGGCACCTACAAATTAACTTGTACAATTTAACAGTGTATATACAAACAACAGTAATGAAGAGCTAGACAGGAAATATCGGGAGGGGGAAACATACTGGGGAAATACGAGAAAAAAAACTACAGCAGAATGATAACTGGAACAACCAATATGCTACGAATCAACAGGAACATGATTACAGTAAAGGAAAAAATGCACGGCATCACCTTTCGTGCTTTTACTCTCAACCTCACCATAAAATCAATAAATATGGCACGACATCACCCTTCGTGCATTAACTCTCATATCATGGCACGACATCACCCTTCGTGCATTAGCACTCACAATATGGCATGACATCACCCTTCGTGCATTAACACTTACAATATGGCATGTCATCAACCTTCGTGCTTTTACACTCACAATATGGCACGACATCACCCTTCGTGCATTAACACTCACAATATGACACGACATCACCCTTCGTGCTTTTACACTCACAATATGGCACAACATCACCCTTCGTGCATTAACACTCACAAAATGGTACGACATCACCCTTCATGCATTAACACTCCCCCTTACCATAATGCAATGCATAAATAACAACAGGGAGATAAAATAACAAGTGCAAGCCTTACTTCAATATTTAGCTTCACAATTTCAATCTCAACTTTGACATAAATACTCAATTATCACCAGAAAATCCATAAACATGATAAGAACGTTCAATTTAACAACAATAGAATAAACACGTAGCAATTAGGCATAGGAAAGAGACAATATAAGAAAAACGGGAGAAAACAGGGAAAACAGGTAAATTGGCGGCGCATAAGTACTCATCACCTCACATATACGCCGCTCACATGAATTTCACATAACAAATAGTCTAAGGTTCTTAATTCCCTCAAGTCAAAGTTAGACACAACACTAACCTCGCTCAGAAGGCCACTTAATACTCAATCACAGCTTTTTCTTTAGAATCCACCTCCAAACCACTCGTATCTATTCAAAAATGACTCAATAATATCAAATATTGCTAAAGGAATTAATTATATTGCATAAATTTAGATTTCCTAAATTTTCCTTCAAAAAGTCAAAAATTGACCCCGGGCCCGCTTGGTCAAAACCCGAGGTTCGGACCAAAATCCATTTACTCATTCACTCACGAGCCCGGATATATAATTGGTTTTGGAATCCAACCTCAAATTGAGGTCTATATTCCCAAATTTCCGAAATCCCTAGTTTTTACCCAAACCCCTAATTCTACCATGAAAACTCTAGATTTTAGGTTGAAAGTTTATGAAATTAGATGGGTAATTGAAAGAAAAAGGTTTAGAATTGCTTACCAACACTTTGGGGAAGAAAATAACTCTTGAAAATTGCCTCTAGTCCGTTTGGTTATTGAAAAAATGGATTTATGGCCTATGTCCCGTTTTGATTCTGTTTTAAGTGCTGGGCGACAGTGTTCATCGCGTTCCCGAGAACACTGTCGCGTTCACGAAGAGTATAGGCTTCCAAGCCTTCGCGTTCGCGAGCCCTTGCTCGCGTTTGTGAAGGTTACTCTCCCTGACCTTCGCGTTCGCGAGTCATTGCTCGCGTTCGCGATGAAGGAAAGACCAACCCTCCCCCAGGTCCCCAAGTGCTTCGCATTCGCGATGAGCCGGTCGCGTTCGCGAAGGGTAAATCCCCCATCACTTCGCGTTCGTGACCGGGCCTTCGCATTCGCAAAGAGTAAAAAATCAGCCATCCCAGTTTCTACTTCGCGTTCGCGAGAGTGCCTTCACGAACGCGAAGAAGGAAACCAGAAGGCACCAAAATCTGCAGAAAACCAGATTTTTGAACGTCCAAACACCCGTGGCTTATCCGAAACTCACCCGGGCCCTCGGAGCTCCTAACCAAACATGCACATAAGTCTAAAAATATCATACAAACTTTCTCGCGTGATTAAATCGCCAAAATAACACCTAGAACTACGAATATAGCACCAAGTTAAATGAAATTCTCAAGAACACTTTAAAATTTCTATCTTCACCACCGGACGTCCGAATCACGTCAAACCAACTCCGTTTCTTACCAAATTATACAGATAAGTCATAAATAGTATATTAGACCTATACCGGGCTCCGAAATCAAAATACAGACCGGGTATCAACAAGGCCAAACATCAACCAATTCTTAAAAATAATTAATTTTCAGACTTTTAATTTTTATCAGAAATTCATAACTCGAGCTAGGGACCTCCGAATTTGATTCCGGGCAGACGCCCAGGTCCCATAATTTGATACGGACCCACCGGGACTGTCAAAATACAAATCCGGGCCAGTTTACTAAAAATATTGACCAAAGTCAACTAAAATTAACTTTTAAGGCAAAAATTCTTATTTTCATTAATTTTCAACATAAAAGTTTTCCTGAAACACGTCCGGACTGTGCACGTAAATCGAGAAGGGTAAAAACGAGATTTTTCAGGCTTAAGAGCGCAGAATTGATTTCTAAAATATAAGATGACCTTTTGGGTCATAACACGACTCCTCACACTTGTGCCAACAGAATCAATAGAATAAGAAATGCCACTGATTTTATGGATAAGTCTTTCCCATTTACTTATTTGGGATGCCCTATATATTATGGGAGAAAGACAAGTAGTCTCTTTAATGGTATGCTCTCCAAATTTATCAAAAAGCTCAATAGATGGCAGGCCAATATGATGTCTCTTGGGGGGAGAATGATCTTGGTCAAACATGTTCTGCAGTCTTTTCCCACCTATATATTGTCTACTATGAATCCTCCTAAAGAAATTACTAAGATCATGGAGAAATACTTTGCTAATTTCTTTTGGGGATCCAATGAAGGTAGAAATAAATATCATCGGTCTTCATGGAACAATCTTTGTCTCCCTAAAGATGAGGGAGGAGCTGGTGTCAGGAAAATGGAGGACATCATTGACACACTTAGCATCAAAAGGTGGTGGATATTCAGAACTCAACCTTCCCTTTGTGCTACCTTTCTCAAGAATAAATACTAAAAAAGAGCTCATCCGGTGAATAAAGGACTAAGTCCAGTGAATTCTCATATATGGAGAATATGTTAAAGATCAGAGACAAAGTGGAGCATAACATTAAATGGGGAGTTCAAAAAGGTAATTGCAGCTTCTGGTGGGACAACTGGACCGACAAAGGTGCATTAGCCAATCTCTCACAAAGTGGTGGTAGGTCTGCTAAAGTACAGGTGAAGCAGTTCTTGAATAATGGAGGATGGAATATTGACAAACTTAATGAAGTTCTCCCTGTTCATCTTACTGACAGCATTGTTCAATTGGACATTGGTGATCCGAATGAAGATGACTTTCATGTTTGGATTATTTCTAATAATGGGCATTACTCTTCTAATTCAGCATGTCAATCTATTAGATTTAAAAAGCAAAAGAATAATTTTATAAACAAAATATGGCATAACTCTATCCCATTTAAAATTTCTTTATCACTTGGAGACTGTTTAAAAATAGATTGTTGTTTGATGATGTTATAGGCAGATTTGACACTAATATCATTTCTAGATGTTCATGTTATTCTTCTGCGCAGGTGGAGACAGTGCAACATATTTTCAATAGTAGTGATGCAGCCAATTTTATTTGGAATTACATTGGGAATGCACTTGGAATTAAACACCAACAAGAACCAGTAATTGCTATATTCAAGAGATGGTGGGAGACAAGCGCCAACAATAGAGTGCATAATCAAATCCTACAGATAGCTCCCATGTTCATTTGTTGGGAACTTTGGAAGCAGAGAAATGCGTGTAGATATGGAAAGCAAAAGAAGTTTCAACTAAACAACATGAGACATCAAAGTATTTGGACCTCAAAAGCAATAATTTCCAAACATATTCTTGGGGACTATACTCATCTGGAATGGCCCTTATTATGCGAAAAAATTGAGAGACTCAGGCCATCGCAAAAATAGATGCAAGTTATATGGGAACCCCCTTTGCCGGGAACTGTCAAGGTTAATACTGATAGTAGCTTTAGCAAGGAAAGTGAAAAAGCGGGCATCAGTGGGGTGGTTAGGGACTGCCATGGTGATCTCATTATGGCCTTTTCTATACCCATCAATTGTTATAGTAACAATATGGCGGAGGCAAAAACAGCTGAGTTTGGAGGGAAATGGTGTAACAAAAATGGATACACTAATTTTTCTCTTGAACTTGACTCAATGGTTATTGCTAATATGCTTACAGAAAGAGACACCAACAATTTGAAGATCAAGCTGGTAATTGATAGAGAAAACATGCTAGAGTTAATGTTAAACATTACTTCAGAGAAGGTAATCAGGTAGCAGATTGTCTTGCAAAATTGGCTACCACCACAAGTCAGAGGAGAATGTTCCATTCATTCTAACAACTGTCCAATAGTGCTAAAGGACCTTTCCTCTTAGATAAATGACAGCTTCCTAGTATAAGGACGAAGTATGAAAAATCTAATTTCTTCGTTAGTTAATATGTTCATAGTTTCTCAAGAAGAAGACCTTATATATAAACCTCCTTTCATGTTATTCTTTTGGGGTGATGGTATCACCGCTGTTGTATTTTTCTGAGGTAAGGTCTAGTCCTTCTCTTGTACTTTTTTGAATATAACACAACCTAGATAGCTGTCTGGGAAATTTTATAATTAAAAAAAAAAATAAACTTACTTGAAATGTCAGCTCAAAAAGAAAAACAAACAAATAAAAGACAAGAAAGCATATTAACCACACATGATACTCATGGGTGCTTCTCGGGCGGATCAGGTGGATAATTAAGCTTAACAGTTCGGCTTAACGATTATCGGATTATAAATGAAGTAATTCGCTAGCCATCCAATAAGACAACATGCAAATTGGTATTAGATTAACAATTATCCGGCGGTTATCGGGCGGCTTATCGGCTAAACCAAATAGAAATCTTTTGCACAATCATTCAATCAATACCAAACAGTTTCAAATCAATGCCAAATTTTTAATACCATCTAAGATCTAACCAAACGGTATTTTTTAATTGAAGAATCTTCAAGACTACTCATACTGTCATACACGTATTAACCAAATTTTTAATACCATCAAGATTACTCATACAGACATACACGTATTAATCATTGAGATTTCGATTTTTCGACTTCTTAGTTTTTAGTTCAAGAGAGAGACGAGACTGACGACTTCTCTGCCTCTGGTGCCTGCGGACAATTGAGAATTAGAAAATAGAAATTAAGGATTTCGCCATTTAGGGTTTCAATAGTACTTTATATACATAGGGGTAAAAGTGTAAATATAAAAATTTTTAACGGGTTAACTGTTTACCCGATAAGAAAATTGAGTAATCCGCCCCAAACTGTTAAGCCGTTAATTATAAAATCTCAATCTGTTCACCATCCATTATCCCGATAATCCGATACCAATAAGCCAATAAGCTATCGGTTCAGTTATCGATTTCGGTTACGTTTTGAACAGCCCTAAATTGATACTTGATACTTCCTCTGGTCTTTTTTATTTTTTAACAATTATATTTGGTATCTGGAACGCAGTGACCCAGCTAACAATTCGCACACACATATATAGAGCCCATTTAAAGTGGAAGCATTTTTACCAAGGATATTTTCATTCGGAAGACTCGAATCTAATACCTCTGATTAAAGGTATAATATGTTAATAATATCTACTCCTCACATTAGCCATTTGCAATTAAGTAACCAACTTTTCAAGAAAATATTAATTATAAAAGTTATTTGACTACATTGTCTTCTTGATTCTTCGATCACCCAATTCTTTTACTTTTTGTTGGACTTTTACTAGTGTAGTAAATAAGGAAATTTTGAAAAAGATAATTAATTCTTTCTTAATTTTTCAAACGACAATAGTTTAGAATAGTTACTGTTATCAATAGATAGGATCTGAAGGAATAACTATCTTTGGTGAGTTGTCAGAATACAACCTTTGGGTAATTTATTATTTTCCCTTTTTTGTATAACGACTTGTTCTTTTCTTTAGTTACTTACTTATCTTATAATACCTTTTCAGGATTTCTATTTCTTTATAAAGATCAAGTGTTTTATGCTATACACTGATCATTTTTACTACCCAGAACAATATATATGGCAAAAATAGGGTTGCACGTAATGGTCGAGTTATTCTCCCCTTTATGTGAAAGTAGAGTTTTGGCTCAACTATATTGTGGTTGGCTATGTCCCTAATAAAAAAGGAATTTGAATTTTGTTTTATGTTATAAGTGAATTAAGATCCTAAAAAATAACGATATTTAATATAGATAGGAGAAAATTGATAATAAGACTGACATACCAACATGATCTATATTCAGTAGATCGAAACAAGATTGTGCAGATCAATTTTAAAGCAATTTAAAATTTAAAGTATATATTCTTTTTAAGAAAAAACAGAAAACGAATCAAAGTGCAAAGCTTCCAAGGATGGAAGATAAATGATGAAATTACGGGTTGTAAATGGCTTTATTCATATTAATTATTTCTTTGACTTACATTTTTTACGTTTTGTATTTGCGACAATTACTAGTTTGACAGCTAAAATCTCAATCGGCGTGTATCATGTTATTACCTTTGTTCTTTTCTGCGCTATTGCCGGTTGGCACGATAAAACACAGAAAAAATCAAATTCTTTTTATCATTGATAAACATGCATTCCAAAGGAAATTCGCTTTAACAATATGACATACTTTCAAATATCAACGATATGATAAACATGGGTTCAAAAAGATATCAAAAAAACAAATTTCGCTTCGACGATATAATAAACAAACGATCACACAGATTATTCATAAATGACAAATCAATAAGGATTTTAAAACTTCAAAATGACATGAAAATCGAAGGACATAATGAGGATTATAATATTTTACCCCTTTTTGCTGAAAAGAAATATATTTACCTACACGTCATTATGGTTGTCACAAAAAGACATCCTAGTAAAGGTTATATGCATTTGGATTTCTACATAAAATACCTATAGAATTTTCTTCAAATACTTTTATTCACGTATTGTTAATATACTATATTAGAATTATATTTCTAAAATATTCTTATTCACGTATTTTTAACATGACATATTTTTATTTTGTATTTTAGTGTCGTATATATTAATAAATTCCAATATAAATATTATCAATTTTATAATAGATTTTTTGTTTCTAATATTAAACTTCGCACCACGTGGCACATGTTCCGAGGATGTCACGACCCAAATTTCCTCTCCGTCTGACGTCGTGACAGCACCTAGTCTCTACGACTAGGTAAGCCTAATATTTGCGGAATAATGAAAAGAAAACATAATTTAGCAACTAACTGTTCAAAATACATAGCAATCCCAAAACCCTGAACATCGTGAATCACAAACTACAGAAGGAAAATCTAGTGTCTCTATACATCAGAGTCTAACAAAGAAAAAATACAGAACATAATGGACATGAGAAAGAGTAGAAGGGGACTTCGAGGATCTGCGGACGCGACAGATATACCTTGAAGCCTCCAAAGTTGTCCCGGCTCACTGATAGTGCGGCTGATAAGGCGTACCTGGATCTGCACACGAAAAACATGTGCAGAGAGTAGCATGAGTACACCACAATCGATACCCAATAAGTACCAAGCCTAACCTCGGTCGAGTAGTGACGAGGTCAGGTCAGGGCCCTACTGGTAAATATATAATAAAACAAGATAGAATGTAATACCGCAGTAAAATAAAGGCTAAAATTTAAGAAGAATGAAATCACAGAAGGTAACGGCTCAGTACACGGAAACACAACAGGGGATCTCCCGAGATACCGTCTCGTAGTCCCAAACGTAAATGTGCAGTGCAGGGGAATCTCCCAGAATACCGTTCCGTAGTCCCAAAGTAAATATACAATACAGGAGGATCTCCCGAAATACTGTTCCGTAGTCCCAAAGTAAATATGCAATACAGGAGGATCTCCCAAAATACCGTTCCGTAGTCCCAAAGTAAATATGCAGTACAGGAGAATCTCCCGGAATACCGTTCCGTAGTCCCAAAGTAAATATGCAGCGAAAACAATAGAATTCAATAGTTACGGCACGAAATTCTATAGTTCAACCTAAGTATCAGTTAAGGAAAGACATGTAAATTCACTAAACATGCTGCACGTAGTTCAAGTAAACAGTTTAGGCAAGTAGGCATGCTATTCTAATCTAGCAGGATACTACACATGCTGATGAAACTCAATTAAGAAAGAAAATCAGGTTATTACTTAGTAGAAAATCGGATTTTTACACAATTAGCCCGTGTACGTACTCGTCACCTCATGTACACGGCGCTCATATATCAAAAATAGTACAAATCTTACGGGGAGTTTTTCGACACAAGGTTAGGCAAGCCACTTACCTCGAACCAGGCTCAATCAATCGGAAATAATGCCTTTTTCATGAATATCCGACTCCGAATGGCCCAAATTGTCACGACCCAAACTAACCCTTGTCGTGATGGTGCCTGTCGTGGAACTAGGCAAGCCGACTCATTTCCAAAACAAACTGATATTTTTATTTTCAAAGATAATTTCAATGCTATTTAACATAAAACCTTCGTAAAGGAGTTCCAATCAAAATAAAAGTGCGGAAGGAAAAGTCCGACATCGGGGTGTCACTAGTCATGAGCATCTACTATAATTTGTCTAACAATATCAAGGATAACTAAGCCTGAAAAATAGCTAATACACCTAGAGGAAGATAAGAGGGAGAAGAGCAGGGGCTGCGATCGCCAAACAGCTACCTTGCTATCTCCAAGAAAAATCTGCAACCAGAACAATCAATAACCGCTACCGTGTCCAGCTACACCTGAATCTGCACACAAGGTGCATGGAGTAACGTGAGTATGCCAACTCAGTAAGTAACAACAATAAATAAATAGCCAACTCAGTAAGTAACAACAATAAATAAATACTGAGCAGCAGTGATGAGCAATAAAGCATACAACATTCATATCAGGAAAACTCAGTAAAATACCACATGCTTTTAAAATCAGGATTTGAATCAAAAATCTCGTTTAAACCCAGTTACAGTAAAAAAATCATTTAAAGATATTTTTCAAACAGAGGAAAAATGCAAAGGTGAGCAAAATGGTAAAATCATGAAGAGCCCCTTGGGCAAAACATCACTCATATACAGCCCCTCGGGCAAACCTCACAGTCACTCTTTCCACTCCCACTCGGTCATACCTGACAATCACTCATGCCTCCCAGTCACTCAGCACTCAGCACTCGACACTCGCACTCAGTAGGTACCTGCGCTCACTGGGGTGTGTACAGACTCCGGAGGGGCTCCTTCAGCCCAAGCGCTACAATCTGCACGGATAACTCACGTGCTGCACGGACAACTCACGTGCTATAATAATAAAGTATGATGCAGGCAGGCAGCCCCGATCCACACTCATCCTCACAATCAGGCCCTCGGCCTTACTTAGTCTTAAACCTCTCAAGCCACTCGGACATTTCAGTAAAACAGAGCATTCGACCTAAATACATTTATATGCATCAAAATAGAGTCATAAAATCGAGTTATTCAGTAAACAAGTATAACCATGACTGAGTATAGATTTTAAATCGAAAACAGTGGGAGGATAGTAAGCAAAGGCCCCTAAGGGTCCAAACAGCATTGGTACACGGCTCAAACATGGCATTTATCCCAATTTACAGAAACTCTGTCTAAAACATATAAGTATCATATAGTTTCAACAAAATATGCAACTTTACAGTTGCTACGGGACGGACCAAGTTATAAATCCCCAACGGTGCACGCCCACACGCCCATCACCTAGCATGCGCGTCACCTCAAAATAGTAGAATGATACGAAATCCGAGGTTTCATACCCTCAGGACTAGATTTACAATCGTTACTTACTTCAAGCCGTGAAATTATTATTCTGCAATGTCTTTTCCTCGTGAATTGGTCTCCAAACGCCTCGAATCTGGTCACAAATAATTCGTTTCAATCAATAAAATTCATTGGAATTAATTCCATAAGAAAATAATGATTTTCCATTAAACATCCAAAAATTAGCTCAAAAATTGCCCGTGGGGCCCGTGTCTCGGAACTCGACAAAAGTTATAAAATTCGGAAGCCCATTTAACCACGAGTCTAACCATACCAATTTTACCAAAATCCGACCCCAACTCGACCCTCAAATCTTCAATTTAAACCAAGAGGGTTTTCAAATTTTCCCAACTCAATTCACCAATTAAATGATAAAAACAACCATGGATTCGGGTAATTTAACCAATATTGAGTTAAGAACACTTACCCCGTTATTTCCTCTTAAACTCACTGCCCAGGCTTTTCTTCTTCGCGAACGCGGTCAGTGCATCGCGTTCGCAAAGCACAAAATAGCTCCCGTTCAAATTCCTACTTCGCGAACGCGACATCACCTTCGCGTTTGCGAAGCACAAAATGCCTCTGCCTCAATGCCTTCTATGCGAATGCGTTCGACCTATCGCGAACACGATGCTTCGTTCCCCCTCACTACGCGAACACGACACCCCCTCGCGAACGCGTAGACCAATTGCCTGGGGTCCTCGGCTGCTTCCTCTCTTCTTCGCGAACACGTAACATCTCTCACGTTCGCGATGCACACCCAGTCCACCCTTCGCGAACGCGGAGAGAAAATATTGCCAGCCTCTCAGTTCCTCTTCGCGAACGCGAGGCTCCACTCGCGAACGTGATGAAGGAAACCAGATGGTGCATCAAAAAAATTCCAGCAGAGTTCCAAGTTCATAATCCAACCCGTTAACCATCCGAAACTCACCCGAGCCCCTCGGGACCACAATCAAATATACTAACAAGTCCTAAAATATCACACGGACTTAGTCGAACCCTCAAATCACCTCAAACAACGCTAAAACCATGAATTACACCCCAATTCAAGCCTAATGAACTTTGAAATTTCTATAAACGACTCCGGAACCTATCAAATCACGTCCGATTGATCTCAAATTTTGTACACAAGTCATAAATGACATAACAGAGATATTCCAATTTTCAGAATCGGATTCCGACCCCGATATCAAAAAGTCAACCCCCGGTCAAACTTCTCAAAAATTAAACTTTCGGCATTTCAAGCCTAATTCCTCTACGGACCTCCAAACAATATTTCGGACACGCTGCTAAGCCCAAAATTACCATACGGAGCTATTGGAATTATCAGAATTCAAATTCGAGGTTGTTTACACATAGGTCCATATCCGGTCCACTTTTATAACTTAAGTTTTTTCAATTATGAGACTAAGTATCTCATTTCACTCCGAGTTCCTTCCGGACCCGAACCAACTAACCCGATAAGTCATAAATCAATTGCAAGACAAAAATTGAGAAGTAAATGGGGGAACAGGGTTATAATATTCAAAGCAACAGGCCGGATCGTTACACAAATCTAGCCAAAAATAATTACATATCATAAATACAACTATAATAACTAATCTAATTAATGAAATAAAGATTTTAATAAAAATTTCGAAATCCGTCCTTAAAAGTCGACCCGGGCCCACATCTCGAAATCGGGTAAAAGTCACAAAATACGAACACCCATTCACTCACGAGTCTAACCATATCAAATTTACTAAAATTCGACACCAAATGGTCCTTCAAATCCTCAAATTAAACTTTCCAAATCCCTAGTCTCAAACTCCAAAATTCTACCTTAAATACAGACTAACTAGATGGATAAATAAATGGGGACGCAAGATTATTGATCAAAATAAGCACAAGGGACTTACCTCACGAAATCTCTCGAAAATGCTCTCAAAAATCGCCCTAAACCGAGTTTGCAAAGTCCAAAATGACAAAAATCACGAAGCCCTTCGATTTTAAGCACTGCCCAGGCATTTCCGCACCTGCGGAGCCTGGGCTCCCACCTGCGGGTGCGCTTATGCGAACAAAATGACCGCTTCTGCGCAAATCACTTACCCCCTATGCCTCCGCACCTGCGATAAAAGGGCCGCACCTGCGCGTGCGCACCTACAGAAATCATGTCCGCTTCTGCGGTCTATCTTCGCACCTGCGGTCAGCCTTGCGCATCTGCGGGCATCGAAGATGCGGCTTTTTCTACACACCTGCGACCCCTGACTAATCCACCCATTCCTCTTTTGCGCCAATTTGCTCGCACCTTCGGGCTCGAACCTTCAAACAGACTTGCACAGGTGCGATTACACCAGAACCAGCACCAGAAAAATCTTCCAAGTCCAAATATAATCCGATAACCATCCAGAACTCACCCGAGCCCTCCCGGGACCTCAACCAAACATACCGAATAGTCCTAAATCACCATACAAACTTAGTCGAGCCCTCAAAATACATAAAACAACGCTAAAATCACGGATCACCCCTAATTCAAACTTAAGGAACTTGAAACTTCAAAATTCTACAACCGATGCCGAAACCTATCAAACCACGTCCGATTGACCTTAAATTTTACACACAAGTCATAAGCAACATTACAGACCTATTCCAACTTCCTGAATCGTAATCCGACCTTGATATCAAAATTTCCACTACCGGTCCAAATCTCCAAAAATTTGATTTTCGCCATTTCAAGCCTAAATAAGCTACGGACCTCAATAACACAATCCGGACACGCTCCTAAGTCCAAAATCACCCAACTGAGCTAACGGTACCGACGAAACTCCATTCCAGAGTTGTCTTCACACAGTTCCGGCTACGGTCAAAATTCTAAGACTTAAGCTCCCGTTTTAAGGACTAAGTGCCCCAACACACTCCGAAACCAAAAACAAAACCTTCCAGCAAGTCACATAAGCAGAAAAAGATACGGGGGAAACAGTAAATAGGGGATCGGGGCTATTACTCTCAAAATGACCGGCCAGGTCATTACATCCTTCCCTTCTAAAAACAATCGTTCATCCTCAAACGAGCATAAAGACATACCTGTAGTGGTGGAAATGTGAGGGTAACGGCTGCGTATGACATGCTCGGTCTCCCAAGTTGCCTCCTCGACCAGCTGACCCCTCCACTGAACCTTTACTGAAGCAATGTTCTTTGACCTTAGCTTTCTGACCTGCCTGTCTAAAATAGCCATTGACTCCTCAACATACGATAGATCCTGTCTAACTGGACTGACCTGAAATCTAACACATGAGAAAGATCGTCGTGATACTTCCGGAGCATCGAAACATAAAACACCGGATGAAGTCCTGCTAGACTGGGAGGTAAGGCAAGCTCATAAGCAACTTCTCCAACTCGTTGTAACACCTCAAAGGGACCAATAATCCTTGGGCTCAGCTTGCCCCTCTTTCCGAACCTCATAACGCCTTTCATAGGTGAAACTCGGAGCAAGAACCTCTCTCCAACCATGAATGCAACATCGCGAACCTTCCGGTCTGCGTAACTCTTCTGTTTGGACTGGGCTGTGCGAAGTCTACCCTGAATCACCTTAACCTTCTCCAAGGCATCCTGAACCAAGTCTATACCCAATAATTTAGCCCCGCCCGGCTCAAGCCATCCCACTGGGGACCGACACCGCCTACCATATAGAGCCTCATATGGTGCCATCTAAATACTGTACTGATAACTGTTGTTGTAGGAAAACTCCGCAAGTGGCAAAAACTGGTCCCAAGCACGCCCAAAATCTATCACACAAGCGCAGAGCATATCCTCCAGTATCTGAATAGTATGCTCGGACTCTCCATCCGTCTGAGGGTGAAATGCTCTGCTCAACTCAACCCGAGTACCCAACTCGTACTGTACGGCTCTCCAGAACCGTGATGTAAACTGCGTACCCTGGTCAGAGATGATAGATACCGATACGCCATTAAGTCTGATGATCTCATGGATATAAATTCGAGCCAACTTTTCGGAGGAATAGGTAGTCATCACAGGAATAAAATGAAACGACTTGGTCAGCCTATCCACAATCACCCAAACTGCATCAAACCTCCGCTGAGTCCATGGGAGTCCAACAATGAAATCCATAGTGATCCTCTCCCATTTCCATTCCGGAATCTCCAACTTCTGAAGCAACCCACCTGGCCGATGATGCTCATACTTCACCTGCTGGCAATTTAGGCACCGAGTAACATACTCCACTATGTCCTTCTTCATCCTCCTCCACCAGTAATGCTGCCTCAGGTCCTGATATCTTTGCGGCACCCGGATGAATAGAGTACCGCGAACTGTGAGCCTCCTGGAGAATCAACTCACGCAAACCATCTACATTGGGTGCACATAGCCTGCCATGCATCCTCAATGCACCATTATCTCCAATAGTGACCTCCTTCGCATCACCGTGCTGGACTGTGTCCTTAAGGACAAGCAGATGGGGGTCATCATACTGACGCTCCCTAATACGATCATAAAGAGAAGACCGAGAGATCACACAAGCCAATACTCGACTCGGCTCAGAAATATCCAATCTCACAAACTGGCTGGCTAAGGCCTGAACATCCAATGTCATGGGCCTCTCTGTTGCTGGTAGATATGCTAAGCTCCCCAAACTCTCTGCCCGACGACTCAAAGTATCGGCCACCACATTGGCCTTCCTAGGGTGGTACAAAATGGTGATATCATAATCTTTAAGCAGTTCCAACCACCTCCTCTGACGCAAATTAAGATCCTTCTGCTTGAACAGATGCTGCAGACTCTGGTGATCGGTGTAAATCTCACAAGGAACACCATACAAATAATGGTACCAAATCTTCAAGACATTTACAATAGCTGCTAACTCAAGGTCGTGGACAAGATAGTTCTTTTCATGCACCTTTGTCTGGACGCGTAGGCAATCACCCTACATTCCTGCATACCGTGTCGAGGCCAACTCGCGACGCATCACAATAAGCTGTATAAGACCCTGAACCTGAAGGCAATAACAATACTGGGCTGTAGTCAAAGTTGTCTTGAGCTTCTGAAAGATCTCCTCACACTCCTCTGTCCACCTGAATGGAGCACCCTTCAGGGTCAGCCTGGTCATAAGTGTTGCAATAGATGAGAAACCCTCTACAAATTGATGGTAATACCCCACCAAACCAAGAATACTCCGGATCTTTGTAGATGAGGACAGTCTGGGCCAACTCTGCACTGCTTCAATCTTTTTCGGATCCACCTGGATCCTATCACTCGATACTATATGACCCAAGAATGCCACTGAGTCTAGCCAAAACTCACACTTTGAAAATTTTGCATATAACTTCTTTTCTCTCAAGGTATGAAGTGCAGTCCTCAGGTGCTGCTCATGATCCTCCCGACTTCGGGAGTACACCAGAATGTCGTCAATAAACACAATGACAAATGAGTCAAGATAAGGCCGGAACACACTGTGCATCAAGTGCTTAAAAGTTGTTGGGGCATTGGTCAGCCCAAAGGATATAACAAGAAACTCATAGTGACTATATCAGGTCCTGAAAGAAGTCTTCGAGATATCTGGCTCCCGAATCTTCAACTGATGATATCTTGAATGTAAGTCAATCTTGGAAAACACTCTGGCACCTTATAACTGATCAAATAAGTCATAATACGAGGCAATAGATACATGTTCTTCACTGTGACTTTGTCCAACTGGCGGTAATCAATACACATCCGCATAGAACCATCCTTCTTCTTCGCAAATAAGACAGGAGCACCCCAAGGTGACACACTGGGCCGAATGAAGCCTTTATCAAGCCATTTCGGTAACTGCTCCTTCAAATCCTTTAACTCAGGAGGATCTATACGATATAAAGGAATAGATATGGGCTGAGTGCACGGCAATAGATCAATGCCCAAATCAATATCTATGTCGGGCGGCATGCCCGGAAGATCAGCTGGAAACACATCTGGAAAGTCCCTCACTATTGGAACGGACTCAATTGTAGGGGTATCAATACTGACATCTCTCACATAAGCTAGATACGCGTCATACCCCTTCTCAACCATTCGTTGAGCTTTAAGAAAAGAAATAACTCTGCTGGGAGTATACTCTAAGGTACCTCTCCACTCTAATCGCGGTAAACCTGGCATAGCTAGCGTCATGGTTTTAGCGTGAAAATCAAGAATAGCATAATGGGGCGACAACCAGTCCATGACCAAATTAATATCAAAGTCCACCATGCTGAGCAATAATAAATTGACTCTGGTCTCAAAACGACTAAGAGCAATCAAACATGACCGATACACGCGGTCCACAACAAGAGAATCTCCCACAAGAGTAGATACATAAATAGGGGAACTCAAAGAATCCCTAGATACGCCCAAATACAGGGCAAAATAAGAGGACACATAAGAATATGTAGAGCATGGGTCAAATAATACTGACGCATCTCTATGACAGACCGGGACAATACCTGTAATGATAGAATCAGAAGCGACTACCTTTATACGAGTAGGAAAGGCATAATATCTGGCCTGGCCTCCCCCTCTAGGGCAACCTCTACCTCCCCGACCTCCACCTCGGGCTAGCTGAGCAGGTGAGGTGGCAACTGGTGCTGTAATCATAGCCTAAGGACCCGGTGGAGCACGCTGTGGCTGAGAAGTCTGTGGAGGTGCACCCCTCCTAAATCTGGGGCAATCCCTCACCATATGGCGAGTGTCGCCATACTCAAAACAAAGCTCTGGGAGGACGTGGCTGCTGTGACTGACTCGGGCTAGGTCTGTTGGACTGGCCGCTAATAGCACCACGAGTAGGAGGCGCACTAGATACTAGCGGTGTATAATAAGGCTCCTTGGGGTCTAGAAGGAGCTGGAACTCCGCTGGCGACTGGAAGAGCTGAATGAACAGGGCGACTCACATAACCCCTACCATGGCGAGCTGCTGGGGCACGAGCTCCAGAATAATAACCTGTCTCTCGAGACCTCTTAGCCTCTCTATCCTCTCTATCCCGAGCAAGCATGCCCTTCAAACTCCTGACAATACTCACAACCTGCTAATAAGGAATATCCATCTCCAACTCCCTGGCTATACTAATCTAGATGCTGGAGTCCCTCGATAAATTGTCGTACCCTCTCTCACACTGTGACAACCAAGGCCAATGCATGTGGGGCCAAATCACTAAAGTGAACTGTATACTCTAACACAGTCATAGCACCCTGGCGCAGCTGCTCAAACTCCGCGCGCCATGAGCCCTGAGGCTCTGAGGGACATACTCTCTCAAAAATATGTTCGAGAACTAAGTCCATGTAAGTGAAGCTACCTTAGCCGGACTACTCAACTTATAAGCACGCCACCACTGATAGGCTGGTCCTCTAAGCTGGAATGTAGTAAAAGAAACCCCACTCGTCTCCGCTACGCCCATAGTACGGAGAATACGATGGCACTCCTCCATAAGACCCTAAGCATCATCTGTAGCCAATCTGCTGAAGGTAATGGGTGGTACTTCTTTTACCGCTCAAGTCTGAGCTGCTCCGCCTCAGAAGTTGCTGCCCTAACCTCGGGCTGAGCTGGAGCTACTAGCTGCATTGGTACAATCTTTGGAACCTGGTTGACCCGAACCCGCTGCTCTAGAGTACCGGCGATGGGAGTCTGTGCTCCTCCCCCGGCCTGAGATGTGGCAGGAGCAAGTGGAATCAATCCAGCCCGAGCTAAGGTATTGAACATGCTTAGAAACTAGGCTAGAGTCTCCTAGTAAACTGGTGCAGAAAGAGATACCTCAGGTGTCTGCTCTCCAGCTGGAGCTACTAGGGGCTCCTCTATAGCAGCTCGTGCGGGTGCCCTGGCTACACCACGTGGATGTTCTCGGCCTCCACCCCGGCCCCGACCTCTCGCGGATCTAGCAGGGGGTGCAAGTGCCTGTTCATCAGATCCGCTTGTACGTGTCCTCACCATCTGTGAGAGAATAGAATATAGAAGTTTAGAATTTTTGAAGTCAACAAGTTTTGCACGACAAGGAATCAAAGTAGTGAAATTTTCCTAACAGTTCCATAGCCTCCCGAAGATAAGTACAGACGTCTCCGTACCGATCCATGAAACTCTAATAAATCGATTTGTGACTCACGACACCTATGAACCTAGAGCTCTGATACCAACTTGTCACGACCCAAATTTCCCCTCCGTATGACGTCGTGACGGCACCTAGTCTCTATGACTAGGTAAGCCTAACATTTGCGGAATAATGTAATGAAAACATAATTTAGCAACTAACTATTCAAAATACACAGCAATCCCAAAACCCGAAACATCGTGAATCACAAACTACAAAAGGAAAATCTAGTGTCTCTATACATCAGAGTCTAACAAAGGAAAAATACGGAAGATAATGGACATGAGAAAGGGTAGAAGAGGACTCCTAGGATCTGCGAACGCGGTATATATATCTTGAAGTCTCCAAAGCTATCCCGGCTCACTAATAGTGCAGCTGATAAGGAGTACCTGGATCTGTACACGAAAAACATGTGCAGAGAGTAGCATGAATACACCACAATCGGTACCCAGTAAGTGCCAAGACTAACCTCGGTCGAGTAGTGACGAGGTCAGGTCAGGGCCCTAATGGTAAATATATAATAAAACAAGATAGAGTGTAATGCCGCAGTAAAATAAAGGCTGAAATTTAACAAGAATGAAATCACAGAAGGTAACAACTCAGTACACAGAAACACAATAGGGGATCACCCGAGATACCGTCTCGTAGTCCCAAACATAAATGTGCAGTGCATGGGGATCTCCCAGAATACCATTCTGTAGTCCCAAAGTAAATATACAATACAGGAGGATCTCCCGGAATACCTGTCATGCCCCGAACCTGGGGGGCGAGACCGGCACTCGGTGCCTCACCTATCCTTGCATACCAACTTGCAACTAAGGGACTCTGAACATATAATGTTATACTTTGGTCATGGGCCACATTGCAAGACAATTTGCGAAGCAAAATATAAAACTAAATGGAAACTAACGCTGACTAAACATAAATATGAAGCTGGGCCGGCAAGGCCATCCTAACTACTACAGCTGATAAACCAACAAAATATATATACAAGACCAACATACTGTACTAACTGACAAGTTATGTCTACAAGCCTCTACTAATAGATATACTGTGATTGGAACAGGGCCCCGACCTACTCATAGCCTATATACATATATACATAAGATGTACACAAAACCTCTAGACCCGACAACTCCGAAGGACGTGGAGCTTACTGATAAAGCTGAACTCAGACAACACCTACTAAGGAGGTCTACCTGTCTGTCTGTCTAAACCTGCACGCATGAAATGCGGCATCCCCAGAAAAAGGGACGTCTATACGAAATAATGTACCGAGTATGCAAGGTGCTAAAATAACTGAAAGATGCAACTGAACTGATAATATAATAACTGAATGTAACTGGGAGTCAAAGATGATCTGGAGGTATACTTACCTGCTGATACTGACTCAACTCTCTCAATATAGTAAGTAAAATAAATGTTCGGCCTTACAAGGCTCGGTATATATATAACTGCTCCGTCGTAGTAGGCTCGCTCATATGCGCTCGGCCATACTAGGCTCTGTATCTCGTCCAACTGGGCTCGCTCATAGGCACTTATCCACAGTAGGCTCGGTATATAACTTATCATCTGATCAGAGGTTGCCCAATAGGGGCTTGCCCATCGATTATAGCTCAATGGTAATGAAAATACTGTAATACTGTATATATAGGCTCTCTGCTCTCTTGACTGGAAGAAGACAATACTCAATTAATTATGAAGTCCCGATAAGGAGAATACTGTAATTTATGAGACTAGGATAATGTATATAAATTCGGGAGTATGAACTTCTCTTTATGCCTCGTTATAAAATATATGTAATTATGAGATCATGCCAAAATGAAGGAAGGGCTTATCCTTAACATACCCGGAGTAGGAAAAAATCCGTATGATATTCTTGAGAAGGATTGCACCGTACTCCCTTAGAATTGCAAAATCCCGTTGTTATTACGTAGTGCAAATTTCGTATAAATTTCTTTAAAAATCGAAGAACTGTCGTTGCTATTGTAAAATGAAGTCTCATGTTGTAAAATTCATATTTACATGAAGTTCATGCCGTTGCTAATATGAACTTTCAAAATCTCCTCCAAAAATGAATTTTTGATATCAATAGAACAAAATTGTAAAGATGACTAACATAGACATTACGTGTTGGCAAGGGATGGCTTAAAAATGTTGTCCATGTGCCTCCTAATTTAATTGTCTAAAGGCAAGAGTCACTTAAATATTCCTCCACTTGTTGCCATGTGGGGGGGCTTTGTCCCCACCTACAATTATCCATAAATCCTTAATTACTTGGTTAATCTCCCGTTAAACCAATAATTAACTAATTACCCACATAATTAAGAATTATCTCAAATTACTTAAAATACTACTCATTTTTAATACACTTTATACATCATACTATCATGGTCATATGGTACTTTGTGTGGTACTAGTTAATAAATATCGGGTATTATAGCTCGGACCATATTTTATCCCAAATTACCAAACTTTGACGAAACATATTTTCTTCGATTCTCTTACCCTCTCACCTTCACGAATTTACTTATCCCTTATTTGAAATAACATAATACTTGTAATATCAAAATAATTTCTTTCCCAAACTTATGTCGATTAACTTACGACGAAACTTTAACGTATGAAAACACGAGATGTAACATTCTTCCCCCCTTAGAAATATTCGTCCTCGAATTTTTATTCTTAGAGACTTTGGGAAAACTTTACCAGAATCCCTTCCGTACATTAGATTAAAACCAACCTGTACGCAGCTAGAAAACATACCATACATGCCATACATGGCCAATGTCTATAAATAGAAACACTTGGCTTCACACAGTTGTCCATTATAAATTCTGAAAATCAACAATAAGAGCTTACCTGATGACCTACTGGCCTGCATAGAGCTGTGCTGAGGTATCCCACCTCGAGCCATATCTTCAATTTGAAATAGGAGGGGGTATTTAGACTTCATTTCTTCCTCCGCTTCCCACGTCATCTCTTCCACATTATTGCTTCTCTATAAAACCTTCACGGAGGCTACCTCCTTATTCCGTAGCTTGCGGATTTGTCGGTCTAGGATGGAAACTGAAATTTTCTCGTATGACAAGTCCTCCATAATCTGTACATCATCCGTGGTCACCACCCGGGTATGATCGCCAATGTACTTCCGTAATATCGATACGTGAAAAACCGGATGGACCGACTCCAATTTCGACGGCAATTCTAACTCATAAGCGACTTGGCCCACTCTCCAAATGATCCTATAAGGCCCAATATACCGTGGGCTAAGCTTTCCTTTCTTGCCAAACCTCATCACGCCCTTCATAGGCGACACCTTTAAGAATATCCAGTCATTAACCCCGAACACTAAGTATCGTCACCGCACGTCAGAATATGACTTCTAACGACTCTGGGCTATCAAAAGTCGCTCCCGGATAAGCTTTACTTTCTCTATGACCTGCTGAACCAGGTCTGGCCCATGTAACATAGATTTTCCAACATCAAACCACCTTAAAGGAGATCTGCACTTATGCCCATACAAAGCCTCGTACGGAGCCATCTGGATACTGGAGTGGTAACTGTTATTATATGCAAACTCGATAAGAGGTAAATGTTCATCCCAACTTCTTTTAAAATCCAACACACATGCTCGTAACATATCCTCGAGCGTCTGAATTGTGCGCTCGGCTTGTCCATCAGTCTGTGGATGAAAAGTTGTGCTGAGATTCACCTGAGTCCCTAGACCTCTTTGAAATGACCTCCAAAAATGTGCTGTAAACTGGGCCCCACGGTCAGATATAGTAGATACTGGTACTCTGTGTAGCCGTACTATCTCCTTAATATATAACCTTGCATAGTCTTCTGCTATATATGTAGATCTGACTGGTAAGAAATGAGCTGATTTCGTGAGCCTATCGACTATCACCCATATGGAATCGAACTTACGATGAGAACGAGGTAAACCCGTGATAAAGTCCATGTTTATCGCCTCCCATTTCCACACCGGAATCTCTATAGTCTGCATTGGCCCTCCAGGCTTCTGGTGCTCTACCTTTACCTGCTGGCAACTAGGACACTGAGCGACAAACTCAGCAATGTTCTTCTTCATATCGCTCCACCAGTACACATCCTTAATGTCATGTTACATCTTCGTTGACCCAGGATGAATGGAGTACCACGAATAATGTGCCTCTGACATAATCCTATCTTGTAGCCCTGCTACATCTGGAACACACAGACGACCCCTATATTTGAGAAATCCATCTCCCTTGATCTCTAACAATGGCTTCTTCTACTGCGGAACTCGCTCTCTCAACTCGACCAACTATGGATCCTCGTACTTCCTCTCCTTTACTTCAGCTATGAGAGATGATTTTGAAGTATTTTGGAGTACAACTCCACCATCGCCAGAGTCTACTAACCGAATCCCCAAACAAGCCAATTGATGAATCTCTCTAGTTAATTTTCTTTTTTCGGCCTCTATATGTGCTAAGCTACCCATAGATCGGCGAGTTAAGGCGTCTGCTACCACATTAGCTTTGCCTGGATGGTAGAGAATGTTAACATTGTAATCTTTTAATAACTCAAGCCATCACCTCTGTCACAAATTCAATACTTTCTGCTTGAAGATATATTGCAGGCTTTTATGATCTGTAAATACATCAACATGAACGCCATATAAATAATGCCGCCATATCTTAAGTGCATGGACAACTGCAGCTAATTCGAGGTTGTGGGTCGGATAATTCCGCTCGTGCTTCCTTAACTGCCTTGAAGCATACGCAATTACTTTTCCATGTTGCATCAGGACACATCCTAACCCGACACCTGAGGCATCACAATACATGGCATAACCATCTGGACCCCTTGGAAGTGCAAGAATTGGCGTTGAGGTCAACCTGTCCTTAAGCTCCTGGAAACTCTGCTCGCAAGCCTCCGTCCACTGAAACTTAGTTGCTTTCTGCGCCAACTTCGTTAATGGTGCCGAAAGGGAAGAAAAACCCTCTACGAACCTTCGGTAGTATCCTGCTAAGCCTAGAAAGCTACGAACCTCTGCCGGAGTGGTAGGTCTAGGCCAGGATTTCACAGCCTCAATCATCTGAGTGTCTACCTTTATACTGCCATAGGATACAATGTGTCCCAAGAATGCTACAGACTTCAACCAAAACTCACATTTAGAAAACTTAGCATACAATTTACTATCACAGAGGGTTTGGAGTACTGCTTGCAGATGGTCTGCATGCTCATCCTCTGAACATGAATAAACCAAAATATCATCAATAAATACTATCACGAACAAATCTAAAAATGGCCGGAATAGGCTATTCATCAAGTCCATAAATACGGCAGGTGCGTTCGTCAACCCGAAGGACATGACAAGGAACTCGAAGTGGCCATATTGGGTCCTGAAGGCTATCTTGGGAATATCTTTCTCCCAAACTCTGACCTGGTGGTACCCCGACCTCAAATCTATCTTTGAAAAGCATCTAGCTCCCTACAACTGATCAAACAAGTCATCTATCCTTGGAAGTGGATACTTATTCTTAATAGTTACCTTGTTCAGCTGCCTATAATCGATACACATCCTCAGCGAGCCATCTTTCTTCCGCACGAACAGTACCGGTGCACCCCAAGGTGAGGTACTGGGCCTGATAAAACCTTTCTCCAGCAAATCTTTTAACTGCTCCATCAACTCCTTCAATTCGGCAGGTGCAATTCTATATGGAGGGATGGATATTGGTTGAGCTCCCGGAAGCAAATCGATGCCAAAATGAATCTCTCGCTCTGGAGGAACACCTGGAAGTTCATCTGGAAATACATCTGCGTACTCTTTTACTACTGGAATAGACTGAAGTGTAGGTATCTCAACATCTATATCTCTAACTCGCACAATATGATAAATGCACCCTTTTGCGATCATTTTCCTCGCCTTCAAATAGGAAATGAACCTACCTCTGGGTGTCACTGTATTACATACCCATTCAAGGACCGGCTCACCCGAAAAATAAAATCTGGCTGTCTTTGCTCGACAATCAACTGTGGCATAGCAAGCTGCCAACCAGTCCATGCCCATGATAGCATCAAAATCTAACACCTTTAGCTCAATTAGGTCGGCTGAAGTCTGACGACCACAAACTATCACCGTACAACCTCGGTAAACCCGTCTAGCAATAATCGATTCTCCGACCGGTGTAGATACCGCAAAAGGATCACTAGTATTTCAGGCACTATACCAAACTTCCCCGCGACAAATGGGGTAATACACGATAAAGTAGATCCTGGGTCTATCAAGGCATAAGCATCGTGAGAGAAAATGGTCAACATACCTGTCACAACGTTTGGTGAAGACTCCTGGTCCTGTCGACCCGATAAAGCATAGCTACGATTCTGGTTACCACCTGATCTGGAACCTCTACCTCGATCTCGACCTCTACCTGCTGAAGACTAAGACTCGTGCCCTGAAGGATGCACAAACATAGATGATCCTGTTGTTGAATTCGCTAGTTATGCCATACCCCTAGAATCTCTATTTGGGCAATCTCGCATCATATGCCCCGGGCGTCCACATGTATAACAAGCATCAGAACCGGCTTTGCATTGGCCCTAGTGTCCTCTAATGCAGATGGCACACCACAGCATAAATGTCTATGTGTGCCCCAAACCTCGCTGTCGCTGCAAACTTGATGCCTGGAAGCTTTCACTTGGTCCTGACTGAGTATAACGGTCATACCTGTAACCCTGTAACTGAGGTGGCAGAGGCCTAGGTGGCCATCCGAAGTACTGGGGCCTATAACTACCGTGAGACTGCTCCTGAGACCTGGCAAATCTCATCCTCTTACGCTGCCCGGACTCGGTCCTCTCTGTACCCTGCTGTCGATGCCTACCCCTTTCTATATTCTGGGCGAATGCCTGAATCCGGGAGATTTCTATACTATGGGTCCTCCCTCTAATATGTCCCCGTGAACTATGGGGGACTCAAAGCAATAAAATCTCGGACCCTTGAACTCCCAGACCCCTCAGAATATCCTGCACTAGCGGGTGCCGTAGCCTGTTGCTGGATAGCTACCAACTGTGTCAACAAATGCACCGCACTCCTCAAGTCCTGATCTGATAGAAGCGGAGGGAGAACTGGATGTGCGGTCTCCCTAGGAATCTCCTCAGGTGGTGGAGGAGCCTGTAATGGTTGGGTAGGGGTCTCTCCTTGGGCCTCCGATTGGGCCCCATCACCTACTGTTGTATCTCTCCTCTGGCTATCCGTAGTCTTCCTAGTCATCGTCATCTGTGCATGCAAATGCCAACTCGTAAGTTTAACTCAAATTTCCTATAACTCAGTTCTACATCACAATTTAGATTTGGAAGAAGGGTAACCAACTCCTAAATGCCCCGTAGTCCCCTGCTTATATAATGTGGTGTACAACACATCTATAAACAAGACCCTACTAGATACGGCTTGTGGACTCCCTAGGACAGAACTGCTCTGATACCACTTTTGTCATGCCCCGAATCTGGGGGGACGAGACCGGCACCCGGTGCCTCACCTATCCTTGCATACCAACTTGCGACTAAGGGACTCTGAACGTATAAAGTCATACTTTGGTCATGGGCCACATTGCAAGACAATTTGTGAAGCAAAATATAAAACTGAATGGAAACTAACGCTGACTAAACATCAATATGAAGCTGGGCCGGCAAGGCTGTCCTAACTACTACAACTGACAAACCAACAAAATATATATACAAGGCCTATAAGGCTAACATACAGCACTAACTGACAGGTTATGTCTACAGGCCTCTACTGATGGATATACTGTGATCGAAACAGGGCCCCGACCTACCCATAGCCTATATACATATTGCCATCAAAACATCTGTAGAGCCTCACTACATTATAATCATCCAAAAGAACCGAGCATACCATTACCATACTAGTCTAGCCTACTACCCAGTTGTCCTATTTTCTCTGAGTTTCTTCTGAATTACCCTCAAGTTGACACTTCTCCTTGTTAGAACACTATGATCCTTACCTAAAGCTCACTATAAGACACCCTAACATAAAACCACAACGCTCTAAGACCCATAAGTTGTTGTATTCTTTTTAAGCACCCCATAAATACTACAACCGAGACACCCATTCTGAAAAACCTTATGTGAACTTAAAATTGTTCATCTTTCCTTTCTTATACTGAAATGTAGAATCCATAGTCATATAGAATTACCGCAAGTCCCGACACAATCCAATGTAAATAACCGATTCTAGCAATATACGAATTCAAAAAGAAATTCATTTCCACATATACATTTTAAATCCATTAGATGCCTCTCGAGAATCATCTACTCTGCCCAAATCTAAATTGTACCGCCCAAACAGGCCGAAAGACACGTGACCCATTAGCACAATGACACTCAAAGAAGTAACCCTACTTTAACACCACCAATCAAATTCATACTTCGTGCGCACTACATCCTTCAAATAACAACTTAATCATTCCATGATTTTCATATTTTCATAAAGTGTAATGTAACCCGTATTCAGAAATTTCCTTGGTCGAGTCATCCTCAATCTCAACCTCTACAGTCATAACTGATCCACAAGTATGTCTTAAACCAAAACTAAAATTTAACATATAACCATGAAATTGAATTGTCAATAGTAGGCTCCCCCACTTGGCTCAAAGCCATAGATTAAAACACTCAATAACTCATAATACCCATACTCTATTACTGCCATAATACCGTATTCAGTTCAACAAAAATTCTTATCAAGCTCATGCAACACCAACCATAAAATACCTCATACATCCCGCAGGTAGAAAAAAACTCTCTACTCAACATTATAAGGAACACACCTATATAGATTACTACGCAGGAGATAACCCATCTATTTATCCTCAAATTGGCATCATGTTATACCCTTTCGCAGCCACAATTACTATGCAATCACTTAATCTTTTTGAGTCCACACGCATTAACAAGACATGAAAATCTACTTCGCTCCACAATTAAACAACATGAAAGATCCTTCAACGCACAAATTGAGACAGACACCAAACACCCAATAGCCCATTTTTCATCATATTCAAGCCACCTGAACACATCCCGCTGTCACATCATACTCGTCACTTAGCCATTCAACCTCATCGAGCCATAATTTCACTCATAGGGACACTACCGGACATATGAGTCCAATGTACAAGTTCACACAACTGAAGCTACCGAGCTTAAGCTGCGGTCTAACCCTAGCCTCAAGTCCTCCAGACTAGCCCATCACCAAAACACAGAATACATATCTCAAACCTCGTTCGTGGAATCACAAGCCAGCGATGCGCGGCTGATACAGAGCGCTCACATGCACACATGAATGCGTGGAAGGAATTCAAAGAGTTATGCTTCAAGCTGAATCATTTCCGCATGATAAGGAAAGAAAGATGGGAAATTATCCTAAATGCCCTGTAGCCTATCGAAGATAAATATGGACGTCATCATACAGATCCGCAAGACTCTACTAGACATTTGCTCATGACTTGTAGAACCTATGAACCTAGAGCTCTGATACCAACTTGTCACGAACCAAAATCTAACTAGTCGTGATGGCACCTAACCCAACCCGTTAGGTAAGCCAATTTATAAATATCCGATTAAAAATAATATTTAACTCACTCTAATACATTTTCCAAGGACTGATAGTACAAATCATGAGCTTCTAAGATTAGAATTTACAGAGCTGGTATGAAATAAAAATACATCATCTGTTTGAAATATATATATATATATATATATATATATATATATATATATATATATATATATATGAACAGATTAATAATTCTGGAGCTACCATGAACAAGAGGCAGCAATAACTGAAATGTAGGTACATCTTCAGATCCAGTTCCCGTTGTACGCAGCAACATCGGCGTCAGAAATCTACACGCAGGGTGCAGAAGTGTAGTATGAGTACAACCGACCCCATGTACTTAATAAGTAACAAACCTAAACTTGAGTTGAAAGTAGTGACGAGCTTGTACCAAGGTAAGAGTCCAACTCCAATAACCAACAACAATTCATAACAATATAATTTAAAACAACACAAGTAATAACTCAAAGGTAAGATGCTCAGCTCGTATATAGTTCTGGAAAATACACATTTTCTTTTTTGAAGTATAACAGTAGAACTCAAATCTTTTGCCAAAAGTCACCAAAAATATGAGTAAGTCTGAAATCTATAAATATTTCTCAACAACTTTAACGGTAGATAAGAAGTCTCATTATCAGATGGCATGATGAAAAATACTTCTCTATGCCTACATATCAAATATGCATATCTAATGCAATGCAACATAGTAATGACTCGCACTCTCAGAGTACACTCAATCACTCAGTACTGTATATGGTCAATCCAGCCCATGGAAGAGCCACCCAATATATATATATATATATATATATATATATATATATATATATATATATATATATACACTCATAATAACTGACATCCAATCATTCAGTACTGTACAAGGCTAATCCAGTACATGGGAAGATCCATCCCCAAATATCAATGATTAGGACAAGATCCATGTCTAGGTAATATCCATCCCTCAATATAAATGTTTCGGACAAGATCCATGCCCAGAGAAGATCCATCCCTCAATATAAATGCTTCGGGCAAGATTCATGTCCAGGGAAGATCCATCCCTCAAATTACACTTACTTGTATAGAGTGGTGAAACACAAAAGTGGTGTGTAATAGATACACTTTTGAAAAGTTGAGTATCTAAAAATATTTTTGTGAACAACAAGTGTGTAACAAGAATTTTGGGTACAAGTTCACATGGGATTTTATGTATTCTGCGTATGGGTGTTTAACGGGCGGGTTGGACGGGCTGGAAAAAAAAAATCAGCCCGTCCGTTTAACATTGCGGACTGTTAGCGGGCTGTACTTTTTCGAATTTTTTTTTGTCCGTCCGAGTTCGGCTTAATGGGTTGTTAGCGGATTGTTAGCGGACCGTGGATTTTTTATTTTTTTTAAAGTAAATTTTATTTTTTTTATTCAATGTTATTGATACTTAAGTGTTTGTAAACTTTTAAGGTTTAGAATTAAACTTTGAAGTTTAAAATTTTAAATTTGAATTTTGAAATTTGAATTTTATAATGTTAAAATTAAAATTTGAAAGTAAGTGGCTACAAAAAATTATTTAATAAGACCTATATGTAAGGATCAAGCTCCGAAGACTTTCATTTGATATTTTTATTGAATAATATATAATACTTCAAATTAAGTTGCAAGTTCTTTTTTGATTTTGTTATTTTTGAACTTGCAAATTAAAAGTTTACAACAATTATAAAAAAAGAAATAGTACATCACATGCTTTGCATCATTTTTGTAAGTTCATCCATGTCAACATGAGGTTCTTGGTTTCCGGCATTGGTTGAATCAGAACCATAAACCATTATATCTCCAATTTCTTGGTCCTCCACTTCAACTATCTCGTCACGCCCTTGATTTCGTCGTTCTGATCTTATCCAATCTCTGAAGCACACTAGAATTTCCAAAGCGTTGCTACCCAATGAATGACGGGTATCTCCTAGTTGCTGCCTTGCTTGGCTAAATGCGCTCTCTGATGCGACTGTTGAAATCGGCACATTTAGCACGTCTCGAGCCATGGCCGAAAGAACAGGAAATTGATTTGAGTTGCTCCTCCACCAACCCAATGGTAGAAATTCCTTTGTGCGGGGCTCTACTGACTTTTGCAAGTAGAATTGAAGTTCATTGATATTCCTGCTACTGATTTGTTGATACTCCCCTATTGTAGACCAAATCAAATAATCTTCAACACCATCATTATCATCCAAAGCACTGGTCCCAGATGTTGAAACTGAACTTGAAGGAATATTTGCATCTACAGCAGAAGAAGCATCAACAATGTTAGCATAATTATTATATAATGTTTCTAAATATTTTTGTAGATAAGAAATACAAGTGTCAATATCAAGAGTTTCAGTTGGTCCATTAAAAAAAAAATTAAAAAAAAAACGTAATAATAAACGGGCTGAACCGGGCTGTAGCCCGTTAACGAGTTAACGGGCTAAACCGGGTTGTAGCCCGTTAACGGGTTAACGGGCTTAGCGGATTCCGGTATACCGGTATCAAAAAATTATTCGTTTGAAACCCGCTCCCTGTCCAACCCATCCCAGCCCGCCGCCCCCCTCCCCCCCCCCCCCACGCTACAGTACCGGGCTGAATCGGGTTAGACCGGGCTGTAAACGGATCAGTCCGGCCCGATTAACAGGTATAATTCTGCCTAATATAATTAACATAATTCGAGCGCGAGGATCGGAGAAGAACACTAACTTCGAGGATTACTACTGTTTTATCAATTTGTACATCATGGTTCTTGTAATCTTGACTTTCAAAAGTGTTAGCAAAAGTGCTCTTCTCCTAATTTTTTTTGTGGATTTGTTGTCATTGACACATGACTTTCACTGCCATCTGTTCAGAAGAAAACTAGCAAGTGATCAAATTTAACTAGTTTCTTTTGAGAATTTTTAGAACGTTTAGTTATTAAGATAGCACCTGCTTATAGACTAAGGGATCGTTTGGTGTGCGGACTAAATTATCTCGGGATTATAGTCATGAGATTACAATTCCTAAACTAATTTATACCACCGGGAAGGTACTATAAAATAATCCCAAGTTTTATGGGATAAGATGGATATTCATGATTAAGTCTGGGACCAAACACAATACAAATTTAATTCCACAAGTTATCCCACCTTATCGTGTGTACCAAACAACCCCTAATGATTAAGAAATATTGTCTCACGAAAATGCAACAGAGGGAGTAGATAATGTTCTTGTTTTACTTGATCAAATGGCTATTTTATGGGTTGGAAAATGAACAAAACAAAAAAAACATCTTTCTTGTTGAAAAAGGACATGATACTATTAATGTAGGACTTCCATCCAATACAAATTACAACATCATTCGCTAAAAAAAGCAAGATTGTGCAAAATTCCAATATTATCATTACAATGGATCCCTTTACACTTATGACCAACTAGTGATGAATACTTCTTAACCACCAGACGATACTGCATTCGATCAGAAACAGTTTCCCGGCGTGTCAAACAATCGAGTAGCATCATTCTTGGCGCATCCACCCACATCTTTGGCATTATTATCAAGAAAAACAAGAAAAGCGAAGAAATAATAGCCAACGCTCTACCTGCACTCATTAAACCAGTTTTAGTATTCCCTGAAATTGAAAACATGGATAGGAAATAGCTAAACATTAGAAAAAGCAGTGCCAGATCTAGCAGCGCCCCGCCCAAACTATCCTGAATGAATAACACCATCATTCCAACAGACAATGCAAAGGCCAAGGAGTTGAAAATAAGGAACAAATTCAGATAATTAGTCGGCATTTGTACTTGTCCATTGCTTAAACCACCTCGTAAATTTCCAGAATCATTGGAATAAAGTCCTCCTGGAGGACTCAATACAGCTTGATAAGAAGCTGTGGCAATTAGAACTGCAACCACTAGAAGCACATTGCGCATGTCTTCTGATAAACCCTTATGTAGAAAAGCGTGGAGCTTTACTATTTTCTGAGACATGTATTCTTTTGAACTGAAAAATTGCGCCTTGCTACAAACTGAGGGAAGTAATGAAGATCTGCAAACTCCTGCCTTTTGCAAAACTTTCTTAATTTCTCTGCTCGACTCCATTGCTAGTCTTAGGGCAATATCGAATGCTGTCAAGCCTTCTGCGTTAATTTCATTAAGCGTGTATACTCTTTTGATCAAACGTCTAACCACCTGTACAAATATCCATTCTAGTATTACAAATTCATCTTCTGCTAATTTTCAAATTAAAAGTTAAAAGTACAGAAATTTATCAAGAAAGCATGCCTGGGGTTGGTTTGTAGAAGCTGCAATATGCAGAACTGTATTTCCAGCCTCATCTTTCCAGTCCAAAATATCCAAATTTTCAGTCCGCTGAAGCCATCCCAAGAGGACTTTGAACGCTCTTTCATTGCTATTTTTCACAGCAATATGAACTGCAGTTTCATCGCAAATGGTCAAGTCCTCGACAGATGCAGGACAAGCTAGTAAAAATTGGGCCAAAAATTCTACGTCATCTATTTCTGCCACATAATGTAAAGGTGTAATTCTTCCCTTTCCTTGCACTCGGATAAGGTCGGGGTTAAACTGAACCAGCCTTGAGACAGTCTCCCTGTGTCCGTTGCGCAAAGCCAAGTCAAGGGGGCTAAATCCATTGGTGTTGAGTTTCCCACAAAATGAATGCTTTAAGCTCATTATTTCAATAGCAAAGTGTGTACAACCTTCTGAGGCTGCTATATGCAGAGGCGTATCGATAAATTGTACCTGTTCAAAGCTTTCCAGTAGAAATGGATTTGAACATAGAAGCTCATATAACACATCAATATTACCCACTCGAGCAGCCTCCGCCAGCTTCTCAGCCGCCTCCATTGGAACTTAAACTTGTTGTGATTAGCCCTTCAGAATAGACCCTTTTAATATTTTCATATATAGCAAAGTATAGGGGCAATGGCCCCTTGACATTTTCTTACATTTGTTATCTTATTCTATTTCTATTTTGATAGCTGTGCATATAATTCATTGTTATTCCCGGTCAATATTCCTGTATTTGTAAATATTAATTCTGCAAAATATAAGTTAACGTAATGAAACAATAATAATGAATTCGAGCCCACTGAATTCACAGTGTTTCCTTAAGGAATTTAATCCCCTCCTAGTACCCAAGGTAATGGATTATTTCCTCCCAGGATAGAACGAATAACACACTGGTGTAGCGGTACTTCAAACCCCAGTGTTTCGGCGAACACAAAGTTCGGTAGCAAATCACACTTACAGTTGCTTTGTTTGAAGTTAAAAAACAATGCAGAACGAAGGAGTATATACTCAGAAAAACGTATGGAAGTTCTGAGAGGAAGGAATGCAATGTATAGCCAATTTGTTGAGTTCTTGTTTGTTCCTTCAACATTGCTGCTCATTTATATAGCAACCAAGAAGGAGTGCAAGACCAAAACGTCCACCCTTCATGGTGGAGCAAGCATTAAGTGTTTGTGGAGCAAGCACTTCATGGTGTGTGGAGCAAGCACTTCATGGTGGGAAGACCATTATCCGGCTGCCAATTATCAATACACGGATTGGAAAATATCCGTTACAAATACGGATAATCTTACGTTAATATTTACTATTAATAAATAAATTTGGTCCAAAAAATTAATCAATCAATCGATCATTTGACCAAATCCAAATCCAAATCCGAAGCCGAAGCCGAAGCCGTAGCCGAAGCCGGACCAAATCCGAAGCCGAAGCCGAAGCCGAATCCGAAGCCGAGCCGAGCGAGCGAGCGACGACGACGGCGCGAGGCTTGCTTTCTTCTTAACTCTTTAAGAGCTACAAGAAGAGCAATCATATATATACCCACCAAAAATGTCTTCCACTTCCAATATGGGACAATGTCTTATTGTTAAGAGGGGAAAACTTAAAATTTTACTCAAAATTTTATTTTCCCTCCATTTCCCATTCACCCTCATTTTAAGAATATTACATCTTAAAATAAAACCTCAACAATCCCCCACATGAATGGGGAATGGCTATATCACGGAAGTATGCATGAAAAACTGTGTGATTTACAAGCAAGGATTAATTGCATCTGGATAAGTAGGTTTCCCTTTGAACTTTCCGTAGTAAACTTATGTCGGATATACTCGGTCAATCGGTAGATTTGATATCTTTGAACCGTCGATCTTTGGTGTATACCTAGACAACCATAAGTCACACAATCAACCCTTAACCGTCTTTGGTTCTCATTGTTGTGTTCGTTTCAGCCATGAACACCGCCTGGTTTATAAGTGCGTAGAGAACTGGCCTTACAAAGTTCTCCTTGAAGCGGCTCACACTTCACACTTAAATAGGTGATTCCTAAACGTGTCATCCTGTAGATACACTATTTGATATACCCCGTATCAAATTTAGAAATCATTAAAAAGCCTTAATGCTTTATCCTTGGTACTGAACATTGTCTCATCACGAGAATGGACTAAAATTTTATTTGACAATGTTGAACCGTCATTAATGACTTTGTTTGATCTCTTTGAACCTAGATCTTGGGATCTCCAGTCTTCTAGGTAGAGTTACCGCCACAATGACTTGTTCTCGGCCATAGCCCCATTCCCCTTGATGATTTCTCAACTACCTCTCTAGTTAGGCCTTTTGTAAGTGGATCCGACACATTATCACTTGACTTTACATAGTCAATTGTGATAATTCCTCTAGAGAGTAATTGCCTAACGGTTTTATGTCTTCGTCGTATATGACGAGATTTACCGTTATACATGACGCTCCCAGCCCTTCCAATTGCCGCTTGACTATCACAATGTATGCATATTGATGTCAACGGTTTGGGCCAAAATGGAATGTCTTCCAAGAAATTCCGGAGCCATTCAGCTTCTTCACCGGCTTTATCTAAGGCTATGAATTCAGCCTCCATTGTAGAGCGGGCAATACATGTTTGTTTGGACGACTTCCAAGATACCGCTCCTCCACCAATAGTGAAAACATATCCACTCGTGGACTTAGAATCAGTTGAACCGGTGATCCAATTTGCATCACAGTATCCCTCAATCACCGTAGGGAAATTACTGTAGTGTAATTCAAAGTTCTGGGTATGTTCTAAATATCCCAAAACTCGTTTCATTGCCATCCAATGAGATTGGCCTGGATTGCTCGTATATCGACTCAGTTTACTTATAGCACAAGCTATGTCTGGTCGTGTACAATTCATGATATACATTAAGCATCCCAATACACGAGCATAATCCAATTGTGATATGCTTTGGCCTTTGTTCTTTGCTAATGCAAGATTCACGTCAATTGGAGTCTTTGCAACTTTAAAGCCCAAGTGCTTGAATTTTTCAAGTACTGTCTTAATATAATGAGATTGTGACAATGCCAGACCTTGAGGAGTCTTATTGATCTTAATTCCCAGAATTAAATCAGCAACTCCCAAGTCTTTCATATCAAATTTGCTATTGAACATACGCTTAGTAGCATTTATGTTGGCAATGTCATTACTCATTATCAACATATCATCCACATATAGGCAAACAATGACTATGTGATTTGGAACATTTTTAATGTACACGCATTTATCACATTCATTTATCTTAAAACCATTTGACAACATTGTTTGGTCAAATTTCGCATGCCATTGTTTGGGTGCTTGTTTTAGTCCGTAAAGAGACTTAACAAGTCTACATACCTTCTTTTCTTTACCTGGAACCACAAACCCTTCGGGTTGTTCCATGTAAATTTCTTCCTCCAACTCTCCATTTAAGAAGGCCGTCTTAACATCCATTTGATGAATTTCAAGACCATACACTGCAGCTAATGCTACTAACATCCGTATGGACGTAATTCTTGTAACTGGAGAGTATGTATCAAAGTAGTCTAGACCTTCTCGTTGTCTATACCCTTTGACTACGAGCCTTGCCTTGAATTTATCAATAGTGCCATCATCTTTGATTTTTCTCTTAAAAATCCATTTAGAACCCAAAGGTTTATTTCCAGGAGGAAGATCAACCAATTCCCAGGTATGGTTGTTCAATATGGATTCTATTTCACTATTGACTGCCTCTTTCCAAAACAATGATTCCGAAGAAGTCATAGCTTCTTTAAATGTTTGAGGCTCATTCTCCAATAAGAAAGTCACAAAATCTGGTCCAAATGAAGTAGACGTTCTTTGACGTTTACTACGTCTTGGATTCTCCTGATTACATGTACTTTCTTTTGTTTCTTCCCGAGGTCGTTTAGATCCTTCACCAAACGACTCACATTCCTTTTTATACGGATATATATTTTCAAAAAACTCAGCATTATCTGATTCTATAACCGTATTATTATGAATCTCGGGATTTTCTGATTTATGAACCAGAAATCGATATGCTTTACTATTTGTCGCATATCCTATGAAAACACAATCAACGGTTTTCGGTCCTATCTTTACCCTTTTGGGTTTAGGAACTTGCACTTTTGCCAAACACCCCCACACTTTAAAATAATTCAAGTTGGGCTTCCTTCCTTTCCATTGTTCATAAGGAATGGATTGTGTTTTGCTATGGGGCACTCGATTTAATATTCGATTAGCCGTAAGAATGGCTTCCCCCACAAGTTCTGTGGCAAACCAGAACTTATCAACAACGCATTCATCATCTCCTTTAATGTGCGATTCTTTCTTTCCGCAATCCCATTAGATTGGGGCGTGTAAGGGGCTGTTGTTTGATGAATAATTCCATATTCTAAACATATTTCTTCAAAAGGAGATTCATATTCACCACCCCTATCACTTCTTATCATTTTTACTTTCTTGTTAAGTTGCGTTTCAACTTCATTTTTGTATTGCCTGAATGCGTCTATTGCTTCATCTTTACTATTCAGTAAGTAAACATAGCAATATCGAGTACCATCGTCAATAAAAGTTATGAAATACTTCTTTCCACCGCGAGATGGTATTGACTTCATGTCACAAATATCTGTGTGAATTAAGTCTAAAGGATTCGAATTCCTTTCAACTGACTTATAAGGATGTTTAACATACTTACATTCCACACATATTTGACATTTTGATTTTTCGCATTCAAACTTGGGCAGTACTTCCAAGTTAATCATTTTCCGCAAGGTTTTATAATTGACATGACCCAAACGCACATGCCATAAATCATTTGACTCAAGTAAGTAAGAAGAAGCTGGAATATTATTATTATTTTCAACAACCATTACATTGAGATTGAAAAGGCCCTCGGTGAGGTAACCTTTTCCCACAAATATTCCATTCTTACTAATTACAACCTTGTTGGATACAAAAACGCACTTAAAACCGTGCTTAACAAGAAGTCCAGTAGAGACTAAATTCTTTCTCATTTCGGGAACATGAAGGACATTGTTCAAAGTCATGACCTTGCCAGAAGTCATTTTTAGAAATACCTTCCCATATCCTTCAACTTTTGCTGTTGAAGCATTTCCCATATAAACTGTCTCTCCGGGTTCAGCAAGAGCATAGGTAGCAAAAGCCTCTCTAACTCCACAAACATGGCGAGTGGCTCCTGAATCAAACCACCACAGTTTAGGATTTCCCACCAAGTTACATTCAGAGAGCATGGCACACAAGTTATCAACATCATCATGGTTTACTACCATGTTTGCTTGACCCCTTTTCTTGTCTTTCTTCGGAGCACGACACTCCGTAGATTTGTGTCCGGATTTCCCACAGTTGTAGCAGTTTCCACTGAACCGCTTCTTGCTTGGGTTGTATTTCGGACCAGAAGCCTTCTTCCTCTTTTTGTTAGCTTCAACAATATTTGCTCCCATTATTGTTGAATTTCCACGGCCTCTCCTTTCAGCAGCTTTATTGTCCTCTTCGATTCTCAACCGAACAATGAGATCTTCAAGGGACATTTCCTTTCGTTTGTGTTTCAAATAATTTTTGAAGTCCTTCCACAACGGAGGCAACTTCTCAATCATTGCTGCTACTTGGAATGCTTCGTTGATTACAAGACCTTCAGCAAGTAGATCATGAATAATCACTTGCAATTCCTGGACTTGAGTAATAACAGACTTGCTATCTATCATTTTGTAGTCCAGAAATTTTGCGGTAACGAATTTCTTCATCCCGGCATCTTCAGTCTTATATTTCTTTTCAAGCGCATTCCACAATTCTTTGGATGTCTCCATGCTACTGTATACATTATACAGATTATCATCCAGTCCGCTAAGAATATAATTCTTGCATAAAAAATCAGAATGCTTCCACGCTTCAATCACGAGAAAGCGTTCATTATCTGGAGTTTTATCCGGCAGATCAGGAACATCTTCCTTGATGAACTTCTGTAAACATAACGTAGTTAAGTAGAAGAACATCTTCTGCTGCCAGCGTTTGAAATCAATCCCGGAAAATTTTCCGGGTTTTTCTGCCGGTGCCAACGCCGGTGTTCGGCTTGTCGTTGCGTTGGCAGTCGCCATCGGAACAGCTTGGTTTTCGTTTTCAGTCATCATCTTTTCTGTAAAAGAATGACACAAACAAACGTTTAATACACGTTTTCAAACTGGAGTAAAAATCACGTAGATTTTAATATCCAACAAAACGCCACGAAGGCTTTACTCTCCAAAACGGGAGTACACAAAACCACAAAGGTTTTAGTTTGCAGAATAATAAGAATAACACAAGTACATAAATAAATATTAAATTCCTTAAGATTGTTATTCCCGGTCAATATTCCTGTATTTGTAAATATTAATTCTGCAAAATATAAGTTAACGTAATGAAACAATAATAATGAATTCGAGCCCACTGAATTCACAGTGTTTCCTTAAGGAATTTAATCCCCTCCTAGTACCCAAGGTAATGGATTATTTCCTCCCAGGATAGAACGAATAACACACTGGTGTAGCGGTACTTCAAACCCCAGTGTTTCGGCGAACACAAAGTTCGGTAGCAAATCACACTTACAGTTGCTTTGTTTGAAGTTAAAAAACAATGCAGAACGAAGGAGTATATACTCAGAAAAACGTATGGAACCAAGAAGGAGTGCAAGACCAAAACGTCCACCCTTCATGGTGGAGCAAGCATTAAGTGTTTGTGGAGCAAGCACTTCATGGTGTGTGGAGCAAGCACTTCATGGTGGGAAGACCATTATCCGGCTGCCAATTATCAATACACGGATTGGAAAATATCCGTTACAAATACGGATAATCTTATCCAAAAAATTAATCAATCAATTGACCAAATCCGAATCGAATCCGAATCCGAATCCGAAGCCGAAGCCGAAGCCGAAGCCGAAGCCGAAGCCGAAGCCGCCGAAGCCGAAGCCGAAGCCGAAGCCGAAGCCGAAGCCGAGCCGAGCGAGCGAGCGACGACGACGGCGCGAGGCTTGCTTTCTTCTTAACTCTTTAAGAGCTACAAGAAGAGCAATCATATATATACCCACCAAAAATGTCTTCCACTTCCAATATGGGACAATGTCTTATTGTTAAGAGGGGGAAACTTAAAATTTTACTCAAAATTTCATTTTCCCTCCATTTCCCATTCACCCTCATTTTAAGAATATTACATCTTAAAATAAAACCTCAACAATCATAAATATTGATGTTGATTTCAATATTTTCCAGGTATTTCTTTTGTTATACGCGGAATGGAACACGCAACCAACAACCAAATTGACTTTGATTAAACTAATACCACCACTCTACCATTTTCATATAAAATACTTATTTGTTTGCTGGACAGAATGGATAAAACCAGCAAGCTTTCAGTATCATACGCGGAAACTTCCCCTTTTTTTATTGTTCAATCAATTCTCATTGGAAGAACAAGAGAACATAAAGCAACACAAAGTCAATGCATTAGCACTCTATTTTTCTTCAAATTTTGTTTCTACAAGGCTAAAACAAACGTTACTACTTACAAGTAACTTCATCGGTTAATAACTCAACATGGATCAAATACTGACCGATGTTTGTGAAGCAGGAGATATTAATGACTTCTACTTGCTAAATCCTGATCTTGAAAGAATCGATGAGATCCCATTTGTGGATACTCCATTACACATTGCTGCATCAGCTGGAAAAACTCAATTAGCCATTGAAATCCTGAGCTTAAAGCCTTCATTTGGTAGAAAGCTAAACTCTGAAGGTCTAAGCCCCTTGCACTCGGCTCTGAAAAAAGGACATGTTGAGACCGCGAAACGACTCATCAAGCATGATCCTGAACTCATTCGTGTTCGAGGAAGAGAAAGAATTACTCCTTTACATTATGTAGCAGAAACAGAAAATATCAATCTTTTAGGGGAGTTTCTCTATGCTTGCCCTGCATCAATCAAGGACTTGACCATTAGTGGTGAGACTGCTTTACATGTTGCTGTCAAAACCAGCAAGTTAAATTGTGTCCTAGTTTTACTGGGATGGCTCCAAAGGACAAACAACAGAGAGATTCTTAAGTTGAAAGATGAAAATGGTGATACTGTTCTGCATATTGCTGTGTCAACAAATCAACTCCAGGTTTGTGCTCTTATTTTTCTAACTACTTTTTTGGAAGGGAAAATGTTCAAATTTGTCCTTACTATGTGAAATTACTTAATTTTGCCTTCGGTAAAGTTCTTGATCCATTCATACCCTAATCTTTGACAAATCATCTCGTATTAACCCTTGTTATTAACATAACTCCAGTATGAAATGGGTAGACTCCACATGTCCAAATTTTTTTATGAGAAAATGTTCAACTTCTGACTGTGATTTAAAATTACCCCTCCGCTAGTATTGGCGTTGGAATTTTCCAAGTTTAGTCTACAGAAAATTTTTGGTAAAGGGAGATGGCTTAAACTCAAATGACGATATGTCCAAAGACAGGACCATTTTGTCTTCAGAGATCCAAAGCTAATCATGTCCGTTTGTTTGCTTTAAAAGAGAACATATCTAGGCCATCCATTTGAGTAAAAGAATGAAATAGAATATTAGAAATCTAGAAGCTTCTTTTACCGTGTGTAATGTGTAGGTAAAATGTGTATATATTAATTCCTCTATATTCTTTCTTAGGATTCTTTTAGGTAGTTACACATAGACAAATAGTGATAGGACACATGTACCTAGTATAACAGATTTTTATTCCTTTTGCTTTGTATAAATACTTGTACATAGTTGAATGAAATAGACAGCAAAAAGTTCTCCATTATAATTTTTTCGTTTCTATTATGGTATCAGAGCAAAAGGTATAGATCCTATCTTCTTGCTCAAGTTTTCTCTTGGACTTCTTCAATGGCAGTCACTGATGATCCCTCTGTTACACTGCCTGCTGGAAGTCCTTCCACAATCCAATCCCCTCAAATCACTATCACAAATGATAACTCTCATCCCTTTTACCTGCATCCTTCAGATTCACCTGGAATGATTCTTGTCAATTCCATCTTTGATGGAAAGGGATATGGAGGATGGCGTAGAGCAGCCCTCATAGCTCTCTCAGCTAAAAATAAGGTTGGCTTCATAGATGCGATGATCACAGAGCCACCTGCAGATTCACCCTCTTTTAAGGCATGGAGTCGATGCAATGATATGGTAATATTATGGCTGCTGAACTCTCTTTCAAAGCAGATTGCTGAGAGTATCCTTTATTCTAAGACTGCTAAAGAAATATGGAAGGAATTGGAAGATAGATTTGGTCAAAGCAATGGAGCTTTGCTTTATCAGCTGCAGAAGGAACTTAGCGATTTAGTTTAGGGAAGTTCTGATATTGTTGGGTATTACACAAAGTTTAAGAAAATCTTGGATGAGTTGGACAGTTTTGATACTTGTACTCACTGTAGTTGTGAGTGCTCTTGTAGAGGAAAGAGCAGATCTCTGAGATCCCAGCATGATGGAAGGCTTATTCAGTTCCTGGTGGGGCTGAAAGATGCTTATTCAGGAGTGAAAAATAATATTCTCATGACCACACCTCTTCCTAGCATCAATCATGCTTACTCACTTTTGATCTAGGAAGAGAAATCCAGGTTGCACAACATTCTCTTGACTCTGTCTTCTTGGCCACAAAACAACAATATGGAGGTCAGAAGTATGCTCAAGCAGATAAGAGAGGAAATTTTGACGGAAAGAGAAACACAATGGTATGTTATTATTGTAAGAAACCTGGACATTCATTTGAGAAATGCTACAGAATCATTGGGTTTCCTGTAGATTTTAAATTTACTAAGAACAAAAGGTCTCAAAGAGGTGTTCATGGACATGCAACAGCCACAACAAATCCTAATTCTGATTACTCAATCTATGGTTTGGAGAAAGGACTCACTCAAGAGCAGTATCACAATCTATGTCGTGTACTTCAACAAGCTAAGTTTACACCACAAGGAGACATCAGCTCAAAAGTGAATGTGATTGCAAATTGTGCTGGTATACCTAAATACTTTTTTTTCAAAAATAGCTAACACTATTATTTGGATCTTAGACTCAGGAGCATCTGAACACATGACATGTGATCTTAATCTTCTATTCAATGTTAGAACCTTAGTCAAGCCAGTCTTTGTTAATCTTCCTAACTCACAAAGGGTTAAGGTCACTCAGGCAGGAAATGTACAAGTTCTTCCTGATCTCACTTTGATTAATGTTCTTTTTGTTCCTACTTTTAAGCATAACCTTGTATCAGTTCACAAACTTTGTCAGCATGTTAATTGTCTACTCATTTTTCACTCTATTGGTGCAATTTTATAGGCCCCTTCAATGAAGAGGCCAGTGGTTCTTGGTAAGGAGAAACAAGGGATTTATCTACTTCACACCATCAAGCCTAGTAGAAGTTTGGTTGATTCCAAGAAGGACTACTGTCCAGTTTTTTCAGCTTCCAAGAAGGACTATTGTCCAGCTTCTTCTAAGTGTATTAGGGATAGTACTGAGTGTTTAGTTTCAGTTTCATGTTGTTCTGCACTTTCAAATGATGTAAGCCTATGGCACTTGAGGTTAGGGCATTTGCCTTATTATAATATGAGAAATATTTCTTCTATCTCTTAATCTACTTCAGCTAATTTGATCAATCATTGTGAGATATGTGCCAAAGTTAGACAAGTAAAGTTACCTTTCTAATCTAGTACTATATCAACTAAGGAAATCTTTGAATTAATTCACATTGACACTTGGAGACTCTATAAAGAACCCGCTCATGATGGTTTTAGGTATTTTCTCACAATTATTGATGACTTTAGTAGGGGGACTTGGACTTATCTACTTAGTACTAAGTCAAATGCTTTTACCCTTTTAAAATAATTTCTTGCCATGATGGAAAGACAATTTGGGAAGAAGGTCAAAATCATAAGATTAGATAATGCCTGGGAACTTGGGAGTGGACTAGAAAGTTCAGCTTTTCTTTCTTCTCAAGGGATAATACATCAAACTACTTGTGTTTACACCCCCACAACAAAATGGAATAGTTGAAAGAAAACACAAGCACCTTTTGGAAACATGCAGGGCACTTTTGTTCCAGTCTAAACTTTCTATTTCTTTCTGGGGAGAATGCTTATTAACTGCTACCCATCTCATTAATAGAATTCCTTCTAAGGTTCTTAATCTAAAATCTCCTTATGAAGTCTTATTTGGTGTAGCACTCTTCTATCACTCACTTAGAACTTTTGGTTGCATTGTCTATGCCTGCACACGAACTCCTTACAGATCAAAGCTTGATCCAAGATCTGTACCCTGTGTATTTGTAGGGTATCCAGTAGGAAATAAAGGGTACAAGCTCCTAAACCTGCAGACCATGAAGATTTTTGTTTCTAGGGATGTCAAGTTCCATGAAACCATCTTCCCATTTATTTCGGTTAAAGGGAAACAAACTATTTTCCCTTCTTCATCAACACAACCTACTGATTGTGTCTATAGGGAGCTTTCATCACATTCTGATACCCAGACTGTTTCCTTCTCAGTTCCTATTGCTTCTTCTCACATGATTCATTCCACTTCTCCCTCTAATTCTTCTCCTTCCTCTTCTTCTCCTATCCTACATTCAACCTCTCTTAGTCCTATTCCTTTTTCCCACTCTCATATTTTACCTACATCACCTAAACTTAGGAGGTTTAGCAGACCACACATTACCCCACCATATCTTTCTGATTATGTTTGCAACTCAGTGTTTTTAACAGACCTTACTGCTTCTTGTTTTGCCACTTCTATACAGCCCACTATATTGCCTTTCTCTGCTTTGTCTCAAACAAATTAGTCTTTCCTTAAAACTATTTCATATACCTCAGAACCTACTTCCTATTCCCAAGCAGTTCTACACCCAGGATGGCAAGAGGCTATGGCCAAAGAATTTGAGGCTTTGGAAGCAAATAAGACATGGGAAGTTGTTCTTTTGCCTGCCGGAAAGAAAGAACTACCATGTAAATGGGTATATAAAGTGAAATATAGGTCTGATGGTTCTTTGGAGAGATACAAAGCATGTTTGGTGATTAGAGGAGATATTCAACGGGAAGGGATAGATTTCAATGAGACTTTTTTCCCATTTGTCAAAATGACAACCATCAAATGTCTTCTTGCTATTGCAGTTAAGAAGAACTGGGAAGTATTTCAATTGGATGTAAATAACACCTTCTTGCATGGGGATTTGCAAGAAGAAGTCTTTATGAAATTTCCAGCGGGGATGCAGTCCCCTTCACCCAATCATGTATGCCTTTAAGAAGTCTCTCTATGGTTTGCGGCAAGCCTCAAGGCAGTGGTATGCCAGGCTTACGGCAGCTTTGAATTTTAAAGGGTATTCTCATTCACTCAACGGCTACTCTTTATTTTTTAAGAAATCAGAAGGGAAAGTTACTATTATTGCCGTCTATGTTGATGACATTCTAATAACAGGAGATGATTTATTAGAGCAACACCGTTTGAAAGAGTTTCTTGATTGTGAATTTAAGATCAAAGACCTCGGGCAAGCACACTATTTCTTAGGCATGGAAATCATTCGTGAAGAAAAAGGTTTCATTTTGACTCAAAAGAGATTTACCTCAGAACTCTTGACTGAATTTGGAGTTCTTGACCTCAAGGCCACTACATCGCCCATTGATCCCACTCAAAGACAACCTTCACAATGGAGATTTGATTCCAGACCCAACTTTTTATCGCTGACTTCTAGGGAAATTGAATTTCCTCACTCACACGGGGCCTGACTTGTCCTTCGCCGTGCAACATTTGAGTCAATTTATGCAGTCTCCACGCCAACCTCACTTGGACGTAGCTTTTCATTGTCTGTGTTATCTTCTCTCAAATCCTGCAATGGGTCTTTTGCTCAACCCTAATCCCTCGCTTCGCCTTCTTGCTTTCTGTGACTACGACTGGGGACGATGTCCTAATTCTCATCATTCTATTAGTGGATTCTACATTAGCCTTGGTGGTTCGCCGGTATCCTGGAAATCAAAGAAACAACCTTTAGTTTCTTTGTCCTTTGCTGAAGCAGAGTATAGATCCATGAGACGAGTGGTCGCAGAGATTACCTGGTTAGTTCGATTGCTCGAAGATCTGTCTATTTCACCCTCTCTGCTGATTCAGCTCCATTCCGATAGCCAAGCAGCGATTCATATCGCCAAAAATCCAGTATTCCACGAACGTACGAAGCACGTGGAACTTGATTGCCATTTTGTTCGCCAATAATTTCATGAGGGAATCATTTCCTTGACCTTTGTCCCTTCCCATCAACGGGTTGCCGATATCTTCACCAAACTCTTGTCCGGTCCGATTCACCACTCTATCATCGTCCTCCTCCAACTTGAAGGGGGGTATTGGCGTCGGAATTTTTCAAGTTTAGTCCACAGAAAATTTTTGGTAAAGGAGATAGCTTAAACTCAAATGATAATATGCCCAAAGATAGGACCATTTTGTCTTCAGAGATCCAAAGCTAATCATGTCCGTTTGTTTGCTTTAAAAGAGAACATATTTAGGCCGTCCATTTGAGTAAAAGAATGAAATAGAGTATTAGAAATCTAGAAGCTTCTTTTACCGTATGTAGTGTGTTGGTAAAATGTGTACATATTAATTCCTCTATATTCTTTTTTAGGATTCTTTTAGGTAGTTACACATAGACAAATAGTGATAGGACACCTGTACCTAGCATAACAGATTTTTATTCCTTTTGCTTTGTATAAATACTTGTACACAGTTGAATAAAATAGACAGCAAAAAGTTCTCCATTATAATTTTTTCGTTTCTGTTAGCTAGGGACGAGGTTGTTTCCTGACGGGGAGGCGATATTAATCCTAACCGAGGCAAATTTGCTCAATTTCGAATAATAAAAGATCAAATTTTATCCTTTTCCCTTTTTGGAATAGATCGTAGGTTTAGTAGCAATACTATTAATTCTAATTATTTTTATCATTATGCAGATAGTTAAGTTGTTAATCAAGAACATGAAAAATATAAACGAAAAGAATATGCAAGGATTGACAGCACTTGACATAGCAATGGGACCTCCAGACGAACAAAACAGAGAAATGAAGAGGCTTTTACGCTCTTCTGGTGCTTCAACTACCTCTTCACTGAAAACAGACGTTCTTTTATCAGATTTTCTTGGATCAAAAGAGACAATCAGCGAAAAGTTCGTCAAATACGACGTTAATCTAAGAAAAGGTTTATCAAATGACGTGCGAAATGCTCTTCTAGTGGTAGCTATACTCATCGCAACAGCCACATACCAAGCATTGCTCAGCCCACCTGGCGACGTAACACAAGGCGACGGCAGCACTACAACCACCGCGGGCGGCGGCGGTCGTCCCGGGACAGTGGTTTTGCCAAAGAAATACTTCAACCCCATAACGTATACAAATACAATATGTTTTGTAATTTCTGTGGGGTTGATTATTTTCTTGGTTCAAACTAGTAGGTATAGTTTGCCATTACAAATGTCTTTGGTTTTCATGATGTTGAGTTACATGATCTCATTGTTAGCTATATTTCCGCCGGGGAAAGTTGCTGCATATGCTGTGATTTCGTCTTCTATTGTGATTATATATGCAAGGTTTCTAGGATCAATGGAGTATGTTCCTGGTTTAAGATGGTTACTAGGCTACGATCGTCTTAAATTGCAGCGAAAAGTCGTACTTAGCAAGTATGCAAAGGATGAGTTTAATTAGCTTCACTAGATCAAACTCTGTTTATCTTTATCTTAAGTTCAACTTTATGTAATTTTCAAGTTATAACCATAAGCTTTGAGTAAATTGATGATTGGTTTCTCTAACCATTCTGTTTTGTCAAAATTTTTGTCGTCAAAATTGACACTTACCTCAGTCACACACAATGTGAAGAATGATAGTATCTCTTTATATTTGGTAACGATTTAACTTTTAATTTCTCATTGTACTCGACAAAAACATCATGGCATATTTGATACTCAAGTTTCAAAAAAAAAATTCTTTCTTAAATTTTGTGCACATAATAAGAGCTCATATCTTCAAAGACTAAGTATAATTATTTTAATTACTAGAAATCCTTAGACAACTTATAACGATGTTTATTTGGCACATTTCTAATAATATTGAAATTTTAAAGTGTAACCTTATAAATTGTTTACCCGAAAAACGGATAACAATTGAATTTATACGTAGTTCTAAGGATACGTGGTATAACTTGGTACAAATTGGGAAAGATAAATAAATGAATATTGAAATTAGTTGTAAAAGAAATGAATTCAAACCGAATGAATTAGTTAGCCTAAGTCTTGAAGTCGAATAGAGAGTAATTGATAGGAGAACAATATAACTAAATATCAAAGCCAGAGAAGAATAATGTATTGCTTTGTGTTCTATGGATCTTCATAAATTTGTCTCCTACAAATGATAACACCCCTTAATATAGTGAGAAAATCCTATTTTGGATATAATTAAAATACATAGTGGTGATCCCATGATAGATTAATTAATTAGTCTTTCCATGATTTGCACCGTGATTTCCGCCGAGATTTCCACCCAATTGCTGATATTCCGGTTCTCTGTCTTTGGCTCGATAAGCTTTCCTCAATCGAGGCCGATCTTTGGCCTCGGTCGGTCTCTACATTTAGCTCGATCTCAATCTTGGCAGATCTCCATTTAGCTCAATCTCGATATTGGCTGGTCTCGAACTTAGCTGGTTTCGATCTCGATCGATCCCTGAATCACGATCTAGGAAATATCTATACATGTATAATCCAATCTATTTTGAGATTGAACCTTGGTCTGCCGCCACGATCTCAATTAGCCATACAAAATCGGGCAAGTTCATTTTCGACCGTATACAGATAGTCCCCTCATTCTTTGGAGAGTAATGACAAGAAACAATTTGAGCCTTCGATCATGATGTAATGGTCGTGACATAAGCAGCAAAAGTGACCGAAACGTCTCGTCGGTACAGTTTCCTAGGTATTTAATGCGCGTCAGTCGACGGTCGGCCACTACCAGTTTTGAGCCGTCATTGCGAAACCGATGAATAGCCCCTTTCTTCATTATTTCAAACTTTTACTTTCAAATCTATTCCATTCTAATCTCCATAGTCCTTTGCCTTCTTTAAAGCTTCCTATCTTCAAGTCTTTAAGTTTCTTTGCTCGTTCTTTCTAAAAATTAAAAACATTTCAGTCTACATTCTTCTTTGCCCACAAAAACTAAATAGCAAAAACATCTAAAACTGTTTTGCAGAAAGAGGCTGCTTCCTCGTCTCGGTCGGCCGGCGAAAAACCAGTGGTGGAGCCACGCCCGGAAGATCTTACTCCGGGAGGGTGTGTCATTAATTCCGACTTTAAGGTCAAGAAACCCTCACCGGTTCCTGGTCGATGCGAACTGGTATCGAGATATATATGCTCGATACCCAAAAGCCTCCTTGATCAGGTGAAAAAAGATTGCAACTGGAGAAACAAAAGGGTTGTGATACCGGCACCAGAAGAAGCGATCACCACCCACGTGGAAGGGTTCCTGAGTGTTTACACTTATCCTTTCACATTGGGCCTTCTCGATTCGATCATTGTAGACTTATGCAAGAAATACCAGGTGACCCTCGGTCAAATTCACCCCTCTTTTTGGAGGATCGTGATACTGCTCCGTTTCTTCGTGAGCAAAATCGATGGGCTTTCCTTCACCCTTAACCACCCGTGAGATTATATAGCCCTCGACTCTATCGAGGTGGGCTGATAAAGCTTAAACACCGGGATACCAAAGTGCTCATCTCGATTATAGATGAAGACAGAGATCGGGGCTGGATGTGCCGATTCGTTCGGGTGAAAACCAAGGACCTAATCCCGACTGAGAGCATGCCATTTCCCGAGAAATGGAATATGAAACATAAGTATGATTCTGTTTTTAATTTTTGTTCATTGTTTTTACTTCTTCATTCTTTCTTACCGGTGTTTTTCTCAACACAGTCGTTGCTTAGATGCCGGGCGCGGTTCCCTACCTTGAGAACTAGGTTAGGAGCCTGGTTTCGATGTCAACGTATGCTGAGCACGCATGGCGTGATTTATCAAAGGGTCGGTGGGAGGCTCGTACTCATGATAAGCCTTCTTCCTAACTTACTGATTTGTCTATCGTGCAAACATTTTTGCAAACACAAGTTTACTTACTTTCTCCTTTTGTAGGTCTTGGAAAGGATGTGGCTATGAGGCCCTTGCCCGGTGATGAAGAAATTTTACCGCCTGTCTCGAAATCGGTGAAGGAGAATAAGAGAAAAAGGGCCTTGGACTCTGAGGGTCAAAAACCTAAGAAAAGAACAGACCGTAAGCCCAAGGGGAACATAATCCCATTGACTATGGAGCCAGTCCGAAGGTTAAGGGAAGAAGAAGAAGAAAAAGAAAAAGAATTCTGGGTTGGTGGCCCGTGCACGAGCTAGCACCAAGTTTCGGAGAGCTTCGGAACCGGTGGGAGTTGATACTACTCTGTCTAGGCTCGTTGAGGTCGAGGAGGAGACTTCGGCCCAAGTCCCCAAGCCAAGAGGAAATGAAGATGCTTTACCTCAGGGCAAAGAGACCGATGAGGAGGCAGCGGATGCCGGTGCAGAAACTCGGCTCGAGGCTCCCCAAGACAGAGGCGGTGCCCCAAAAGACCTACTTGGGGCAATAGAAATTTAGGATTCCCCCTTGTTTCCTTTATTTTCCAACTTGATGGTACGCGATGCTCAGGCCGTGGAGGCATGTCACGAGGAAGGAGCTCATGGAGAGGAAGATACTTTTCGTGGTTATTTTGTTGGGGTAGAAGGTGTCACCGGTCTGAGTGACTTGGAGGTTTGGAAGAAGAGCTCGGGCGAGGTGGAGCGCCTTGTCTTTTGAATGAAGCCCAACAGGCCCTAAACCGGGTAAGTACATATTTTCTTTGCCGATGTCAATTTTCATACTTGTGCTTTTTTCCTATTGTATAATTCATTCCTTCTATTTTTGTAGGCTTCTGCGCTCTATCATGAAACTTTCTTCTGATCTCGAGGGGATCTGAACCGATACGAAGCTGAAAATCGAAGGCTTACTGAGGAGAGAGATGCCTTCAAGCTTCTCAGTGAGCAGAGGGAAGAGGAAGCAAAAAGACTACGGGCTGAGCTAGAAGTAGCTTAGAAAGAACATGCTGATCTAACCGAGCAGGTAAAAAGAATCTTTGAAGTTAATATCACAGGCTCGGGTGTGGTGGCTAATAGTTCAATCCCACAGATCCAGTGAAAGCTCGATGTGATCGGGTAGCTTTGTGAGGAAGTGGACATAGTGAAAGCGGAGGCCGAGGCATGGAAGAAGAACATAGACCGCCTTGCATCAGAAAGGGAGGCTGCCCGAGCTCAACTAGCCTCAGTTGAGACCCAACTCTGAAGCTTGAAAGAGAAGGCCTTCGTACAAGCCAAGAAAATTGAGGAGTTCCAGTCTCGGTTGGGTTTAGCAACTTCCGATCGAGAGAAGCTGGCCAAAGATCTTGCAGCAGACAAATTAGAGGTTGAAACGGCCAAGGCTAATGCTGATGCAATGGTGACTGTCTACCGGTCCGACGCTGAAGGTGCTCAGGTTCAAGCAAAGAAAGTTGCCTAAGCTACTCAAGCTCGAGCAAACTGGGTTGCCGAGCATGCTAAATGCCAGTCTCGAAAGGAGACTCTCGAAGAGATCCATGCTCGTGGATTTGATCTTACAGCCGAGATCGAGAATGCTAAGGAGCTCGAAGCTGAAGCCAGAGTGTTTGCTTTTCCTGATGATGATGATGATTCTGGGAGTATGAGTGGATCTGAAACTGGAGAAGACCTCGAGAGCGAAGATGCTGCTCCCGGAAAAGACTAAGTCCTTTAGGATTTGTGTTTCTTTTAAGACCATCTCGGGTTTTGTATAACAATTTGATCGGGTCATGCTTCCCTTGTAAATGTTTTTTGATATATATAAAACTTTCTTCCTTTCTGTCTTATAAAATTATGAAGTTGTATTCTAAGATCCGAGGTTTAAACAATTTGATTGAAACTGAACTAGTATAGCATTTACAATCGAGTGAGTGCTTGCTCGAACTCGAAGTAAGGTAACCCTTAGATTTTTTATTTGAGCGCAGATGGTCTCTCGAACTTAAAGTAAAAACAGCCCTTAGGCTTTTAGGCCGATTGTTCGTAGCTTTCTCCCCTTTTTAAAGTCGTTTTCTATCATTTGTATTTGCAAAGTTTGTAATGTTTTAGCATGAAATAAGGAACTGTTCGAGAGTTCAAACAATTTTGTACTCATTAGAGTTTTCGAGGCTTGATTTTATCGAAGCCTTTTATGATTTTGCCAGGGGTAGCCTTTTTAACCGGTTTATAAAAGAGTTCGAAGGCCTGTTCTGTTACAGAATTCGGACGTCTCCCAACCGTGTTATTTCGGCTGTAGCCTCTTTAATTCGAGATTTGCCCCTTGGGCTTATTTTCTCGTTTTACTTCGAGCTTGCTCAAAGTGTCAGTCCCCGAGTGGGGTGGATGCGGCCTATAAAAATCAAGGGTTGCCTAAAAGGTCTTATGATCTCGGATTTTTCGGACGGTAGTCCCTGAGCGTGAGGGTAATTATCTGAACTCTGGCCCTTAAGCCTGTTTACATAATAGATTGAGATATCAGCAAGGGAAAATACTTCTCTTTATAAATGATTATACATGCGTACATGTTCTATGCTTGAGCTAGAGCAAACTACACGGGCATAGTTCGTTTGATCTTTTGGCCCTTACAAATTTTTCCTATCGAGACCATGCTGCCATGAAGTAACTTCCTCGCATCGAAGTTGATATTTCGAGGGCAATGCCCCATAGTATTCGAGGTTGATTGTAAAGAAGCCTCAGATACTACTGAATTGTTCTAACTTAGCACGATCAACGATTACCTCATTAAAAACCTTACCGGAAAACCCATTTGGGACAAAATTGGTCTAAGGAAAAAAGAGTGCAATGCGTGCTTTCAGACCTAAAGGATTCGTGTTGAAGAATCCATCGTTGTTTCTGGTCGAACACCTACAAGGGTTAGTTTTGAAATATAAATAAAAATGTGCGGGGTCATACCTTAGTAGTAGTATCGTTTTAGGAGTGATACGTTCCAGTTGCTCGGTAGTTGTTTGCCATTTATCATGTCGAGCATATAGGATCCTTTTCCGACGATTTCGAGAACCTGATACGGTCCTTCCCATTTCGGACCCAGTTTCCCTTCATTCGTATTTCGGGTATTCAGGGTGACTTTTCTTAGCACCAAGTCCCCGATGTTAAAATGTCGAAGATTGGTTCTTCGATTGTAGTACCTTTCGATTCACTATTTTTGGGCGGCCAATCGGACGAGAGCGGTTTCGCGTCTTTCATCCAACAATTCTAGGCTCGTATTCATGGTCTCGTTATTCGACTCCTCTATTACATATCGAAACTTGATGCTAGGTTCTCCAACCTTGACCGGGATCAGAGCTTCGACACCATAAACCAACGAGAACTGTGTTTCTCTGGTACTGGATTTCGATGTTATGCGGTATGTCCATAAGACCTTGGGTATTATTTCTCTCCATTTTCCTTTGGCGCCGGTCAATCTCTTCTTAAGATTTTAGATAATTGTTTTGTTGGTTGATTCGGCTTGTCCGTTCCCGCTGGGATGATAATATGTTGATGGGATCCTTTTGATCTTGTGATCCTCGAGAAATTTAGTTACTTTGCTACCGATGAATTGTTGTCCATTATCACATACGATCTCGGAGGGCATCCCAAATTGACAAATTATGTTGTCCCAAATGAAGTCTATGATTTCCTTTTCTCTGACTTTCTCGAAAGCGTGTGCTTCAACCCATTTAGAGAAATAATCAGTCATAAACAAAATAAACTAAACCTTACGTGGGGTCGATGGGAGAGGGACAACGATGTCCATTCCCCATTTCATGAAGGGCCATGGGGATAGGACTGAGTGGAGGTGTTCCCTGGGTTGATGAATCATGGGCGTATGCCTTTGGCATTTGTCACACTTTCGAACGAACTCCCTTGCATCCTTGCCCATATCGGTCCAAATATACCTTGCTCTGATTACTTTATGGACCAGACAATAATACCCTGCTCTGATTATTTTGTGAACCAATGAATCGGCACCGTATGATGTAGTCGGTATCTCCCGGTCCCAAACATATTTCCAATGGTCCATCGGACGTCCTTCTAAACAGCGTTTCGTCTTCAGATGGATCTCGACTCCTTTGAATCTGATGGAAGCTTCTCGTTCTTTAAGTACTCTATGTATTTGTTTCTCCAATCCCAGGTTAAACTTGTAGAGTTTATCTCAGCGTGACCTTCTTCGATTACCGATCTCATGAGTTGTACGACAGTCCTCGAGTTAAGTTCGTTGTCTTCGACCGATGAACCTAAGTTTGCAAGAGTGTCGGCCTCGTTGTTCTATTCTCGAGGTACATGTTGCAAGGTCCATTCCTTAAATCGATGTAGAGTCACCTATAGTTTATCTAAGTACCTCTGCATTCGGTCTTCTCGGACTTCAAAACTCCCACTAACTTGGTTTACCACGAGGAGGGAATCACACTTAGCCTCTATGATCTCCGCTCCCAAGCTTCTAGCTGGTTTGAGACCTGCAATCATGGCCTCATACTCGGCCTCATTGTTAGTTAATTTTGTAGTTCTGGTAGAGTGTCTAACTACATTACTTGTTTCGGACCCCTTCGCGTTCAAAGCACCATTCGCAAAGAGGGTCCAGACTCCCGAAGATGTACCTGATTTTATTAGTAGTTCTTTTTCAATCTCAGGTACGAAGGCCAGCGTAAAGTCATCCACGAAGTCCGCCAAGATTGGATACTTGATGGCGGTTCGGGGTCGATACTCATTATCGTACCCACAGATTTCCACGGCCTATTTGGCCAATCAACCTGAAAGTTCTGGTTTGTGCAAAATGTTTCGAAGAGGATAAGTTGTTACAATACATATTGGATGACATTGGAAGTATGGTTTTAGTTTCCTAGAGGCGCTTATTAAAGCAAGCGCTAATTTTTCTAAGTGTGGATATCTAGTTTCGGCCTCACCTAAGGTCCGACTAACATAATAGACATGGAATTACGTACCTTGTTCTTCTCGAACCAGTACTCCACTTACCGCTATCTCCAAGACTGCCAAGTACATGTAAAGTTGTTCGTCCACTTTTGGGGTGTGAAGCAGCGGCGGGCTTGATAAATATCTCTTTAGTTCTTCCAAGGCATGTTGGCATTCCGGGGTCCATGCAAAATTTCTCTTGTTCTTAAGCAGTGAGAAAAATAGGTGGCTCATATCTGAGGATCTCGAAATGAATCGTCCTAGGGCGGTTATCCGTCCCATCAGCATCTGTACGACCTTTACATTATCCACTACCGTGATATCCTCGATAACTTTGATTTTATCGGGGTTGATCTCGATTCCCCGATTGGACACCATGAAACCAATAAACTTGCCTGAGCCAACCCCTAATGCACATTTTTCGGGGTTGAGCTTCATATTGTACTCCCTCAGTATATCGAAAGTCTCCTGTAAATGCTTTAAATGGTCCCCTGCTCACAGGGACTTGACTAACATGTCATCAATATAAACTTCCATTGATTTTCCTATTTGGTCTTCGAACATTCGGTTTACTAGGCGTTGATAAGTTGCACCAGCATTTTTAGACTGAATGGCATTACATTATAACAGTAGGTACCATACTTAGTGATAAACAAGGTCTTTTCCTGATCCTCCGGGTTCATCTGTATCTGGTTGTACCCGGAGTAGGCATCGAGAAAACTGAGAGTCTCATGGCCAGCCGTGGCATCGATCATACGATCGATATTAGGCAAAGGAAAAGAATCCTTTGGACATGCTTTATTTAGGTCTTTATAATCTACACACATTCTAAGTTTGTTTCCCTTTTTATGGACTACCACCATGTTTGCTAACCATTTGGAGTACTTTACTTCCCGAATGGATCCTATTTTGAGAAGTTTTGTTACCTTGTCCTTAATGAAGGCATGTTTGACCTCGGACTGGGGCCTTATGTTTTTCTTTGCCGGATGGAATTTCGGATCCAAGCTTAGTCTATGAGCGGTGATTTTCGGTGGGATCTCTGTCATGTCAAGATGGGACCAAGCGAATCAATCCATGCTAGTTATAAGAAATTGAATAAGCTTTCTCCTGAGCTCGGGATTTAGTTACGTGCCTAGGTATACCTTTCATTCGGGCAGATGTTCGATTAGTGTGATTCGCTCAGTTCTTCGACGATTGATTTGGTAGCGTCGGAATCATTGGGGACCATAAAGGATTGAGGAATCCCATAATCATCATTTTCGTCAGTCTCCTGCTTCTCTGGTTGGGTCGAGGTTAGCACTTGGGATTGCTATTTGGTATCCTATTTTTCCTTCGAATTTAACCCCTTTGTCGATAAGAGTGATGATATCGGAATCACTTCGTCGACGACAAACATTTCCTTTGCGGCTGGTTGCTCCCCGTAGATTGTTTTGATTCCCTCTGGTGTTGGGAACTTTAGAACCTGGTGAAGGGTCGAGGGTACTTCTCTCATGTTGTGGATCCATGGTCTCCCGAATAGGGCGTTATACCTCATGTCGCCCTCGATCACGTGGAACTTCGTTTCTTTGATGGTCCCGGCCAGGTTAACTGGCAGAATTATCTCGCCCTTAGTACTTTCCCATGCCATGTTGAATCCATTTAGTACTAGGGTTACGGGCACGACCTGGTCCTGTAGACCGAGTTGCTCTACGACCTTTGATCGAATGATGTTGGCCAAACTACCTGGATCAATTAACACACGCTTAACTTGAGTTTCATTCATAAGTACAGATATTACCAATGCATCGTTATGGGGCTGCATGATTCCTTCTACGTCTTCATTATTACAGGACAAGGTTCCTTTTGGTATGTAATCTTGAGCTCGAGATCGTTTCGCCCTTATAATTGATACCTTAGTGCATTTAAACACTGACCCTTGGGGAACATCGATACCTCTGATAATCATGTGAATAATGTGTTACGGCTCCTCTTGCTCGTTTTTCTATTGAGCTCCCTATTTTGGAAGTGATTCTTGACCCGATCACTTAAAAATTCTCAAAGGTGTCCTTTATTGAACAACTGGCTACTTCTTCTCTCAACTGCTTGCAATCTTCCGTTATATGGCCAAGGGTACCATGATACTTGCACATTTGATTGGGATTTCTCTAGGCTGGATCGGTCTGTAGAGGTCGAGGCCATTTAGTATCTTTGATGCGTCCGATAGCCGATACGATGGCGGACGCATCAATATTGAAGTTATACTCTGACAATCGCGGTGCTTCCTTATGTCCGGTATGCCTGTCGAAACCATTCTTGTTCATCAGCCCTCGAGACCCTTGGCCTTGATCACTTCTCCTTTCACCTCGTATGGAGTTGTGTCCGGGTCAGTTGCCCCTACGATCTCCATTATACGGATGGTATCGGTCCATGTTCATCCTCGGTTCTCGGTCAAGGTATCTTTTGAATACGGACCTAGAAGGAGCCCCCAACTGCTCGTCTTTGACTCTAATCTTTGATTGATATCGATTATGTACATCGGCCCAGGTAACAGCCAGGTACTCAATCAAGTTATGCTTCAACTGCTGTGAAGCCATTGAGCTTCGTTCGTTTAGTCCTTGGGTGAAAGCTTGAATGGCCCAATCGTCCGTGACCGGTGGTAGATCCATTCGTTCCATTTGGAAGCGAGATACAAACTCTCATAGCATCTTAGCATCTTGTTATCGTTTTGCCATTACAAAAGAATCTGCAAGCATGGCAAAAGAATCGACAGATTTAGGTGGTAAATTATGATACCATATCATTGCTCCCTTTGACAGGGTTTCCCCGAATTTATTTAATAATACGGATCCGATTCAGTCGTCCTCTAGATTGTTCCCTTTAATGGCACACGTGTAAGAGGTGACATGTTCGTTGGGGTAGGTCATTCCATTATATTTAGGAATCTCGGGCATGCGGAATTTCTTGGGGATCGGTTTGGGAGCTGCGCTCGGGAGGAAAGGTTTTTGTACGAATTTTTTGGAATCCAAATCCTTCAATATTGGTGGTGCCCCCGGGATATGATCAAGCCTGGAGTTATAAGTTTCTACTTTCTTGTCGTTTGATTCATTCCTCTTTTCTCCTGACTCTATCCGTTTTGTTAGTTCCTCGATCATCTTTATAATTTCGAAGCTAGTTCCTGCTCCTTGTTCATTTGACCTTGCTAAAGCTGGCCCCGTCTTATGGGTGACTTCTTGGGGTGGACCGGGCTCAGGTATGCTCGGTGTCTGGGTTTGGCTCTATAACTGAGCTATCGCTACCTGTTGAGCTTGCAACATTTCAAAAATCATACGCATGTCGATCCCGTCTTCTTCAACATTTTGGGTATTTCGAACTGCAGATCGAGTTCTACCATGAATGTTGTTTTCGGGGCTATATGTTGGTTCTACCATGAAGGTTGTTTTATTCTCATCTTGATGGCCAGATTCGTTGTCGATAGGTAGGGCCATTAACTAAGAGTTCATCATTTTTAGCCTGAAATCAAAGACACCTCCAAGAGCAAGTGTAAAATAGTGTGTTTTACAGAGATTTGTATCAAATAACCACTATTATCCTTAGCCTCACGGTGGGCGCCAAACTGTTTACCCGAAATACGGATAGCAATTGAATTTATACGTAGTTCTAAAGATACGTGGTATAACTTGGTACAAATTGGAAAAGATAAATAAATGAATATTGAAACTAGTTGTAAAAGAAATGAATTCAAACTGAATGAATTAGTTAGCCTAAGCCTTCAAGTTGAATAGAGTTAATTAATAGGAGAACAATTGTCACGACCCAAACCGCAGGGCCACGACGGGCACCCGGTGCCTTACAAAATCGAGTACCAACGTAGCATATCTTTCTTATCATACCGTTATGGGTAAGTAAGCCAAAAGGGTTGTCATGAGATAACAGGAATAAAACATAAGGGAATACTATACGTAGGACGACCCAACATGATATAGAAACTTATACATGTGACATACGGGCCTATATGACCGACATAATCATTTGTATACTCAAAACATAGACCGATAAGGCCATACAAGTATCCATATACATGACATTTATCTACAAGCCTCTAAAAGTACATAAATGTTATAAAGGTCGGGAAAGGGCCCCGACATACCAATCAATACATATTCAAATTATACTGACCAAATAGGCAACTTCGGAGTAAGTGGAGTACCCAAACACCTTCCACTGAGCTAATAGCCTACTAGGAGAACTCTTAACTTGTCTATCGAGACCCGCGGGCATGAAACGCAGCGTCCCCAAACAAAAGGGATGTCAGTACAAATAAAGTACCAAGTATGTAAGGCATAAAAGTAATATATAAAATACATGAAAGAAACATGGAGTGAAGAACTCAACCTGTAATTCTGGATAGCTCTGTGAATCATGAAAAATTTATAATGTCATGCATGTGCATATAAATGTCATACCATGCATAGGTATATGCGTACATAATATCATCAAGCCTCTGAGGGAATCCCATCATATCACCTCAGCCACTGTGGTAGAAATCATCAACGTATACCAGCTGATCAGGTGGTGGTGTGTATATAACGCTATAACCTTTCCCCATACCCAATATACATATACTATACGCGTATATAACGCCATCTGATCATGGATCAGTGTACATGTATAAATGGATGCAATGCATAATGAAGTAAGTCAATAATATCTCTTGGAATGTCATGAGACCCATGAACAGACAATATGAAAGTAGGACATATAGGGAATCCAGAACATAGGAACCCCTAGTACTTCTATGAATATAGTCATTTATGAAAGTTCAGCCTTTGCACGTTTTATTTGTATCATATGGATCATGCCAAATGGAAAGAATGGATAGCCTTAACATACCTCAAGTCATCAATGCAACTCAACAACAAGCTTATGACAACTAGCGCGCCAACCCTATAATAAAGAAATACGTGTACAACTTAGATGGCGGTGGTATATCACGTATCTCAAATGATAATTCGATTCTAAAATAAAACGGAAAGCATTTCCCCTGATTTCACTGCTCCCTCAAGCCTACTATAGGCGAGATACAAACACAATACAATCAACAACTCAAAAATAACCCAACTATAATTCGGGACTTTCAATACAACAAAACCCTCAAATATACCATAGCATACTCAATCAATAAGTTATTAATTAGCCTGAAATTGCAACAACGAGAGACCAGACTACTACCCTACCACATGTGGTATTTATCCACGGCCTTCATATTTCTAAATTCTATAAATCAGCAGCACAATAGGCTAACACGAGTGGGCTACAAAGCAGTCCACTAAAAGTGAAATAAATTGAACTCACGACTTCCGATCACCGTCCCACGAGTTCTAAATATTAGAAAACTAATTTATCAACCTTCTTTGATATTTAAACACTTAAATACAGAAATTAGATGTTTCTTAACTATGAAGTACCTTGCAAAAATCGAACTACAAAGCAAAAAGAGAGGCGGTCTAATGATACTTACGTCGTAGGGATCGTTCTGATGTTATCGCTTCTCGATTTCGTACCCGGGATATTAGTATTCTTTGAGACCTTATTAAAGAGCTCAAGGATACGTTTTATGGTGTTCTCTAGTTGCGTTCTATGTAAATATGAAGAGAGAGATCAGTTAAGACCTATATATCAACTTTTGAAAAGTCAAAGAGGTGCTAGCTTGGCACCCTCTCATTGGCCCATATTCCGATGCTTATATCTTTTTATCCGGATGTCGTATGAATAAACGGTTAAGATAGTTGGAAACTCCATTCCAAGACCTTCAATTTTGTATATAATATGTCCCCAAAAGACCTCATATAGTACATGAAATTTATTTCTCAAAAAGCTCTGTTACAATGCAAATCCTTAGTCAGTTGTTTCGCAACTTAAATCCGATTTTTCCCAAACTTTATATTATCTATCCAAACATCATATATAGTTATATTATGATTTTAAAATCATTTAAATTGTGATTAACAAGTCTCATATTCATTATACATCGCCTTGGGACGCACATAGTGTAACAATCCTCCCTCCTTAGAAACATTCGTCCTCGAATGTTAAACTCCCAGAGATCTATAGAAATTATTTTGGCAGAGTCTCCTCTATAATGGTACTACTACCAACCTGTCAAACAGAAAACCCAACAACACAAAGCCACACAGGGCCACAATCATCAATAACACCAATGGCCTCACATGACCAATGATAATAACTAACATAAGAACCAAGTACCATATACGTACCTAAAGGCTGTGATGTCTTAGTCTGATCCTCCTCCGGATGTTGAAACAAGTGAGGATACCTAGACTTCATGTCTTCTTCAGCTTCCCAAGTCATCTCTTCCACATTCTTGTTCCTCCAAAGTACTTTAACTGAAGCTACGTCCTTAATTCTCAATCTTCGAACTTGTTTATCTAGTATAGCAACGTGAGATTCCTCATATGATAGCTGCTCTGTGACCTCAAAATCGTTAACTGGAATGACTCTAGAAGGATCTCCAATACACTTGCAGAGCATAGACACATGAAAATCTGGATGTACTGACTCCAAGTTGGAAGGCAAGTCTAACTCATATGCTACCTGGCCTACTCTGCGTATGATCTTATAAGGTCCAATATACTGAGGGCTAAGCTTTCCTTTCTTACCAAATCTCATAACTCCTTTCATCGGTGATGCCTTTATGAATACCCAGTCATCTACCTGAAACTCCAAGTCTCGTTGCTGATTATTTGCATAGGAGTTATGACGACTCTGAGCTGCTAATAGCCTTTCCCGTATAAGCTTAATTTTCTCAACTGCCTATTGTACCAACTCTGGTCCTACTAACTTAGTTTCCCAACCTCGAACCATCTGATAGGTGACCTACACTTCAGTCCATAAAGTGCTTCATATGGAGCCATCTGGATGATTGAATGATAGCTATTATTATATGAGAACTCAATAAGTGGAAAATAATCATCCCAGCTACCCCTGAACTCCATCACACAAGCCCGTAGTATATCCTCCAGTATTCGAATAGTACGCTCCGCCTGACCATCTGTATTGGGATAAAATATTATACTAAGACTTACTTGAGTCCCCAATCCTTTTTGGAAGGACCTACAGAAATTAGATGTAAACTAAGCACCTCTATCTAAGATAATAGATATAGGTACACCATGAAGTCGCATTATCTCCTTAATGTAAAGCCTTGCATAATCCTCTGCTGAATACATAGTCCTGACAGGTAGAAAATGGGCTGATTTTGTAAGTCTATCCACAATAACCCATATAGAATCTAACTTACACTGGGTACGAGGTAAGCCTATGAAGAAATCCATATTAATCACTTCCTATTTCCAAGTCGGAATCTCTATAGCCTGCAATAATCCATCGGGTTTCTGATGCTCAATCTTAACCTGCTGATAATTAGGGCACTGAGCAATAAACTCTGCTATATCCTTCTTCATTTCATCCCACCAGTATATTCCCCTTATATCATGATACATCTTCGTCGCTCCTGGATGAATGGAATAACAAGAAGAGTGAGCTTCTCCCATAACCTGATGGTGTAACCCTGCCACATTAGGAACACAAAATCGACCTCGATATCTGATGACTCCATATCCTGTAATCTCAAATGTTGTATTCTCCTTTTGAGGGGATGTATCTCTGTAACGAGCTAGCACATGATCCTCATATTGATGTTCCTTCACTTCAGTTACTAAAGATGATGTTGTCGTGTCCTGAATAGTAACTTCGGTATCACCTGAGTCCAGTAATCGAACTCCAAGACTAGCTAGCTGATGAATCTCATGGGCTATCCCACTCTTCTCTGGCTGTAAATATGGCATGCTACCCATAGATATACGGCTGAGGGCGTCAGCTACTACATTCGCCTTCCCCGGATGGTATAAAATATCAACGTCATAGTCTTTCAGTAGCTCCAACCATCTCTTTTAGCGTAAATTCAATTCCTTTTGCTTGAAGATATATTGAAGGCTCTTATGATCCGTATAGATATCAACATGAATGCCATACAAATAGTGCCTTCATATCTTTAATGCATGAATCACCGCGGCTAACTCTAAATCGTGGGTCGGGTAATTCTTCTCGTGCTTTCTTAGTTGTCTTTAAACATAAGCAATTACTTTTCATGGTCGTTCTGCCACTTGTTGCATGAATACATGGCTTATTTCATTGCCCACAAATACTAGAATTTCTTGTAACTCATATGATTTCAAATATCATCTTTTGATTTTGTTTTCTTCCCGTTCATTAGCCACGATATGTGCCACTTTCTTATGGAGTGCATACAATATTGTTCTGAGACTGTTGTTATAAGACCATTTTTTCTGTATGTCACTATGCTTAAGTTGAAGCCTTCTTCCTTATTCCCTCAGCTAGTATTTCTTTGTAGTACTTAAGAGAGGCCCTTTGACTCCTGTAAAGGTGCGAGCTTATTACATCGTATACCCGAAAGAATTTTTGATGTTCTTACTCACCTATAATTATCCTTAATTACTTACCTCCATGCCCTTGTGCTCATAAGGTTGATTTTGAACTGAAATTTTTGACTGTCTTCTCAGTGGCACCATTTTTTAATTTTCGTAACACTTATACGGTACCTTTAACAACCCCAACTCCTATCTGAATATTTCTCAAGGATTACGACATCATATATGCGAGACAGAATTCACTATGTTGGGGTTCACTACGTTTATCTTGCATAATCTGCTGATTTGTCTGTATCCTCTTGTCTAGCCATGAGTAGGCTCTTCATGAATCAATTACTAACTACTTGTTAGCCTATTCTCATATCTATATTCTGCATGATCTCTCTTGGGTTATATCTTTTGTCTTAACTTACCCCGCATACTGGCTCCTTATGTATCAAGTGTTCATTTGCACTTATATATCAATAACATCTAGTGATGGAACCCTTACTGCCTCTCCCCGTCATCATGCTTACATAATGTTCTTGAGTCATATCATATCCATAGGATCTTAATAAATGCAATCTCATTTCTTTCGCCTTTCTACCACATTCTTCCTTTACTACTCCATAGTTACCTGCACCACATAACTCCGACTTAATACCATATCATACCATCTTCCCCCTTTAGGGGAGTACTAACATTTACTGCTATGAAGATTTACCTATAAATATTTTACCTCTTCATCTTTGGCATCTTTTCATATTTCCACGGACTTTTACTTGCCTTGTGGTAACCTTTCTGTACCATGGATAACTAAATTTCTTACGCACGAAGGTGACACCTAGTGTAACTGGCACACTTAGTCCCTTAAGCTTAACTTTTCTCACAGTTCTTTCTTTAGGAAAGTGTCTTCCTGAATGGCCTTTAAAGGTTATTCTTTTGTTGTCGATTCTATTATGCCGGAACACGATCTCTGAAATTCTCACGATGTCGACTATTATCAAATCCTTCAAATCCCTAATTCCTGTTCATTTTATCTTGTTCACTAGCCCATACTGATTTCTATTTCTTCGGGGGTCTAACTTTTCCTTCTGGTAATCACGTACGAGTCACCAACTCATTTCTCGAAATGAGGACATGACTTTATGGCTTATATTCTTTTATTGTCTCAAGGCCTGTAACCTCTTGTCTTTTCCTTCACTTGACTATAGAATCTGTAGTCGTGTCGTCATATTTTAATTTACCGATATCATCCATTTATCACATCTTACTCATAATGCTTCATTTACTTTCTCTTTATTCTCCTGCTAATATTTCGGTCTATCATCTTATTATGAAAACTTCAACAAAATATTCTTTTACTTTTAGCCCCCCTTGATTCACCTCACTAGCTCTTCGGGTTGCCTAACACTCTCTTTTTACTAGGGATGGGAGCCATACAAAGGTAAATTTTTATCCCTTCTAGAATTCCAATGCCAATCTTCTGAAATTTTTGAACATTCTAGTGTTCATATTTGATTGTACTATTCTAGAGTGCACCATCTGGGTATCTCACAAGGAGAACTATTACCACGCTTGCAATATCCTTCGTAAATGTTATCTAATGATAACAATCCATCCACAATTTTGGGTTACTCTAACCCTAGCTGGATGTTGATATCCCATCCTTCTCTTAAATTATATATGTTAGCTCCTACAGGGCATAACTGAAATAGGTGTTGTCAAGTGAATATATCTTTGTTATTGTTGAAAGTAACTCAGAATGCTTATATTTCTCTGCCTTAATTGTAAATACAGATAATCTTCACTAACTGGGTACCTCATATCCTTCTTCACCTAGCTTTTTTTACTTGTTGAAACTTATATCTACCTTCTGATTCTCTCGTTGCTTTTTACCATAGGGGTGGATAGATATTCATGCCGTAGGGCTCCTTATCAAGAAGCTTACACGTCGTAGTACACACATGATTTGCAGAAGACGTTACATTTACTCATCATAAGCATGATGCAAAATCGAGTTCCTCTAACTCAACTCTTCCACAGCCACATTCAATCTCTTACCAACTGTCTTTCTAGATGTAGATGTCCTTGTATAACGAATAAAATAGAATTAAGGAGTTTGAATTTTTTTACAACTGAGCTCTACCACATGATCTAGAGTAAGAAGAAAGAGTGACAGTCCTAAATGCCCTATAGCCTCCCGCTTATAAGTGTGGTGCACAACACACCCATAAACATGACTCTACTAGACACAACTTATAGATTCCCTAGGACAGAACTACTCTGATACCACTTTTGTCACGACCCAAACCGCAGGGCCGCAACGGGCACCCAGTGCCTTATACAACCGAGTACCAACGTAATATATCTTTCTTATCATATCGTCATGGGTAAGTGGGCCAAAAGGGACGTCATGAGATAACAGGAATAAAACATAAGGGAATACTAGAAATAGGACGACCCAACATGATATAGAAACTTATATATGTGACATACGGGCCTATAAGGCCGACATAATCATTTGTGTACTCAAAATATAGGCCGATAAGGCCATACAAATATCCATATATATGACATTTGTCTACAAGCTTCTAAGAGTACATAAATGTCATAAAGGTCGGGATAGGTCCCCGCCATACCAATTAATACATATTCAAATCATACTGACCAAATAGGCAACTTCGGAGCAAGTGGAGTACCCAAACACCTTCCGCTGAGCTAATAGCCTACTAGGAGAACTCTTAACTTGTCTATCGGGACCCGCGGACATGAAACGCAGCGTCCCCAGACAAAAGGGACGTCAGTACAAATAAAGTACCAAGTATATAAGGCATGAAAGTAATATATAAAATACATGAAAGAAACATGGGGTGAAGAATTCAACCCGTAATTCTAGATAGCTCTGTGAATCATGAAAAATTTATAATGTCATGCATGTGCATATACATGTCATACCATGCATAGGTATATGCGTACATAACATCATCAAGCCTCTAAGGGCATCCCATCATATCACCTCAGCCACTGTGGGAGAAATCATCAACGTATACCAGCTGATCGGGTGGTGATGCGTATATAATGCTATAACCTTTCCCCATACCCCTTATACATATACTATACTCGTATATAACGCCATCTGATCATGGGCCAATAAACATGTATAAATGGATGTAATACATAATGAAGTAAGTCAATAATATCTCTCGGAATGTCTTGAGACCCATGAACAGACAATCTGAAAGTAGGACATATGGGAATCCAGAACATAGGAACCCCTAGTACTTCTATAAATAGAGTCATTTATGAAAGTTTCGCGTTTGCACGTTTCATTTGTATCATATGGATCGTGCCAAAAGGAAAGAATCGATAGCCTTAACATACCTCAAGTCGTCAATGCAACTCAACAACAAGCTTATGACAACTAGCGCGCCAACCCTATAACAAAGAAATACGTGTACAACTTAGATGGCGGTGTTATATCACGTATCTCAAATGAAAACTCGATGCTAAAATAAAACGGGCAACATTTTCCCTGATTTCACTGCTCCATCAAGGCTACTATAGGTGAGATACAAACACAATACAATCAGCAACTCAAAAATAACCCAACTATAATTCTGGACCTTCAATACAACAAAACCCCCAAATATACCATAATATACCCAATCAATAAGTTATCAATTAGCCTGAAATTGTAACGACGAGCGATCAGACTATTACCCTACCACATGTGGCCTTTATCCACGCCTTTCATCCTTTCAAACTCCATAAATCAGCAGCACAATAGGCCAACATGAGTGGACTATAAAACAGTCCACTAAAAGTGAAATAAATCGAACTCACGGCTTCCGATCACCGTCCCTTGAGTTCTAAATATTAGGAAACCAATTTATCAACCTTCCTTGTTATTTAAACACTTAAATACAGAAATTAGACATTTCTTAACTATGAAGTACCTTAAAAAATTAGAACTACAAAGAAAAAAGAGAGGCGGTTCAATGATACTTACGTCATAGGGATCGTTATGATGTTATCGCTTCTCGATTTTGTACCCGGGATGTTAGTATTCTTTGAGACCCTATTAGAGAGCTCAAGGATAGGTTTTATGGTGTTCTCTTGTCGGGTTCTATGTCAAAATGAATAGAGAGCCGAGTTAAGACCTATATATCAACTTTTGAAAAGTCAAAGAGGTGCTAGCTTGGCACCCTCTCATTGGCCCATCTTTCGACGCTTATATCTTTTTATCCGGATGTCGTATGAATGAACGGTTAAGAGAGTTGGAAACTACATTCCAAGGCCTTCAATTTGGTATATAATATATCCCAAAAAGATCTCATATATCACACAAAATATATTTCTCAAAAAGCTCCGTTACAAGGCAAATCCTTAGTCGGTTTTTCTGCAACTTAAATTCGATTTTTCCCAAACTTTATATTTTCTATCCAAACATCATATATAGTCATATCATGACTTTAAACTCATAAATCATGATTAACAAGTCTCATATTCATTATACGTCACCTTGGGACGCACAGGGTGTAACAACAATATAACTAAATATCAAAGCCAGCAAAGAATAATGTATTGTTTTGTGTTCTATGGAACTTCATGAATATGTCTCCTACAAATTATAACAACCCTTAATATAGTGAGGAAATCTTATTTTGGATATAACTAAAATACGTAGTGGGGATCCCATGATAGATTAATTAATTAGTCTTTCCATGATTTGCGCCGTGATTTTCGCCGAGATTCCTACCCAATTGCTGATATTCCGGTTCTTTGTCTTTGGCTCAATAAGCTTTCTTTGATCGAGGCAGATCTTTGGCCTCGATCGGTCTCTACATTTAGCTCGATCTCAATCTTGGTCGATCTCCATTTAGCTCGATCTCGATCTTGGCTGGTCTCGAACTTAGCTGGTTTCGATCTCGATTGATCCCTGAATCACGAGCTAGGCAATATCTATACATGTAATGATTCAATCTATTTTGAGATCGAACCTTGGTCTGTCGCCCTGGTCTCAATTAACCGTACAAAATCGGGCAAGTCCGTTTTCGACCGTATACATAAATCTTTCGTCTCAAGAAGCACGAAATATATATTCTAGTACAAGATTATCGGATTTACACTTTGTAAATATACATAATTCAAGCCAACCATAAACTAGACCCAGTGTTTCAATGAAGTAAACCTCAATCAACTTGCCATGGAGCTTGAAGTAAAGCCTTGTCAATATCACAATTAGAAAAGGCTGCCGTGCAGATTTAGTTTGGCCAATTGTTGAGTTGGGTTAAACCGGTACTGGCCCACCATATCTCAAACCTTACCTTTTTTCTCTCTCTTTTCTATTTGAACTACAGAATTATATGGTTCTAATTTGAAGAATTAAATGTATACTTAAGACTATAATAATTTAGCTGGATTAGCTTGCAACTTGCAACTAGTGCATGGTTCTAATTTGGAAAATTAAATGCATAATTAAAACTATAATAATTTAGCTGTATTATCTTGTAACTTGCAACTAATGTATATCTTTATAATCAGAGTGCTAATTAGAGTGAGAACTAAAATTATTTTTAAGAGATCGATGAACCTGTTGTTACCTCATGCAAGAGTAACATAAGTATAATTGTTGATTAACATAAGTAATGAGTATGATAAGTCCATAATTTTATGGAATTTAAGGTATATGCACCAGAATATAATAATTACTTTAATTTTGAGATTACCATAACAAATTTGCTATGAGTTACTTGTTGTTTTCTGTCAACTTAGTTTAATTGTAAGAAAAAGTTAAACATTAATAACACAGAACTTAAGCTCAATTTTATTTAGCAGCGCAAAACTGGTCTTAACAGTTGGTCAATTCAATGAATTGGTATCAAAATACAAATAGTCAGGCAACAGAATACTAAAAATGCTAAAGCAGCATTGAAATCTATTGGATTTTGCTGATGATAATAAGTACAAAAATTGAATAACCAAATTGGGCTGTTTAATTAGCAAAAAGAATGGCTAAATTACAGTAGATATCCCTATATTAATTTAGTCACAGATACGCCTCTCATACTTTAAAGTATTTAAGCCTTTTGTACTATGTGAGAAAGAGCCAAGAAGTCAATTATTCACTTGGTTCTGGTGGCAATTACACTAACACCTAGCTATGCACGGTTAGGGAAGGATCGGACCACAAATATCTATTATACACAGTTTTACTGTACATTTCTGCATGAGGCTATTTTCACAACTTGAAATCGTAACCAAATAAAAACAACTTTAGCTGTTACGCGTCACTTCTGGTCTCATACATTATATTATATGTGTGTATTTTCTATTAGGAAATGTATTTTATTTTAAAAGTTAAGCAAAGCAAACGAATCCAAAAGCCCCTCCCCCATTTCTGCGGCTAAGGATTGTTGAGAGATCAGTATACCAATGTCCTAAAAGCTCTTCTTTTTCTCTGCCATTACCTCTTCAAACAGCTACGATAATGTCAATGGCCTTATTCTCAGCTCCTCCACTTCATTTCCCTACTCTCTCTCCTTCAAAACATCTCTCAACCCACAAACCTTATCCTTTTCTAACTTTAAAGAAACCCCATCTCTCTTTCTCGGTTTCTCCGAGAGCTGTTGATAATGGGTCAAGTGGTGTAGTTTCTACTTCTGCTGTCACTGTTGAGCCAGAAATACCTGAAGAAAAAGCTCCTTTGAAAGTTGAGGAGTCAAATGAGGCTTCTTTGGACTCTAATGGGTCAGCGCCGGTTGTATCCACCGGAGCTCCGGCACCGGAGACTGTAAAAAAATTTCAAGATCCTAGATGGGTTAGCGGGACTTGGGATTTGATGCAGTTCAAGAAAGATGGAGAGACCCATTGGGATTCTGTTATTGATGCTGGTGAGTCTTTGCCTCTCTGCTTTGCATGTTGCTCCTTTGCTCCACTAATTTTAGCTTTTGTTCTTTCGCTTTCGACATGCAACTTCTTTTTTTGTTAATTTAATTTATTTGACTTATGATTACCAAAATTGTACTTCAGTCTGGCTACAGTGAATGCTGTTTCGGATGATACTTCTACTAGCTATTGTTTTTCCTTAGTTGAATAGCATAAAGAGTTTTTTTAGTACTGATATTTGGATTATACAAAGAAGTAAAAGTTCATGGTTAAGAAATGGTTCCAGTAACTTTTGTCTTTAGTCCTTAAGCAGGGAGCTGATGAACAACTAAAAGAGGGGGGTAACCTAGAAATGGAACATTCTATGACTTATGGAGTAGATGTGGTGTCATTCAGCCTTCTGTCATGACCAAAGTTTGTCGATTTGATATGCTTCGTGATAAAGCACTAAGTTTATTACTTTGTTGGGGGAAATGATGCTTTGTTTCATGCTTGATGCATCATCTTGATTTTTTATCATATGTATATGACAATTGAGGATTTATGAGAAGTTGGTGAATTAAACCAGCAACTATGTGGTTGTTACTCTTAATAGAAATGTTGTACCATATTGATCTTTTTTTCTCCATTTTAGTTGCTATGCCTTTGAATTGAGCTTATGGTCAGCCATCAATTAAGTCTATCAGATGGTGTAATGCACCATAAAACTTGTACTTTTTCATTCTTTTTTCCTTGTCATTTACACACACTAGATGTTTCCCAATTATACATTGTCTTAGCTTGATATAAGGTATACCTAGCAGTTATTAAGAGTAGAAAACATCATACATCTCCTTTTCTAGAGCCGCCTTTGGGGCACTCATATGAAATCGCTTGATTTACTAACAATCGAATGGCTATTCATCTGCAGAGGTTCGGAGAAGGAAATGGTTGGAAGATAATCCAGAGTCATCAAGTAATGAAGAACCTGTGCTTTTTGACACATCCATTATTCCTTGGTGGGCATGGATGAAGAGATTCCATCTCCCTGAAGCTGAACTTCTCAATGGTTTGCTCGTACCCTTTTCCAGTAGTTGTTTCCAGTTCCAAATACGAAAGCTGTAAATATTTCTTTACTAAACTGATCAACTAATAGAGTATGTAAATCTTATGCAGGTCGTGCTGCAATGGTTGGTTTCTTTATGGCCTATTTTGTGGATAGCTTGACTGGTGTAGGCCTCGTCGATCAAATGGGCAACTTCTTTTGCAAAACACTATTGTTTATAGCTGTGGCTGGTGTGCTTCTGATCCGCAAGAATGAGGATATAGAAACAGTCAAAAAGTTGGTTGAAGAGTCTACTTTTTATGACAAGCAGTGGCAAGCATCTTGGAAAGATGAGAACTCAAGCAGTTCAAAGGACTCTTGAACACATTTCTCACTTAATCTTTGATTTTCATGTATTTAGTTGGATGACTGCGATCAGGAGATCTCATCTAGTCAAAGGAGAGCGTAGAATTGTATTCAACATGTTGTTTTAGTTCTTAATGTATCTTCTTTCCTTTCTTATTTTGTTTTCTGGCAATGATTTTTTTTATCTTGTCTTTGTTGTAAAAAAATTTTTAGCTTATCTATAATACTATTTCATTCGATTCCATAGTCATGCTTCAACCTCGAACTTTGTTTGCATATTCTAACACTATTCTTCAATCAGTGCTTGCATTACTCAGATTTGGAACAGATAGCTTCATATTGGCAAAGGTAAGTCTGCAATGGAATCCCAGGTGTCCTTGAATTAAGCGAAGAAACTGTCGGCCTAAGCCTCGCTATGGGAACTGATGCTTTCTAACTCTCTATGAGGAGTGAAAGCCATTTGACTGTAAGGAGAGGAGCTTCGCCCCTACTTCAATTAAAGCTTGCCTGGCTTTTTTTCCCCTCTAAATTCCCTCGTTCCACTCATTTTTGAACTTCTAATCAGACCTGACGACATAGGCAGCAATTGCTTGAGAATTGGTTATCAATGCCTTTAATTGGCTCTTCTATGACAAAGCTTAGAAGTGTCAGCATCTCGTGTTAATGATTCTTTTAATTGTGAGTTTTGTAACAACCTTTTGCTTTTGGTTCTTGTTAGATTGATTGACTTCTAAATTTCTGTATAAGTGATGCTTTGATTAATAAGATTTTTTCTTGTTCGTGATATACTTTGATGTTGTCATTGTCCAAAATTGCTCAATCACCTGTAGTTTTTGAATAGCTGTGATGGTGGGTTACCATGAAACAGAAGAAACTGATATTATTGGGTGGAAGAGGACTCTACTTGCTTATTAGTTTAACTTCAATTCCTTTATCTATGTAACCACCTTAAGAAAGAGCCAAGAAATCGACAAAAATGATATGTGATTTATTCGCATAGTCCAAATCTTGGCAGGCAGAGTTACTCAATATTTGTGCTAGTAGAAAGAGTTACTCAGTATCTGTGCTAGTGAAAGTGGAAGGCAGCAGATATCGGGTGAAATAATAAAAGTGCACCCAAGTTGTCTTGAACACTATGTGTCTTCCACATGCTACAAGATCATTGATTCAACTGTTGGGGTGTAATTATCAGATGATACTGCTCCAAAGATTGTCACAGGTGGACAATAATTATAGGCAACTCAAATACACCTTTTTAAAAAATAAAAATAAAATCAGGGCACAACACTAAGGACACTAATTGCAAGAAGGAAAAGGAAAGTTACCTTTTCTAAATCTTGCATTATTATTTTTAAAGCATGTATAGTCCAGTAAAATTAAAAGAATTTATATACGTTTAGTTTGATCGGTTACAATAGATTAATTATCCTACTTTTGAAGTTACCCGTTCATGTTCATTGTAGATGGTTACTCACAATTAAATTTTAATTATTGCTGGATAAACTTTTAACTCCAGAATTTCATTAATTAAAACCTTCCTTTTTCTCATTAAATTTAACATTTGCACCTTACCCAAGCTTGTCAACAACATAAGAGGAAAAAAGAAGAAGAAAATCTAGGAGTGGTTGCTATAGGCTTATAACAACACATGAAGAGTTATAGGATGGTAATACTAGCACATCATAAAATCCACCTATGTTGATTCAATAAGTTTAATGATTTAAATGTCCCTATTATCTAACCATACACAACATTTTCTACTTTATCATTACCTAAATGATAAAGACAAAAGGAGAAAGAAAAGTAAACATAAAGCAATAACAAAGTATTTCCTTTTCAAAATAGAATTCATTGTTTACTTTTAAAATTATCTATCTTAATCATAATTTAGCTTTCTTATTTGGAAGGACCTTCCTTATTATAATATATTCGGTTACGATTTTAACAATGAATTAAGACTTGGTTATCTTCCTTCCTTTAGGCCTGCATTCCACTTTATATAAACTATCAACCAACATTTTCCTATTTCATTTCTTCATCTCCAATCTTCAAATCTTCATACTTCTTTCACTCTTTCTTCAACAACCACGCCCCCCCCCCCCCCCCCCCCGCAAAAAAAAAAAAAAAAAAAAAAAACCCACCACCAATAAAAAGAGAAGGAAAAACAAGAACCCCATTGAAAGAATAAAAAGGACAATGCCAACAAGAATGGTTAGTGCTGTGATCATCCTTAGTCTTCTTTTGAATTTTCTTGCCAAAACTAATGTTAAGTTGTTTCCTTTTGTGTTTTGATGGTTTAGGTTACATACTTGAGAGAAAGGACAGTATATGTTTCTGTTCTTGTTGAGGGGCCTAGGAGAAAGAGGAGCAGTTCATCAAATAACAAATATCATAACCATCAACATCTTCATGTTAGACATGTTGCTAATGGTGGAGGATACAATAGGAAAGCTCAGCTTCTTGATTACTCAAGAAATCTTCGAGCTTCGGCGCGATCACAACCATCAACACCTTTGGTTCCACAGCCAATTCAAAGACAGAATTCTCAGGTTTTAATCTCATTAACATATGCATTGCCTAAATAAGATGGGAAGTTTGAAGGATAATGAAGAAGATCATTGTACACAGCTTAGCAGTATTTGTAACTATCTATAACACATTTTTACAGATTGTTGCAGTGAAAAATAAGCCAAGATATGTAAGTCTTCCAACTTGTATGGGACACTGGAAATTTGAAATGCCAAAATTCCTCAGAACATTGATGCATCGGAATAAGAAATCCAAGAAAAAGAAGAATATGGCTTCTAGCACCAATAAAATAAAAGCTATGGTAAAAACTTTTCAGGTAAGTCACTCACTCACAAGTTATATATACTATTCAGCATTCTAGCTTTTCAGAAATCTCTGCTTTATAAAAACACTCACTTTCTTTCAGGTTCAAAGAAAGCCTGGCCTATTTTCCAAATTTTTTGCTTCACTACGAAAGGGTCGTCGATGAACAGACTCATCAACTAAGTCCAAGAATCAAGGTGTTCAAAGGTCCATCCATTAACAAACTGAAGATTGATAATTCCTATCAAATCTTACTTTCATGTCCCCTCTTCATTTCATTTTATTTTTTCTATCTCCTATATATTGGAGGGAGTGGGATATACTTCAAGCTCCCAAGCTTAGAAGAAGTTACCTGAAAGATTTTCGGCTTATTTAGGTAAACGGCATCACAATCACAATCACAATCTTAGTCTGATTACAATGTAAGCTAGTGTGGAATAGTTTATTTATTGAAAACATATAAAAGAGCATCATGAATGTAAAGTGCTGCTTACAAACACCGCCAAAGGCACTCGAACTCTATGGTTTTGGTTACCTTCGAACACGATTTCTCCAAATGAGTAAACATTGGTTGTCTGAGTTGCATTTAGGACAATTGTAATATGTCTTGAAGCATTGGCCATTATCTTAAAAACTTGTGGCGTTACAGAAACACTCACGCCCAGAGGCTCTTTCACGATCACCTGGTACTTTTCATCTACGCCACCTACGTTAGTCACCCTCCTGATCACATTTCTTGAGCCTACCAAATTTGATATTGTCACACTCGGCGTGTTTAAATCCGAGCACCATGCTTTTTTCTTGTTCGGGCATCCAACTCCAACTGCTCGTCTTACAGACATTTCATCGACTCCTGGAACTGAACATAAAAACAGTACATAGTGTTTAAACCCTGCCTTGAAAACAAGTCCAGGGTCAATGGCTCGAGAAGGATTGACAAGTCCGGCTCCAAAATCAAACGGAGTAGCAGGAGTTAGCTGGTTGGTTTGTTGAGCTAAAATAGGGGCATTTGAGTGCCCAGTTACATCTGCAGTTGTCATCATTGCGGATGTAATGGCTGCAGGTGTCCAGCCCGGGTGCTTCTGTTTAATTAGAGCAGCGATTCCAGCAATGTGTGGTGTAGCCATGCTTGTTCCAGATAGTAGTGCAAAATTTTGTCCTGGTAAAAAGATGTGGTTTCATATTACCATTCTTGAAAGTAGAAATAATTGATATTTGAAAAAGGCACCATATGACAAATAATTCTTGAGTACCAGGTGAATCTTAGTAGCTCAGATGGTTGGGCCTCCCCATTCCCCTTTCCCTACCCCCTATATAATAAATTTAAAAAAAAAAACTTGAGTAGCATTTTCCAAGTGTGTCAAATGAGCATTTGTATATTTATACCTTTGATGTATCGATCTCCTTCACTAGTAGGGCTCCAAGAAGCCCATATCGAGGAACCTGGAGCCATGATGTTTGGTTTAAGGACATCGGCGGTGTCTAAGAATGCATTGTTCACATCAGGACCTCTAGATGAATACGATGCCACAACTGGATCCTGCTTGGTATAACTAGCTTGTCTCCCATCTAAAATTCTTGCTGTAGCTCTGAAACTAATAGCCCTTCCACTTCTACTTCTCAATGTGTTGGAGTTATAATATTCGCGCAGAGACTGCACCAGACAACAAAGAGCACCAGAATTAATACAAAGTTGACAGTCTTATCAAGTATTATGAATATGAGATAGATACCGTAGAGGCCTCCATGTTGTTTAAGATTAGACCAGGTACCGACAAGGTCATTGTGGCTCCCTTAATTTGTTCAGAACCAATATCAGGATCCATTGTCAGTACAAAGCCAGCAGCCCCAACTTTTTGTATTGTATCAGCAACAGTGGCTATGCTTGCCGTCTCTGATTCAAAATCAAAAGTGTATGTGCATATCACTATCTTCCCATGAACTAAAGTTCGGATGAATGGTTCTGTCTCTTGACAGCTCTCAACTGTCAAGAGGCCAGAGGTAGTATTCCCTTTACAAACATCAGATGCAGCAGCAAGTTGGAAATACGTTCCTGAAAGCGTTGGAGCTGCAAAGTAAGATGTGGAAACCACATTTTCAGTGATAAAACAGAGAAAGTTAACAGCAAGAAAGGGGTAAGGGGACTTAACGTGAAAGACCACTGCCAGAGAAGCTCCGTCCATTTCCAAGAACAATTGAATTATTATATCTACGATCTGTAGTGGAGGCAGCAACACTTGTGATCCAGGGACTAAAGGAAAGAATGGAAGTTGAAGAAGGACCACCATTTCCAGCAGCTTGAACAACCAGCACACCAGCTCTTGTGGCAAATAAAAGCTGCATTTCAAGAACATTGAGGAAAGCAGAAGGACCAGAAGGGACATTTGCTGGCCCTACAGAAAGGCTTAATATATCCACTCCATCTTCCACTGCCTAAACAATAAGAATGTTTGCCAAAATTAACTTGGAGTTTTAGCTATTTAACTTGTAAAAAGTCTAAAAAAAAGGGGGAAAGATGCATAATAAGTTAAGTACTATTCATTGACAATTGCTGAACCTGATCAACTGCAGCCACAACATCTGACATGAAACCTCCAAAAGAGTACATGGCCTTATACACAGCAATCCTGTTACAGCACAGTTCATTGTCCTTATTAAGATCAAACTTCACATGTAAAACTCTTAATAGAAAAATGAAAACAGCATACTAATATTACCCTGCTCCTGGAGCCATACCACTTGCATAACCGTAGTTGAAATGGTTGACGATGACAGGAACATGATGATTTCCTGCTGCAGTTGATGCTGTATGGCTGCTGTTTTGAAACATCTTTCATAGATTATGAACATGCATTATCATTAAAGAATATCAAATAAAATAGAACAATAATGGTTAAAAAGGCCAGATATGATAAAGATATGGACTTTGGGCCTAACTCAACCCCAAAAGCTAGCTCATGAGGTGAGAGACCAAATCCCCCATCCCTTAGCCGTGTGGGAGACCCAAAACCTCCCTGCACGCCCAGGCCTGCCAACTGGAGCGTGAATAATATAATATGGGGCCCCAACATCGATGAAACAAAGAATTTGGATGGGTCCGACTCTGATACCATGATAAAGATATGGACATTGAGCGTAACTCAACCCCAAAAGCTAGCTCTTGAGGTGAGTATTGCCCAAGCCATATAAGGAGACCAAATCCCCCATCCCAAGCCATATAAGGAGACCAAATCCCTCATTCCTTCGCCGATGTGGGAGACTCAACAAGATATAACATAAAGTATATGGTTCATACTAAGTCACTTGCCTTCCGTGTCCATCGGCATCAAAAGGGGAAGCATAGTCACGAGAGGCATTGAATTCGCCAGCAGCAGTTGCAGCTCTTGCAAAATATTGTGCTCCAACTATCTTGTTGTTGCAGGCTGTTTCAGGGAATCTATCCCCAGTCACACACTTCCCTTTGAACTTTCCACTTTTCACAACTACACCCCGGCGATCACCATTTGATTCTTGAGCCAAAAAGCTAGGATGGAATGGATTGATTCCAGTATCAATCATACCAATTACAACGCCTGCCCCTGAAGCCGTAGGACCGCCTAATTTAGGCCAGACACCAGCAGGAATTCCTAAAAAGTGAGGTGTATGTGTTGTCAACTTCTTCATCTTCACATCTTCATAAATGGCTCTAACACCTTCTGCATTCTCTAGAATATCAAGGGCCTGCAGCAATGTAACACTTTCAATTATTCGAGCATTTAGCTCGTCAAAGACAATAAAAAAAGTAACATGTTTAAGTAATCAGTTCAATCAAGTCAAAAGAAAATATAAATGCCTACCTCATGAGATGTCAAATGAACGGAAAATCCATTGATCAAATGAGAGTAGCTGTAAACTTTGGTATACACACTTCTTTCAAGGAGATTTTCTAGAAGCATGTCATGTTGTTTTCTTATACTTTCCTTGTAGATATCAAAATCTTCAAAATTCCTGCAAAATAAGCAATAATAAAGCATAGTGCATGCATAATGGTTAGACTACATCATGCTAAGAAAGAGGCAAGAGTTTTTACTTTGATTGTGTAGAAACAAAAGGGTCATCTTCCATTAGAACTAAAAAGATTTTTGCATTTGCAATAAAGGGCTCCCATGTAATGATAAAAGAGAGGGCAATGAAGGTGAAAAAGGCTGCCATTTCTAGAGATATGGTATATTGGACATTGAAGGAAAGGTAAAATAGTCACCTTTAAAGGAATATTGTTTTGCTTGCATGTTTTTCTCATTTTCAAACCACCTCCCCCAGTCCATTTGGTTTTGCACCCCTTTGTCATGAGTGGGATGGGTTATTATTTGGGGAGTTTTCTTCTCTCTTTATTTTCTGGCTTTGAGTAATGTAGTAGATCATGCTAATCTTTACTCACTACGTTTAAGTATACTGCTTCAACTTTCAAGTCTTCTGCAAGAGCATTTATTCATTTTTTTTTTCTTTTTTCTTTTTCGGTTTTGTCTAAATCTTTTTGGCTTTCCTCTTGCGAATTTAAGTTTGTCTTTTTTGTTTTTTTCACACAACGTTCTCACTCCACTTTTCTTTCCTACCCTAGACTTCGTTCTTCAAGGAGATAAGTGCATTTCCTCTTTTGTGCTCGCTAATCGCTATGCCCTTGTGCCTTTAATTGAACTATAAGTCTCATCTGCCAAAAGTAGACTTTGCTCGAGTCAATTACAAACTTAACCCAAAGACCACAGGTAAGCAAATTTGAACCTGAGAATTGGGTGGCTAGTAATCTCTTTTAAATAGAATTGACATACTTCTGCAGCAAGTGGTAAAGAAACCAAATTAAGCCCCCAAGATCAGCTTATGGTGGCTGCATGGGGAGAAAAAAGGGAAGAAGCAATTGCTTGCATCTGAATAATCAAAACTAGTAGCATAAATTTATACAACTTGCTAGGAGAAAAGACACAATACAAAGAGAAAATAAGAAACAATAGGATGATGGATTGTTCCCTCACTTCAAATTACTTGCAGAGCGGTCATCTTTCATAACACAAAATTGGAACCACTCAAGAACAACATCACCACATACTGAGGGGTACATATATACGTGTTCTTTATATTAATATGTGACTCGTAATTGTACAATAAATATGAGGATTGATAGAAGCAATTAGCTATCTTGCACTGAACAAAAGTTCATAGTGTAATTCAGCAGCTACTGGATCTTTGTTGCCTAGTGTATTCCCAAAGTGCAATGGCACCACTGACATGAACGTTGAGTGACCGAACTACTCCCAACTGTGGGATTTCTATGCAAGCATCCAGAATGTGAATGATGTCCACTGGTATACCCTCTTTTTCTCGGCCAAGGACTAAGACCTACAAATATTCAACCAATCATCAGACTCGTTACAAAGATAGCGTCTTAAGAAATCATGAGTTGCATCAATATATTAGTTTAGTTTATGAATCATGAATTAAATCAGTAACAAAAACACAAACGCCGAAAGATTAGAATAATTACTACTTTCTAGTGCAACTTTTAATTCCTTTCGTGAAAGAGAATTTTTAAGAATAGTTTTATGCCTTCACAAAAAATTGGTATTATTGTCAAACTTAGTGATATACACACGTTTTCAAGTTTAGCATTAGCACTCTCTTTTTCCTTTTTTTATAAAAACCATGTGGTATAGAAAACTATAAACATTAAAAGGTATTGATATTTGGTACAAAATAGCCCTTCAAATTAAATGAAAACAAAAGACAAACTACTTCAATAGTCTTACGATATTTGCCACAAGAATGAAAATCTATAATCAGAACTAGTGAAGATAATTTCACAAAAATTTTCACTCAAGGGAAAGGAGATCACCATGTTGACTGTATGAAACTCACCGTCCTCTTAGGAAACATGTATCGGTCAAGAGAAATGCTGTTTGCTGTTTGCTCCAGACCTAAGATGGAGAATCCTTCTTGCTTCTTTTTCTCCAAGAAAACTTTCATACTACTAACTGGGACTTCAACAATTGGCACCCATTTCTCTGCAGTTACACTACACGTACAACAAATAATTCCAGTCAATATGCAAAGGAACCCATAATTCATGACTATCCAGATAACCAAGCATTTCATCCTCAACTTAGATAACCCAACAATTTTCCCTGTCCAGGTAACTTTCCCATTGGTAATGCTGATCTAAAGTTCCAATACAAAAAACAAAAGTTGTATTGAGGATTTGCGAGTTGTGAATTTTCAGCTCACTCAATTCAAGTTTGCTTTTGTATTTTGTTTTTTTTCTTTTTTACCAATCAAAAAAAGTTTGAAGTTTTTTATCCGCAGTTCTTATCAAGGAAGGCGGTTCTTTTATATGATTAATATTACTCAATTGATGCTTATTTTCTTGGTTCTACATGTTATTTATCAAAAGGCAATTTCAGTTGATTTGATAAGAATTATCTATTTATTTTCTATGTACATTTTGTAGCCATTTGCTGTAAACGCGCAGCTCCTTTCACTAAAATCACCTTGACCATAATGTTAATCTATAAGTCAAATTGCACAGGCGCACTCCATTAGTTTTTGCACAAAGAGATGAAATATTAAGAGACTTCAATGAATTTGTGGGTTAGTTCATTATATCAGGCAATCCAGTTTTTCTTTCAATTGTGCAAGTGCAACAGCAAAGAGATGAAATATTAAGAGACTTCAATGAATTTGTGGGTTAGTTCATTATATCAGGCAATCTAGTTTTTCTTTCAATAGTGCAACAGCAATGACATCATCTTTATTCTATTCAAGGATGTCATCAGATCCTCGATTATATTAACACGAATGAGATAGAAAATTTTAGTTATAGAAAGATTTAGTTAGTCTCTATATAAAGGCAAGAAATCTCATCATTCATCCATTTCACTGTAACCTCTCTTGCTTCAGATTTCTTTACATCTGCAATGTGAAAAATTAAAGCAAAGCAAGAGAGAGTAATACTATCAGAACCTGATCAATTGGAATTGCTTGTCTTTCACTACGTTTTTGTCGGCAATGGCCAGCACAGATGCTCTAAATACCTGCTATCAGTTAATCAGAAGAACAGTGAACCACCTGAAACTAAAAAAATGCACATACCAACACCAAAATCCACAAAGCACAGAAACAACAACGTGATTGCACACCTCACAAGTTCGGGCCAATCCTGCAAGATTAGGTATCCGATCAATTAGTGATGCTACGAGGATAATATCTTGCCGACTTGCTTTCAACTTCTCAAAAGCTACAGTTTTTAAGTGCAGCAACTGATCAAGAAGCTGGTCTTCCTTTTCTATGTCTGTATTTACACAAAAGAACCAAGTAGAATAATCAATGAAATAAATCTTGAGAATACTTGAGATGTAAATTATGGAAAGCGAGGGAAATACCCTTCTTATAACTTTCAGCACATAACAACTGTTATATATCATACAAGTTCACATGGTTACTTAACATATTACTGCAGCACATCACTCCTGAAGGGTTGACAGCAATGGAGTTTGAGCTTTATTTGTCAGTGACAAGCAGGTATAAATGATAAGTTGCATTAAGGCAGCCTTTCTATGACATCAGTTGGAGCAGATAAACTTTACATAAACAGAAACTAGTGAAGTCTCTAACAAAGCCAATGTGCATCAACAATCATGTAATTCCCATTTTGCGAAAAAGTATTTCCATTTTGTCGAAGAACCAATTCAATTCTAGGCCTTGATTAAAAATTGTAGAAGTCCATAACTTCCAAGTTTATGGCACGACGACAAAATTAAACACATCCCAAGGTAAGTATAAGCTGACAAGGAATAAGAAACTCCAAGCTGGTAATCTTAACGGCATGAACTGTTATACTCAGATATTCTATCCAGCATAGAAGTGAAGAAATTTAAGAGTTAGCATCTTCATGTTTGACTTCACCACTTGCGAATAAGTCAAAAACTTTGGCAGTTACCTAAAAGAGAACAAGGGAATGGAAAATTTTCTAAGCTTTCCTTTTGTTTCCATCTTTTTCTGTAGTTTCAGAATGTTAAAGGAAATGGACCTTGGGTCTAACACTCTAACTCAACCCTGAAAAACTAGCTCATAAGGAGAAGATTGCCTAAGACCCTTGTTTTATAAGGTAAATAATTTTATCAACAATTGGGGAAAACCTCGTATAAAAGCCGTATACCAAAAGAAGAGAACAACAACAACAACCCAGTATAATCCCACTAGTGGGGTCTGGGGAGGGTAGTGTGTACGCAGACCTTACCCCTACCATGAGGTAGAGAGGCTGTTTCCAATAAACCCCCGGTATCCTTCCCTCCAAGAACTCCCCACCTTGCTCTTGGGGTGACTCGAACTCACAACTTCTTGGTTGGAAGTGGAGGTTGCTTACCATCAGAGCAACCCCTCTTGTCACCAAAAGAAGAGAACCTACACCAAAAATATAGTTCTCTACAAAGGAGATCCAATCCTCTATACAAATAGGGACCGTGAGAAGGCACGGGAGAATATATGTTATTGATATTGGATGATAAATACAATACAAGAGGTCCCTATTTATAGCTATACACTACAAGGAGATATTACTCCTCTTCCAATGTGGGACAAGACTACACTATACATATCTGTAAACTAACACTCCCCCTCAAGCCGGTGCATACACATCATATGTACCGAGCTTGTTACACATGTAACTAATACGAGAACCAGTAAGAGACTTAGTGAAAATATGTGCTAGTTGATCATTCGACTTTACAAACTTTGTAACAATATCTCCTGAAAGTATTTTCTCTGACAAAGTGACAGTCGATCTCAATGAGTTTAGTCCTCTCATGGAACATCGGATTTGACGTAATATGAAGAGCAGGTTGGTTATCACACACCATCTTGTTGATTTCTCCGAACTTTAACTCCTTGAACAACTGCTTGACCCAAACTAACTCACACGTCGCCATAGCCATGGCCCGATATTCGGCTTCGGCGCTAGATCGAGCAACTACATTCTGTTTCTTGCTCTTCCACGAGACCAAATTACCTCCTACTAGAACACAATATCCAGACGTAGAACGTCTATCAAAAGGTGATCCTGCCCAGTCACCATCTGTGTACCCAACAATCTGCTCGTGGCCTCGATCCTCGGATAGTAATCCTTTGCATGGAGCTGACTTTATATACCGAAGAATGCGAACAACTACATCCCAGTGACTATCACAGGGAAAATCCATAAACTGACTTACAACACTCACCGGAAAAGAAATGTCAGGTCTAGTCACTGTGAGGTAATTCAATTTGCCAACCAACCTCTTATATCTCATAGGGTCTCTAAGAGGCTCCCCCTGTCCAGGCAGAAGCTTAGCATTCGGATCCATAAGAGAGTCAATAGGTCTGCAACCCATCATTCCAGTCTCCTCAAGAATGTCTAAGGCATATTTCCGCTGTGAAATAATAATACCTGAGCTAGACTAAGCGATCTCAATACCTAGAAAATACTTCAATCTGCCCAGATCTTTAGTCTGGAAGTGCTGAAAGAGATGCTGCTTCAGATTAGTAATACCATCCTGATCATTACTAGTAATAACAATATCATCAATATAAACCACTAGATAAATACATAGATTAGGAGCAGAATGCCGATAAAACACAGAGTGATCAGCCTGACTACGAGTCATGCCGAACTCCTGAATAATTGTGCTGAACTTACCAAACCAAGCTCGAGGGACTGTTTCAAACCATATAGTGACCTGCGCAATCTGCACACACAACCATTAAACTCCCCCTGAGCAACAAAACCAGGTGGTTGCTCCATATAAACTTCTTCCTCAAGATCACCATGGAGAAAAGCATTCTTAATCTCTAACTGATAAAGAGGCCAATGACGTACAACAACCATGGACAAAAAGAGACGAACAGATGCTACTTTAGCCACGGGAGAGAAAGTATCAATATAATCAAGTCCAAAAATCTGAGTATATCCTTTTGCAACAAGACGAGCCTTAAGCCGATCAACCTGGCCATCTGGGCTGACTTTGACTGCATAAACCCAACGACAACCAACAGCAGACTTACCTGCAGGAAGAGGAACAAGCTCCCAAGTGTCACTGATGTAAAGCAGACATCTCGTCAATCATAGCATGTCGCCATCCTGGATGAAATAGTGCCTCACATGTAGACTTAGGGAAAGAAACAGTGGACAAAGAAGATATAAAAGCATAATGAGGTGACGACAGACGATGATAACTTAAACCGACATAGTGGGGATTAGGATTAAGTGTGGATCGTACACCTTTGCAGAGTGCAATTGGTTGACTAAGAGGAGACAAGTCCGCAGTAGGTGCAGTTGCTGATGCGGGGCGTGAATCACCTGGTCCTGATGCTGGATGTGGACGACGATGATAAGTCAAGAGTGGTGGAGCTGCAGAAGGTTGAACTGGATTATGCGGAGGAACTGGAGCTATAGGTGGTGAAGCTACAACTGGAGCTGTAGGTGGTGGAGCTGGAGTGACTGAATGTCCAAAAGATGAAACTGATAGTACCTCAAAAATATCTAAGTGATGACCTGAACCTGTGAAGTATGATTGAGTTTCAAAGAAGGTAACATCAGCGGACATAAGGTACCGCTGGAGGTCAGGAGAGTAGCATCGATACCCCTTTTGTGTTCTCGAGAAACCTAGAAATACGCACTTAAGAGCACGAGAAGTTAACTTATCTGTTCCTGGAGTAAGGTTATGGACAAAACAAGTGCTTCCAAAGATACGGGGTGAAAGAGAGATCAAAGGTAAGTGGGGAAACATGAGAGAGAATGGAACTTGGTTTTGGATAGCTGAAGATGGCATACGATTAATAAGATAGCAAGATGTAAGAATGGCATCCCCCAAAAACGCAACGGAGCATGAGATTGTATGAGTAGGGTACGAGCAGTTTCAATAAGATGTCTATTCTTTCTTTCAGCTACCCCATTTTGTTGAGATGTGTACGGACAAGATGTTTGATGTATAATCCCATGTGATTTCATAAACTGCTGAAATGGGGAAGACAAATACTCTCGGGCATTATCACTACGAAATGTGCGAATAGAAACCCCAAATTGATTTTGAATTTCAGCATGGAAGGTCTGAAAATAGAAAACAGTTCAGATCGATTTTTTATCAAAAATATCCAAGTGCACCTGGAATAATCATCAACGAAACCAACAAAGTAGCGGAATCCCAAAGGTGGAACTGACCCGACTAGGACCCCAAACATCTGAATGGACTAAAGTAAAAGGTGACTCTACTCGATTATCAAGACGCCGAGGGAAATGGTAGTGAGTATGCTTACCGAGCTGACATGACTCACACTCTAGAGCTAACAAGTGAGATAAACCAGATACCATTTTCTGAAGTTTTGACAAACTGGGATGTCCCAACCGTTTATGTAATAAGTCTAGTGAATCCAGGACAAGTTGTAGAAGGAAGACAAGATGTGAGTCCATGTGATTTAGCAAGGATAAGGTAATAAAGTCCGTTTGATTCACGCCCAGTACCAATGATCCGCCCTATACTGCGTTCCTGTATAAAAACACGGTCATCAAGAAATAAAACAACGCATTTAAGTGATTTGGCTAAGCAACTAACAACTATGAGATTAACAGGACTATTGGGAACATAAAGGACTGAATCTAAAGGTAAGGAAGGAAGTGGGCTTGCTTGACCTATTGCAGTTGCCATGGATTGAGACCCATTGGCCATTGTTACTTTTGGAAGAGATTGAGAATACGAAATAGTAGTGAAAAGAGATTTGTTACAAGAAATATGATCTGATGCACCTGAATCAATGACCCAAGACTCAGAGGATGAAGATTGGGAGAAACAAGTCACGCTATTACCTGTTTGAACAACAGAAGCTATCTCAGAAGATGTCTGGTTACATGCTTTGTACTGAAGGAACTCAATATAATCCGTTAAAGAAACCATCCGACTATTCAAAGTATCGGTTCCCATGTCGCTACAATTTGTAGTAGGGTTAACTTGAAATAGTGAAAATAAGTAACTCCTGTGAAAAAACTGAAGAAAAAGCTTGAAAAAACTATTTACAGCAGGAAAACATAACACTATTCTGCAATGGGAACAATGTTCACGCCGGAAACACTGTAGCTCGCCGGAAAATTACAAACTTGTCGGAATTTGTCGTAACCAGGATGGATAGACTCAGAATTCCCTTGCGAGCAAGCTGTCTTGAAGAAATATTTTCAAAAAATGGCCGGAAAGGTCACTGTTCACGCCAGAAAAATATAAAAGTGGCCGGAATTTGATTTGAATTAGATGGGTAGGCTCAGAATTTTGAGGAGAGCACACTGTCCTCAAGAGGTTTCGCGAAAAAATGGCCGGAAAGTGGCCGGAACCCTCGCCTGAAAAGTTGTTGCCGGCGCGTGGCGGCTTTTCTACCGGATAAAATTTCAGGGGTTGGTCGTCGGAGGGTGATCTACCTCGTGGTGGTGTTGGTTTTAGCACAACACCGACAGAAAGTGACTTTCACTTAGGCAAGCCTTAGGTCACCGAAAAAATTGCACGATGACTAAGTTCTTTCTTCCCGGTTAACGCTGGAATGACGCACAACGATCTTTTCTCACTAATGTTCTGATACCATGTGAGAAGGCACGGGAGAATATATGTTATTGATATTGGATGATAAATACAATACAAGAGGTCCCTATTTATAGCGATACACTACAAGGAGATATTACTCCTCTTCCAATGTGGGACAAGACTACAATATACATATATGTAAACTAACAAGAAGAAACTAGAAACAAAAGACTACTTTATAGTTTTACAAAATCTTGTTCCACTCCTTCAAATGCCCTCATATTTCTCTCATTCCAAATAAACCATATGATTGCTATGGGGGCAACACTCCATGCCCTTGGACTTCTCTCTCCCCTCTTGTGAGCCCAACTATCTAACGCCTTCTTCACTAAACCCGGCATCACTCATCGCACCCCAAACAAATTAGGAACCACCCTCCACAAACGATTAGCCACTTGAAAATGCAATAGTAGATGATCTACATGTTCATCCAAGCTTTTACACATGAAGCACCAACTGGCATAGGTGATCCTCCTTTTTCGCAGATTTTTTGCTGTCAAAATCACTTCCGTTGCCACCAACCACATAAAGAAACATACCTTTCTTGGTGCTCCGGGAATCCAAGTAGAGCAATGAGGGAAAATCCATTCCTCACTAATAACCTCTTACAAATGAGATTTGACAGTGGATAATCCATCTCTACTCTATTGCCTAAGACCATACAAGGAGACTACAACCTATTCTCTCTACTAATGGGAAACATTAAACACAGGGCCCCCCCACGCCCAAGGGTGGACACCTGTAGTGCGGACACATAACATGGGAATCCAACATTGCGTAAACCAAGAATTGAGATGGGTCTGACTCTGGTACCATACTAAGAAAATAAACCTTGAGCCTAACTCAACCAAAAGGAGCCAGCCCATGACGTGAGGACTATCCAAGATTATATAAGGAGACAACTAGTCATTACCTTAACCAATGTGGGACACTTAACATAGAAGCAAGGCTGAGATAAAAAAGCAAGACGAAATTTTCCTCGAGGGAATGGATGGGGAGGAAATTCCAGGAAAGCACATTACGTCCATGGAGCAAGTGACAAGCACACAAGCTAAACTACTCTAGCAATGAACTTACTGATCGAACGGATTATCTGCATGGGCAATTTATATTATGCTTCTTCTGTGTAATTCACCTTCTCATACCAAATTGGTGATGCCTAGCAATACGAAATTAGTATTGAATCCAGTTACCTAGTAGTGATTTTAATGGTCCTTCATTTTCCAACAAGACGGTAGAAGCAATACTTTGCATTTCATGTTTGGAAACAGTAATTTTCCTTTGGAAATCTAGTGATATATCTTGCAGCGGTAGAACTGTTTGCCCTTCGGTAAGATTTCCAGTTATCTCCTTGCACTTTCCATCATTGTCAACAAGCAAGCTTTCGTTCTTGATAGCTGCTGCATCTTTGGCCATTGAGCATCTGAGATCCTCCCTAGTCCCCTAGAAATAAGGGAAGTGAGCAACAAAACCACGAAATACAATGAAATAGCGAAAGTGAGCACTTACATTTAGAAAATTAATTACTTGATCCATGAGGGTTGCTGGTACACATTCGAATTCAAGTTCCTACATATATCACCAGTAAGAAAAAAAGGGCATTACGCTGGCAAGTTCAGAAATTAGAAATAGATCGTTGGCAAAGACAACACTGGCAGATATGGTCGCTATACCTGACTTAGCAATATAATTGCTTTCAACATCAGCTAATAAAGGGAATTGTTTTATTATTGTTGATTAAAGCTTTTTAAGGAACTAGCCAATTTTATGCTCATATTAACGGTCATACCACAATGATCGATAAATTAAAGTTTCAGTGCTTCTGAAACCGCAAGGGTAAAATACATGTGGTTCACATTAAGACGTTAGGCAGGGCAATCATAGAGACAACTTCCTACATCTTGATATTCAGATGTGTATTCAGATTCAGACGTCTTAATCTTAAAAAAACAAATGAGGCCTATGTATCTGCCACAGGAAAGATGACACTCTAAGCCTTGACCAATTTGCAATATCCCTCACCTCAACTCTAGTACTGAAAATTCCAGCTGGTGTGACCGACTTCTTTGGATCAAAAGCATCAAGGTAACCTTCCATTGATGCTCTTAACCTGTGACAGAAAGAAACAAATGTTTAGTTCAAGTCTATACACATAATATAGATATCACTATATTTTCTGCACACTGGATAACACCATAAAGCTAATCCTCAGAGTGTATCCAATGCAGTATGGTATGAGAGAAATTTGGAAAGCACGTCAGGCTACTTTGCTCAAATATCTCAGCAGCAAAGCATTTAGCTTTCCAACGTGAATGATATATGTATATGCTTAATATCTCATAGGTATATTTGGTTAAAGATGTTTTGGTTACAAACTAGTTAGGTTTTTAAGGGGAATGATATATGTTTGCCTTCCAACTTACCTAACATCCAGTGACCTCCCTCCCTTTCAATAGCAATCTGTCCTATAATGCAGTTCTACCTATCTGTCCTATAGTGAAGTTCTTCTAGAGTGATCACATATTAAATTTCAGTTTGGTGATAGAGGATTTAAGACCATAACTCCTGTTTTGCTCCGTGTCGATATATACTTTTTTTCTCAATCCATGTTTGTTTACCAAGTAGGAGATTTGATGGAGTTTTAGACTAGTTTTGAACAAAAATTGCAAGTGAAATTATATAAGAAATTCGTCAGAGATGTTTATACACTTTTATATGATATTATACACTTTTATACAAAGAGACACATTATGTATATAGTTATATAAAAGTGTATAAAGATGTATAAGCACTGTAAAACACAACTTACCGTGCACAGTCAGGATTATCTTGCAAGTACGATCTCAAATCTTGAAAGCACCTTTCTTCTAAAGTCATGGTTGCATAGAAACTAGAATCTGATGGCAACAATTTTTGAAGAACTTGACGCACTAATAACTGCAAAACAACAAGAAAACATCCCCAATCAAAATCATAGCGCCAATTAATATGCTCAGTAAAGGACACAAAATCCACAACACAAAGGAACCAACCTGGGTGAAACCACGTAGTGTATGATGGTGTGAGGTCAACAAAGGAATTATACAAGGCAGTAAAGCACTCAGATGCCTGGACTTGTACTCTTCAGTTGAGTGAAGGATGATATTTGCAGCTATAAACACATAGGAAGATAAAGCCTGCAATCGTGATAAAACATAAGGTGATGTTTTCTTCATAGCTAGTGGATAGGCAATAATTAAATTTAGTACAATTGAAGGTAGCATTATAACAAAGTTTTTTGATAAAGATATAAGATTTTCTGATAAGTCACATGATAACAAAGTAAATTAGTATACATTGACTTTTACTTCAGTACACCAAATGAAGATACTTACCATATACTTGAGTTTCTGAAGCTATATTTAACCTACCTCAAAAATGGACGTGTATGACAGTTTGACAAATCACAATTTGGCCAGTGCATTAAACAGATGCATTTTCAAACCCCTTATCCTATGCGGGGAGGGTACTTCTTTCCCTTAAAATTGAACTGACTGGAATTTGTGCTAATTTATTAAACAAGCCAACAAAGATATTAATATGCTGGTCCCCTCCTCCAGTGCCTCTTCATTTTTTCAAATCAGTACATTGTTTAATATAAAATAAAAATTTGCACAAGCTTTCATTGTTGGTTTATTACAAATGAACAGTTTCCTGCTTCGAAGATCAGTCTCAGAACAATGAATGTTGTAGCAGGATTATATATTATATTCTTAAGCGGAAGAATAAAAAGAACTACTACGTCCAGCAGAAACAAGGATTTACAATTTTAAAGTCTTGTCGCCAATTAAAGGATGTTGTACCCCCCTTCTTCTTTCTTTTTTGTTTTGTTTGAGAACATTTTGTTGTACCCCCTTCTAAGTACAAGCTTTTCCATTAAGTTTTCTTTACACAAATTCGACCACAAACTACAGATATAAAAATAAATAATTGTGAGGACATTTTTAAGTGACAAAAGTTGTAAAAAGGACTAAAACAATGTGACTATTTATCCATTATTGTTCAGTGCATGTCATCCTTGCGCAGGGATCATGCTACCTTTGAAGTACCATTTCAAGTTATCTGTAAATATGAAGTATTAACATCTTAGATACTAAAAAGTGGAATGAGAAAGATCTCACCTGAGGCCGCATATTGTAATCTCGCAGCAACGGTACTAATTCTTGCCCAACCTGCAAAAGAAAATTGAACAAGACTGAAACCCTCATCTATTAAATGAATAAAAGATGCTCGGGAAAGAGAAAAGAGAGAAACTCATGTGAAATTGATAGTTAACAACTTAGTACTTACAAGAAGGCTCCTCATATAGGAGTTTTGGGGTACATAAAATAAGATAAGTTTCTTAATTCTTGGATTCCTAATTAGTATGACATAATCAGTAAGAACATTATACGCAACATTCTTTATGATTTTGTTGACTTTCAAGAATAACAAATTTATTAAGAATATTTATTCAACAGATACAATCATCATTAACTCAAGAAAACAACTCCGTAATAATTAGGGATGGAGTAATGTTGTAGAGGTATCATAGACTTGTGGGAAAGCTAATCTCATACTATATCAATATTGCACATTCAGCAAAAGTCAAGATATCCATAATATTGAATTGTGTGGCCATCTCATCTAAAAGCTTAAATTAATAGAGAGCGCGTTTTTTTACTTGATTATGTTTCAACGCACCCCTCATGTGCGGGCCTGACTTTTTTCATATGCCCAAAAATTCTTTTTGATAATGAGTGAACATATAGGGGTCATTTGGTTGCCGGTTAAAGTTATGTAGGTATTAGTTATACATGTATTAGTTATGCAGGTATTAGTTATGTATGTATTAGTTATGCAGGAATAAGTAATGCATGGATTAGTTATGCATGTATTAGTTATGCAGGGATACGTTATGCAAGGTTGAGCTATGTTGGATTAGTTATGCATGGATTAGTTATGTGGGGATTAGTTATGCGATAGTTATATAAGGATTAGTAATATAAATGTAATGTGAGTGTTATTTATTATTAGCTTACTTTATTTTATTAAAATTGTTAGTATAGTTTAAATATATATTTTTAAACAAAAAAATACAAGTTTGAATAAAGGGTATTCTTGTCATTTTGTGTTTTAATACAAGTATTACTAATACATGTATAAGTTATTCCACCTTCTACCCTGCATAATAATAAATAGGTTCTCTCATAACTTATACATGTATTAGTTATGCGGAAAAGAAAAACAAAAAGGACAAAAAGGGAGACAATATTAGTATCATTTTGTGTTTTAATACAAGTATTACTAATACATGTATAAGTTATTCCACCTTCTACCCTGCATAAATAATGCATAGATTCCCTCATAACTTATACATGTATTAGTTATGCGGAAAAGAAAAACATGAACCAAACATTGTATTAGCAATGCTACATTTTATGTGGAAAAGAGGAAAAAAACAACCAAACATTGTATAACTTATGATAGCTTCTATGTGGAGATTATTTGTTCCCCTTCTTTTAACCAAACAATGTATAAAGTTATCCTAGTTTTAATACATGGATAACTCCTCTCTAACCGGCTACCAAACGACCCCATAGAGCGCGAACAACATAACATGGGAGCCACGCATTAGGGAAACCAAGAATAAAGTGAGTCTGACTCTGATACCATATTAAATTGTGACCATCTCATCTAAAAGCTTAAATTAATAGAGAGCGCGTTTTTTTACTTAATTATGTTTCAACGCACCCCTCATGTGCGGGCCTGACTTTTTTCATATGCCCAAAAATTCTTTTTGATAATGAGTGAACATATAGAGCATGAACAGCATAACAAGGGAACACTGCATAAGGGAAACCAAGAATAGAGTAGAGTCCGACTCCGATTAGTCCGATACCATATTGAATTGTGTGACCATCTCATTTAAAAGTTAAAGTTATTAGAGAATGCACATTTTTATTTACTTAATTACTTTTCAACCAATATGCCCAACAATTTCCATCTGAAACAATATACATCACATATCTAACATGGACTGCAAATGAACGTGTCCTACTACCCAAATTAAGGAGGAGAAAACTCTGAATATAGGTCTAGATCTAAGCACATTTTGGAATCTGCCGACTCAGAATGAGTGATTTTCTATATGGATCTAAATAGCTAATCATGTGGTTCGGAAATAGCTAAATTGCATAAAGACTGCCAACCTGTTACGGTCCCCATGCACAACAACAACAACATACCCAGTATTATCCCGCACCGCACTGTGGAGTATGGGGAGGGTAGTGTGTACACAGATCTTACTCCTACCTTGTGAGGATAGAGAGGCTATTTCCAATAGACCCTCGACTTAGGAAAGCATAAGCACCACATTAATGAAACGGTCCCATACACATAAAGTAATATTTGTGCATCAAAGTTACAACAACAAAATATTCTCTAAAGTGGCTAAATGGACCAGGTGGGCACATGAACAAGCGAAACAAACATGCTACGATTTAAAAAAAAAAAAACTACTTGTTGAGTATAAGGAAGCAATTAATACACCTCAGAATCAACTTTCATATGGCAGGTTCGGTCATATAGAATGGGACCATGCCCATTAAAAGATGAAGAATGACAAAGACAAATTATGTGTTTTGGCAAAGTTTAAAGAATATTCGTCTGTAAAAGTATAAGCTTATGTGTTGTATTCAGCTTCATGTCAAACACTTGCAGATGTTTCTTTGTCAAGTCGTTTTACTCCTTTTAAGTTTGCCTTGCAAGAACACTTCTACTTAGCTCTATGGAAACCAGAGGCTCTGACCACCACCAAAACTTTGAGATAGTCTTTGACTCTAGTGACTTTAACACACAACTGGTTACAAGTACACAAATTGAATAAGGCTCTTTACTCATTTCTGTTTCATGCGTAAAGACAATGGTAAGAATCATAATCATCTGTTCTGACTTCTGGTAAGCACTCTTTTCCCCATGATTGTAGAAGGGATCCTATTGGTAATATAGGGACGCTTCAGCATTCCAGCTATTTCTAGATCAACTGGCCTGAATTGAAGTATTTAGGTTCGGGAAGAAAAGAGTAAGGTAAAATGTTATGGAGCATTGTTTTCTCGGCAGTCGGCAATGATTGGGTAATTTCATGCCACACAAACATTTTTTTTTTAATGATGGGAGTCTCCGGGACAGCTTGTGAGCATCTCGACTAATTCCACCGGGTACATGCTACCTCTCACCAACACAATTCTCATGCCACACTAACATGTAAAGATAGTTCAACATTTGCTGCAAGTCAATTGCATTAGAGCGGCAAAAAGTGGTTTTTTATTGTGCTTCAAGAGTAATTGTAGTTTTCTTATTTAGCAAAAATGAGTAACTGTATTCTTGTTGATGCTGCAAAACCAGCTAGTATAAGACATCTAGTAGATATTGTTACAAAGTTTGTAAAGTCGAATGATCAACTAGCAGATATTTTCACTAAGTCTCTTACTGGTTCTCGTATTAGTTACATGTGTAACAAGCTCGGTACATATGATGTGTATGCACCGGCTTGAGGGGGAGTGTTAGTTTATAGATATGTATAGTGTAGTCTTGTCCCACATTGGAAGAGGAGTAATATCTCCTTGTAGTGTATAGCTATAAATAGGGACCTCTTGTATTGTATTTATCATCCAATATCAATAACATATTTTCTCCCGTGCCTTCTCACATGGTATCAGAGCATTAGTGAGAAAAGATCGTTGTGCGTCATTCCAGCGTTAACCGGGAAGAAAGAACTTAGTCATCGTGTAATTTTTCCGGTGACCTAAGGCTTGTCTAAGTGAAAGTCACTTTCTGTCGGTGTTGTGCTAAAACCAACACCACCACGAGGTAGATCACCCTGCGACTACCAACCCCTGAAATTTTATCCGGCAGAAAAGCCATCATGCTCCTCCACGCGCCGGCAACAACTTTTCCGGCGAGGGTTCCGGCCATTTTTTCGCGAAGCTTCTTCAGAACAGTGTGCTCTCCTCAAAATTCCGAGCCTACCCATCTAATTCAAATCATATTCCGACCACTTTTATATTTTTTCCGGCGTAAACAGTGACCTTTCTGGCCATTTTTTGAAAATATTTCTTCAGGACAGCTTGCTCGCAAAGGAATTCCGAGTCTATCCATCCTAGTTACAACAAATTCCGACAACTTTGAAATTTTCCGGCGAGCTACAGTGTTTCCGGCGTGAACATTGTTTCCGGCACAGAACAATGTTCTGTTTTCCTGCTGTAAACAGTGCTTTTCAAGCTATTTCTTCAGTTTTCTCACAAGAATTACTTATTTCCACTATTTCAAGTCAACCCTACTACTACAAATTGTAGCGACATGGGAACCGATACTTTGAATAGTCGGATGGTTTCTTTAGCAGAGTATATTGAGTTCCTTCAGTATAAAGCATGTAAGCAGACATCTTCTGAGATAGCTTCTGTTGTTCAAACAGGTAATAGCGTGACTTGTTTCTCCCAATCTTCATCCTCTGAGTCTTGGGTCATTGATTCAGGTGCATCAGATCATATTTCTGGTAACAAATCTCTTTTCACTACTATTTCGTATTCTCAATCTCTTCCAAAAGTCACAATGGCCAATGGGTCTCAAACCATGGCAACTGCAATAGGTCAAGCAAGCCCACTTCCTTCCTTACCTTTAGATTCAGTCCTTTATGTTCCCAATAGTCCTTTTAATCTCATAGCTGTTAGTCGCTTAGCCAAATCACTTAAATGCGCTGTTTTATTTCTTGATGACCATGTTTTTATACAGGAACGCAGTACGGGGCGGATCATTGGTACCGGGCGTGAATCAAACGGACTTTATTACCTTATCCTTACTAAATCACATGGACTCACATCTTGTCTTCCTTCTACAACTTGTCCTGTTACTGATTCACCAGATTTATTACATAAACGGTTGGGACATCCCAATTTGTCAAAACTTCAGAAAATGGTATCCGGTTTATCTCACTTGTCAGCTCTAGAGTGTGAGTCATGTCAGCTCGGTAAGCATACCCGCTCCTATTTCCCTCGGCGTCTTGATAATCGAGCAGTCACCTTTTACTTTAGTCCATTCAGAGGTTTGGGGTCCTAGTCGGGTCAGTTCCACCTTAGGATTCCGCTACTTAGTCAGTTTCATTGATGATTATTCCAGGTGCACTTGGATATTTTTGATAAAAAATCGATCTGAGCTGTTTTCTATTTTCCAAACCTTCCACGCTGAAATTCAAAATCAATTTGGGGTTTCTATTCGCACATTTCGTAGTGATAATGCCCGAGAGTATTTGTCTTCCCCATTTCAACAGTTTATGAAATCTCATGGGATTATTCATCAAACATCTTGTCCGTACACATCTCAACAAAATGGGGTAGCTGAAAGAAAGAATAGACATCTTATTGAAACTGCTCGTACCCTACTCATACAATCTCATGCTCCGTTGCGTTTTTGGGGATGCCATTCTTACATCTTGCTATCTTATTAATCGTATGCCATCTTCAGCTATCCAGAACCAAGTTCCATTCTCTGTCATGTTTCCCCACTTACCTTTGTTCTCTCTTCCACCCCGTATTTTTGAAAGCACTTGTTTTGTCCATAACCTTACTCCAGGAACAGATAAGTTAGCTCCTTGTGCTCTTAAGTGTGTATTTCAATGTTTCTCGAGAACACAAAAGGGGTATCGATGCTACTCTCCTGACCTCCAACGGTACCTTATGTCTGCTGATGTTACCTTCTTTGAAACCCAATCATACTTCACAGGTTCATGTCATCACTTAGATATTTCTGAGGTACTACCAGTTTCATCTTTTGGAGATTCAGTCACTCCAACTCCACCACCTACAGCTCCAGTTGTAGCTCCACCACCTATAGCTCCAGTTCCACCACCTACAGCTCCGGTTGTAGCTCCACCACCTATAGCTCCAGTTCCTCCACATAATCCAGTTCAACCTTTTGCAGCTCCACCACTCTTGACTTATCATCGTCTTCCACATCCAGCATCAGGCCAAGGTGATTCACGCCTCGCATCAGATTATGCACCTACTGCAGACTTGTCTCCTCTTAGTCAACCAATTGCACTCCGCAAAGGTGTACGATCCACACTTAATCCTAATCCCCACTATGTTGGTTTAAGTTATCATCGTCTGTCGTCACCACATTATGCTTTTATATCTTCTCTGTCCACTGTTTCTATCCCTAAGTCTACAGGTGAGGCATTATCTCATCCAGGATGGCGACATGCTATGATTGACGAGATGTCTGCTTTACATGCGAGTAACACTTGGGAGCTTGTTCCTCTTCCTGCAGGTAAGTCTACTGTTGGTTGTCGTTGGGTTTATGCAGTCAAAGTCGGCCCGGATGGCCAGGTTGATCGGCTTAAGGCTCGTCTTGTTGCAAAAGGATATACTCAAATTTTTGGGCTTGATTATAGTGATACTTTCTCTCCCGTGGCTAAAGTAGCATATGTTCGTCTCTTTTTGTGCATGGCCGTTGTACGTCATTGGCCTCTTTATCAGTTAGACATTAAGAATGCTTTTCTCCACGGTGATCTTGAGGAAGAAGTTTATATGGAGCAACCACCTGGTTTTGTTGCTCAGGGTGAGTTTAATGGTTGTGTGTGCAGATTGCGCAGGTCACTATATGGTTTGAAACAGTCCCCTCGAGCTTGGTTTGGTAAGTTCAGCACAATTATTCAGGAGTTCGGCATGACTCGTAGTGAGGCTGATCACTCTGTGTTTTATCGGCATTCTGCTCCTAATCTGTGTATTTATCTAGTGGTTTATGTTGATGATATTGTTATTACTGGTAATGATCAGGATGGTATTACTAATCTGAAGGAACATCTCTTTCAGCACTTCCAGACTAAGGATCTGGGCAGATTGAAGTATTTTCTAGGTATTGAGGTCGCTCAGTCTAGCTCAGGTATTGTTATTTCACAGCGGAAGTATGCCTTAGACATTCTTGAGGAGACTGGAATGATGGGTTGCAGACCTATTGACTCTCCTATGGATCCGAATGCTAAGCTTCTGCCTGGACAGGGGGAGCCTCTTAGAGACCCTACGAGATATAGGAGGTTGGTTGGCAAATTAAATTACCTCACAGTGACTAGACCTGACATTTCTTTTCCGGTGAGTGTTGTAAGTCAGTTTATGGATTCTCCCTGTGATAGTCACTGGGATGCAGTTGTTCGCATTCTTCGGTATATAAAGTCAGCTCCATGCAAAGGATTACTATCCGAGGATCGAGGCCACGAGCAGATTGTTGGGTACACAGATGGTGACTGGGCAGGATCACCTTTTGATAGACGTTCTACGTCTGGATATTGTGTTCTAGTAGGAGGTAATTTGGTCTCGTGGAAGAGCAAGAAACAGAATGTAGTTGCTCGATCTAGCGCCGAAACCGAATATCGGGTCATGGCTATGGCGACGTGTGAGTTAGTTTGGGTCAAGCAGTTGCTCAAGGAGTTAAAGTTCGGAGAAATCAGCAAGATGGAACTAGTGTGTGATAACCAAGCTGCTCTTCATATTGCGTCAAATCCGGTGTTCCATGAGAGGACTAAACACATTGAGATCGACTGTCACTTTGTCAGAGAAAAAATACTTTCAGGAGATATTGTTACAAAGTTTGTAAAGTCGAATGATCAACTAGCAGATATTTTCACTAAGTCTCTTACTGGTTCTCGTATTAGTTACATATGTAACAAGCTCGGTACATATGATGTGTATGCACCGGCTTGAGGGGGAGTGTTAGTTTATAGATATGTATAGTGTAGTCTTGTCCCACATTGGAAGAGGAGTAATATCTCCTTGTAGTGTATAGCTATAAATAGGGACCTCTTGTATTGTATTTATCATCCAATATCAATAACATATTTTCTCCCGTGCCTTCTCACATGGTATCAAAGCATTAGTGAGACGGCCATTCCCCGAACCCCGCGCATAGCTGCCCTTTTATAGCCAGAAAAGTCTTCATATCTTTTAATCCTCAAAGGCTTCACATCTTTATGGATCAACATAGCCAGAAAAGAGGAAAGGCAATTTTAGTTCTTAAATTCGGCTATATTAGCACTTGTGTCCCAATCTCATCCATCTCGCACATTTAACCTTCACTTTATCAAATTTTGCAAATCTAATTCAATCTTGAATGGAATTAGCTAACTCTAACAGCTCTGTTAACCCATAACTATGTGGTTTCTGTGTGCCACCTCTGGGTAGACTTATTCATTTCTAGTGTCATCACTTATGTCACGCGCCTATGCAAACCACTATTCCCTTTACCTAAAAGACGTATTTTCCACTTAAAAGGGCTGTTAGCTGGTCAATGCCCAATTAGTTAGTTACATTTAAAGTTGGACAAATCTTAAAAGTTCAATAGATTAAAGCTTCAGTATAATAATAGGAGACAGATAGAGCAAACAAAGTTAATAAAGGGACCAAAATTGAATTTTCCTCAAGAAAAAGGAATAGAAACAGCAAGATAATATCTTAACCTTGAGGGAAAAGCTTATTTATTATAACGCGTTGCACTTAATTTTCCTTGCTGGCAGAAAGAAGGAACATCTGAAACATTAGGATAATTACTCACCCAGGATATTCACATATTCAGAAATTCGTAGATATAGAAAGAGAAAAATCAAAAACAAAAACATGAAGAGAATAAAAATAAACTTCAGGGAAAAGGAGAATACTACATAATAAGGAAAAAAATAAACCCTAATCATCACCCAAAATATCAAAACGTCAAATGGCACAACACAGAAAAATCTAATTTTATGAATAGAACAACAAAAAAGGTGAATTTATCAAAGAATTCCATACCAGCAACGGGAAGTTCAAGTAGACATGGATCGCAAAAGTTTCCAAATACTGCCGAACCGAAGGGAAATTATTTCTCTACATGGAAAAGAACAGTCAGAATCATTAGGATCAGCGATGGAACTGCTCGACATAGACGTCAATCACTTGAGCACATATGGACACTATATCCATTACCCAAAAAGATATTGGCTTTCATGTACAAATATGTCACAAAACTGTATATATTGCATGAAGCAGCAGATGCTAATGAAACCCTTGAGAATTTTGACCTAACACTACCTGAGTCGAATCCTTTTTTTTTTTTTGAGAATGATAACATTTTATAAATATAAAACAGCACAAAGTTTGTGCTGCTAAAAGTGACAGAATACATCCCCCAAAAAGTAAAATAATCCCCCCACTACAAAAAGCTTACAAGAATTATATGATATCAAGTATGGAGTCACAATCATTTACGGGGCATTCTTTACACCAAAAAAGAAAGAGTACTAAACAGTTTATTTTGATTTTCTGAATGGAGTTGCTAACACTCTCAAACCATCTGGATTTCCTCTCGTTCCAGACTGACCACCAAATGCAGGCTGAGATCTTCTGCCACTATTTCTTCTGTCTGACTCCACCTGTCACACCAGCCCAGCATCTCAAGAGGCCGGATGTATTTTTGGCATGACCCAGTTCATTCTGACAATACTTAGAAACATGTGCCACAGTTGAGAGGTAACAACACAGTGAAGAAACAGGTGGGAGTTGTCCTCTGCTTCCCTTCCACAGAGATAACATCTGGAGGTAAGTTGATATCCCCTCCTCTTAAGTTTTTCATCAGTCAAGCAAGCTTTTCTGGCCACCAACCATACAAAGCATAGCACCTTTGTGGGTGCATTTACCTTCCAAATTTGTTTCCAAGGCCAACTCCTATCAGAATGAGTGTTGCCCATTAGGCTTTTGTAAGCAGAGATCACCGAGAAATATCTGGTGCTTGACCCCTTCCATACCAAAGAGTTCTCGCAATCTGAGAGGCCTTGCAGTTGGTCAATTTGGCTTATCACAGTGTTTTGGATAGCGTGCGGCAACAAATAGCGACGAGGGACCGTTTCACTGAGGCGAGAGGCGCGCAGCGAAGCGCTTGCCTTTTTTATGTGAAGCGACAATTTATACAAAAAAATAAAATATTATATATATAAAATATATATATATATAACTAAAAACTCAATAACAATAATATATTAATAAATATATCAATTAAAAAATTAAAAAATCAATAGATAGTCATAGTAGATTCATATCACAATATGCAATTAATTCTACTCTATAATTGAAAAGGGAGGAAATTTCAGGTTTGAAGAAGTTCTCTGCCTCTGCCTCTTCCCAACAGTGAGTGAAAGAATTAAAAAAACAGAGCAAAAACAATAGCAAAAACAGAGTGCAGTACTGCTGCTCAATCAAAAACAGAGCAACAAAAAAAAAGAGAAGATCAGAAGAAGAAGAAAAATGAAAAAAAAACAGAGCATAAACAGACTCTCTGTTCTGTTTTTTGCTGCACTGTTGCTCGACAAAAAACAGAGCAAAAAAAATAGAAAATAGAAGAGAAGATCAGAAAACGAAGAAAAATGAAAAAATAAACAGAGCAGCAGACTCTCTGTTCTGCACTGTTGCTCGACAAAAAACAGAGCAAAAAAATAGAAAGAAGAAGAGAAGAAGAAGGAAAAGGACGAAAGAAAGAAAGGAGAAAGAAGAAAGAAGAAGAAACCTGGGCTGGGTCGACTTGGATGAAGAAGAGGATGGCAGAAACTTGAAGCTTTCAGGTTGAAATCGTCTTGGGTGGACTTGGATGCTCTGTTGTTTGAAGGTTGAAGAAGAAAGAAACGTGAAATCGCTGCAAGCCCTAATGTTTTAAGTGGCTGGTCTTTTCTTTTAATGTCTGCGCCTTTTTCTTTCTTTTTTTTCAAAAAGAAAGACGCCACAGCTCGCCTCTCGCTACACAGGCAGAGGCGCTCGCCTTTTACAATCGCAATGCAACAGAGGCAAAATAGCGCAGGTTGCTCGCATCGCCGCCTCACGCTATTAACGCTGAGGCGAGCGCTATTTTTAACACTGGTTTATCAATGTAGCAACTCTATACACTTCCCCATCATTCAGCAGTCTTCGAAAGTTCAAATTACAGCCCTGTTGTCCCCTGAGTCGAATCCTTTTTCTTTTCCTTTTTTTCTTTTGTTCTTTTTTGCGGAGGGAGGGGAAAAAGAATGGGGTTTGGGAAGGGCGAATTCTATGTTATTTAACAGCATGAATCACTTCCTTTTTCTCTTCAAAGCATCTCCCATTTCATTCTTTCCAGATACTCCATGCGACAGTTAGTGGATAGTTATCCAAATCTTATGAAAATTTACCATTATAGCTCGACTTCGAGCACCCTATAAATAATGTATTTATTGCAAAAATATTATAACAAGAATAATTGTCATTATTACTGTTCATCTGGTAGCTATACCACAATGTTTGTATATCCAATAGAAACTTGTCTTTTTCTTATTTGTAGATGTGCTTAAAAAATTCTGGAATACCCAATAAATGAGATGCCCAAGATAAAGTAGTATAGAGCCATGTAGAATAGCTAGCAACTTCCAAATTTACAATGGAAAAGAAACAGTCTGCAATTAGAAAGGGTAGTTGAAGACATCTATGAATATCTAGCACAAACATCTCCAAAACCAGAGTTATGCAAATCCAGTAATGTTTTTATCCTAAGACAACTGGTAAGCAAAATTGGGCTCCTTCTTTTCCTTTCTTCTTTCTGGTGGCGATAACAGTCAATCAGAAAAGAACAAATAATAGATTGCCAGGCAGAAATTCTTACATAGAGAGATACATGCAAGTTATGGGTAACTTGCTGAACTATATCTTGATCAATAAACCGTGACAAAATGCATATCATCTGCCATGCACGAACTTTGCGCCTATGAATCTGCCCAGGAAGAGGAAAGATAAGGACTAATCTTTTTGAGAGAAAGGTAACCGTATTATAAAAACAGCACTAAGGAATTACTGGAATAATTACATATTTGAGCAAAAACCAAAAAAGGACAAGGGCTAATCACAACACCAGTTAAGAAAAGCTACACAAATTTAGAGAAGAAAACAGAAATAAGGAGCAGCTCGCACACGTGTGAGTCTTAGATTATGGCACTTAATCATTAAAAGAGATAATTTACACCAGTACTAAAAGGCGTCCCTCTAACTCAGATAAATATCAATAGAGCCCTTCAGTGAACCCCTAGAACTAGAAAATTTATAACCAAAAGCAGAATACATGCATCTAAGAAAAATCACAAGAACCAGAATGCTTATAGGAAAAACCAGAAGACCTTGACCATCTCCTATCTTTGGTTCCTTAAGCTTATAACAGAGAGGAAGAGCTGTGAACCAAAGTACTTACCGCACTGTACTTTTTGCACAACTCTTTAGCTAGATCCTTGTCATTCACCTGCATAAACAATCTAGAAGTTGGTATCTCCACAAACAAGTTACGTGGAGCATAGTCAACAATGAGTGTACAAAATTCAGGTGCACTTGTTACGAACATAGTTGTGTAGATCAGGAGCCAGGTACTTAACATGACATACTTAAGCATAAATGCATAATTTCTTATCCATATAATGATATCCATATACACAAGTGGTTACTGTATAAATTGACATATTCTTGAATTAAGCATTCAGTTATAAGTTTATACCAAAACCAAAAATTTGGGGCAACAGTTAGCTGAAAACAATATACCTATAATTTTAACCCCCTTCATTTGTAAGAGTTTGCTTTTCTTTTGTTTGGGTTGGGGGGGATTTTGGGTTCTTTTTTTTTGTGGGGGTGGTGTGGGGTGGGGTGGGGGGAGGGGGGGTTCAGCAAGGATGACAAGAGCAGAATCCAATACCACAGAATTGAGAAGTTCCAGTAGGAACATTTTGCCAGATACAAGAGCAGCACTATCGTTTCTATCTTCACTGCACATACTGGCTATCTCTGCAAGTCTATAGAACATAACTGCCACTGATACACGTGCATAGAGCTCTGTGTTGATGAATTCCTGGTACAAAGCCAGCATAGGATCACTCACATCAGAAACTAGTTAAATGTTAGGACATTATTGTGTGGTGGGGTGTGGGGGGGGGGGGAGCCAATATACTCTAACAATAACTACTGTCTACAGAAGCTAAAGAACAATAACTTTGGTGTAAGTTGTACTACTTATTTTCCAACGATTAGCTAAGAATAGAAAACAAAGAGAAATAAAGCGGAAAGCATGAAGCGTCAGTCGCTTATAAGATGCATTGGATCAACAACTCACTGTAACTATGAGGTTCTCCAATTTAAATAGATAACTCCACCCCACCCCCCAACACCTTTATAAATTACCATAAGTTGCTATCCTAATTCATCTAGTTGATTAACTTTTAGCTTTTAACTTAATATCTTAATATATAAAATTAAGGAAATATTTATATAAAACGTTTTGTTATTTTTTGTCAAATAAATTCTAAGTCCAGAAACTGCAATTCTCATTTATAACATGACTTGCCTAAAAGCTTAAGACTGCGGATAAAACAGAAATAGCAACTCATAGGAGCTCAATTTAATAAATACTCGTTGTTTGGTTAAAAGAAGGATAGCTGGTACCATAACGATGATCAAAAAGTCAGTAGGCGTAACAAAATTAGGGGCAATAAGGTAAGTGTTCTTCTAGTGTTTAAGAACAACAAAATGACATCAATCAGAAAGCTGCCTTCGTGCTTTTGTTCCAGTAGACGTTCATGCTTGTAGAGAGTTATCTCCAAAAATACATGGTATTAACTTACTTCAGTAAGCTCAGGATCTGGGCTTTTAGCCAGCACTGATACTTCAATTTTGGCATCACGATTTTCAGACAATTCAGCTTCAAAATCCTCATCAAATGCAACTGAAGAGGGATGAAATTGCACATGCAAAAATAAACAAATTAACTGTCATCAGATGTTACTGAAATGACAGAAAGAAAACTGCCCCACATATTTACAGTCAATAACATAATCACTGACTAGCTAAACTGCACTAATATGAAAATTAAGGACATACCTGAACCATATAGTGTTAACAACTTTAGCTCTTTCATATAGAACTTTACAATACTGGGATAAGCAAGCCATAGTCCATTTAAATGCAAGGCGGCTAACCGAATGGTACGCGGACTTTTAGTGCCCTCCTCAAGTATTTTCTCCACAAACTGCAGAAAGTGGAGAATTTTGTTACTTCTCCGAAAAACTGGTAAGCAGGTGAACTAAGTAATTTATCAGCACAGAAAAGCAAAAAAAAAAAAAAAAAACGAGCACAAACACATAGAAGGGAGGGTGACTACCTACCCACTTCAAAGGCCCAGGTGCATTCTCATATTCATGCATCTTCTCAATGCCAAAAACAGAATAGTGCATCACAGAAGACATAAGTGCAGCAATAGGAGCAACTCTCCTTTTGTTGCAGCTGACATGTAAAATCCAAGAAGAGCGCACCAGCTTCCACATCATCTGTGCTGAGTGTTGATCAATAAGTTCGATTTCATGGAAAAATTAACTTAAATAAGGTAAATTGTATTAATCAAAAGGGAGAAAAAACTCCCGCATCATGGAAAAATAAACTTAAATAGATAAGTGAAAACGACATACAACTTGAAATAAAGGAAATTAACATATCAAATACACAGGTTAAGCATACCTGGATGTCTATGCCATGACAAGCAGAAACCATTGAACCTTTCCTTCCTAAAGCTAACTGCTCCATGATCAATCTGACAGATCTCAGCATGGGTAAAACAGAAGCCTCTCCAGCATTCTCAAGGCTGCAACCATATCAATCTCTACCTCAGTAGGAGTAAACACATTAACGATTTAGACAAATGGTTTTGGCAATGAGCTCATATCCTAGATCTTCAGTAAAATTTAATGACAAGTTCAATATGTTGACGAAATTTAAAAGAGACTCACCAAAGAGACGCTTCCTGTTCAATAGAAATTTCGGCTACTAAGCTTTACAATCTAAAATGTACAAAATAAACCTTCCATTTCTCAACTAAAATGAATCAAACCCTAGTTATTCTTAGCAAAACCTAAAAAGAACAAGAAGATGAAATAAAAAGAGTCAAGTTTTCCCACATTAGCCTAGTTTAAACTTTAAAAATTAAAAGAAAAAAATTGAAAAAAGAAGAAGAGAGAGAGAGTATTACAAGGTGCTGCAGGTGGGAGGCAGGGGGGCATGTAGGTTTGATTAGGGGAGCCAAAATATTGAGGAGCTGAGGTTGGCTATTAGCTAAAGGAGGCCATAAGGAACTGTAAGGTTAGAGAGCAGTTTGCACGAGGCTAGGAATAAGGAAGGATGTCAAAAGCTTTGGTTACTGCAGAAATGATGAGGTAGGCACAAAAGTTTGGTTTTGGAAAATGAAGAATTTCTTTTGACAGGAAATCTTAATGCAAAGTGTTGCTCAACAATCTTTAGTTTAGATAAGAAACTAACCTCACCATTTCAACTTATTAGTGGTAGATAATTCTACTTTTGATAAGAAAGAGAGTTAGTACAAAACTCATAATTCAAAGGTAACTTGGAATTAACCCTAATAATTTCTACTTTAGTGATTGCTAAGAAGATACATATGGTTGTGCTTACCTGTCTACAAGATCATCGAAAGTCCATAAAAGTGTTGTGTCTGAGAAGTGAAAGTTATGTTTTCTCAAATGAACTTCACTTTTAAGTGCATGATTTGGAATTGATAGCAGCAGCTCGAGGCATATCCACTGAAATCATACAAGAAGACCGTCTTATCATGGGTAGCACATCAATTCCAACAACCACAAGTAGAATTCTTAAAATAAAAGAGGAATGCACTGGCAAGTTAAACCAGAAGAAGTAAAAGAAGAATAAACTCCAACAATGTCACTGATCCTCTAAAATAATAACAAGTAGCATCAAAGCAAGTACTGAGTCTAGTGGTTATATGTATATCTCGATGGAGAAAACTATCCCCAACAATCTTTCTCTTCTCTTTTGCCGTCTAAATAATTCAAACAACAGGTAGTAAACTAGTATTAATTTAAGCCTCTTTTTAATAAGTAATTATTTTAAGCAGCTTCGTTATCCATTTCTTGACCAATCCAACTTGATTCCACCTGAAACTTTCTTGCTTAGGTAGCAAAATGAACACATTGATAATATTCAAGATAGCTATCTGTATTACATTTTTTGTTATTTCTATGTCCGCTTGCCCATTTTTCCTAGCCTCAGCTGTAAGACATACATTCTGCTTTGTGTATTCCAATTGCAACACCGATACACCAGCTTTTCCAAATGGGTTATGTCATTCTTCAATCTATGCCATGGGTTCTCATCTTCACTACTTCTAGAAGATATGCCAAAGCTTTTAGGCTACAAGCTCGAGCTACAGGGAGATATTTACGGTAATTACATGCTCTTTACTTTCATTTTCAGGTGATGCATCAGAGATGTCAAGTATTATTAGTCCTTCAATACCGCGAATTATTTCGAACAACTGTTTTGCTCAATGCCACTACCACCCTCCTTCAGTCTTTTGCCTATCTTTTAAGATGAATATCACATGTTCAATATGGATACACTAGATATAATCTCCTAGTACATATAACCTTATGCATATATTAAGTAAAGGCAAAGAAGATCACCTTCCAGTTCAATAAAACTGCTCGTCGAGTTCGTACCAAATTGCCCACTGCAACTATGCTGTTGATGTTCTGAAGCAAAGTCCTGAGTAAGGAATCCAAGACTGACTTACCATCAGCGTCTAATGGAGTTAACTCATCATTTTCTGTGACATGATCCAACGACAGCAGAGAGAACATGGACACTAATCCATCCAAAGCACCAGCCAGTGCTTCATATGCTGCTAGGCAGATTTCCGCCTCAATCTGGTTGAGGAATTAAAAAAGAACAATGGAAGCAAGATAGTCAAATCAATTGGCCGTTACATTTTAATGTATGCCTATGCATACCCATAATTTTCTAAATCTTACCTCTGAATTACATGCCAGAGCTGTACTACTAATTTTCCAGCAAAAATTCCACAGATAGGTAACAACAGATTTGAGCGAAGCATCAGCGCCAAACTGTGCAGACCAACTGGAGATGAAAGCAACTGCTTTTATAGACGTCACCTATCCAAAGGTTTGTTAGAACACAAAGTGAGAAAGTTATATATCTGATAACTAGAAAAAAATAGAAAACAAACTAGGCAATTCTGGGAATGAGGAGAAAGGATTGATTGATTGTTCAAATGCCTATGGAGAAGCATTAAGAATTGTGTCTTTATGTGAAGAAAACATATTGAACACTTACAGAAACAATTCCACATACACCCTATTTGTTTTTAAAAAGGTAACAGATTCCAATATATTGATAAAATTAGTCCCTAGCACAAAGATTGTGCTAAGGAGTAACAAGTTACAAGACCCAAAATAGACAAAAACCAATCTTGTAACAGCTACGAGGAGCCTATGAGATCTACTAGAGATTCTACATCTTGTACAAACGCTTCTTTACACCAAAAATATACAATTCATCTTAATCCTTTGTTCATGGCTTGCCACATCTTCAAAACATCTAGAGTTTCTTTCCTTCCAAATGGTCCACCAAATACATGCTGGGACAATGTTCCACCACTTCTTTTGGCCTGTGATTATCCCGGAGCCATTCCAGCTTGCCATCATCTCATCAGTTCTCCTAGGCATTGTCCAGCTTAGGCCTTTCATGCTCATGAACAACTGCCACAATCTGCTAGTCACCTGGCAGTGAATGAACAAATGGCTGATTGTCTCATTCTCATTGCCGCACAAAAAACATCTTGAGCATAGTTGTATTCCTCTCTTCATCAAATTTTCATGAGTTAGAACAGCCTGTTTGACTACTAACCAGCAAAAAATTGTCACCTTTAGGAGAACTTTTGCCTTGCAAATATGTTTCCAATGCCAGAGGCCATAGTTCTGGTCACATCTGTTTAGCTAACTTTACGGTAAAGATACCATTGTTGCTTCTGTCCCACACTAGCTTGTCTTCTTGTTCAGTAATTTCCCTGAAGTTCTGTAGAAGACTGAAGAAATCAGTCACTCTACTCACTTCCCAGTCATTGAGAAATCTTCTAAAGGTTAGGTTCCAACCTTGTAGGCTCCAAGTTTCAGCTAGAGTTGCATCAGGTTGTTGTGCTAAGCTGAAAATATCCGGGAAACTCTCTTTGAGGGGACCATTTCCTATCCAATCATCATTCCAGAAGGAGATCTTCATGCCATTCCCATTTTCAAAACTGATGTTGGAAGCAAAATCTTGCCATAGGGCTCTTATTGATTTCCAAACACTCACTCCATATGAGCTGGTAACAGAACTTGTGCGCCACTGCCCCACATTCCCATATTTTTCATTGATCACCTTCCTCCATAGGGCTTGGTCTTCCAAAGGGAATCTCCACAACCACTTCATTAAAAGACTCTGGTTATGTTGCCTTAGGTTTCTAATACCCAAGCCCCCTTCCTTCTTGCTGCATGTGAGACTTTCCCACTTGACCAGGTGGTAACTTTTCTTCTCCTTGTTTCCTTGTCAAATGAAGTTCCTCCTCAGAGCGTCGATTCTCTTCTCAACCTTGACTGGCATGGGAAAGAGAGACATCTTGTAAGTGGGAAGAGCATATAGAACACTATTAACCAGGACAACCCTACCTCCCAGGGACAAGTAATTGCTTTTCCAATTAGATAGTTTCTTTTCGCACATTTCCACAATTCCATTCCATATATGTTGAGACTTATTTTTAGCCCCTAGAGGTAACCCCATATATGTAGTAGGTGGAGTCCCCACCTCACAGCCCAAAGAGCTTGCTAGTCTTTGAATGTTTGGAACCTCGTTCATAGTGAACAAATGGGATTTTCTCCAGTTTACATGTAAACCTGACACAGCTTCAAACACAGTCAGAATCAACCTCAAGTGTGTAATTTGCTCTACTTTGGCATCACAGAAAACCAGTGAATCATCAGCATATAGTAAGTGAGTAATTTCCTGATTACTTCTGTCATTGTTGAGCACCCTGAAGCCTCTCAGCCAACCTTCAAGATTTGCTTTCTTGAACATGTTATTCAAACCTTCCATGGCAATAATGAAGAGGAAAGGTAAGAGTGGGTCTCCTTGCCTTAATCCTCTTTGAGATGGAAAGAACCCCTCTGGAGTGCCATTCACAAGAATGGAGAATCTAACATTACTAATGCAGAAGTGAATCCACTTAATCCATTTGCAACTGAAACCCATATATTTCAAAAGCTTGATAAGGTAATTCCAGTTTACGTGATCAAAAGCTTTTTCTGTATCAAGTTTGCACAGCACCCCCGGATCATTCCCCCTAATTCTGGAGTCAACACATTCATTAGCTATTAAAGCTGCATCCATGATTTGCCTGCCTTTGATGAAGGCCATCTGTTGAGAGTCCACAAGTTTATAGACCACCTTCTTCAGTCTTTCAGTCAGCACCTTAGAAATGATCTTGTAGACACTGCCAATCAGACTAATAGGTCTAAAATCCTTCAACTCAGCTGCACCAACCTTCTTAGGAATCAAAGCTATGTAGGTAGCATTGAAACTTTCTCAAAATATTCTTGTGAATGAAAATTCTGGAAAGTATTCACCAGATCTTCTTTTAGGACATCCCAACAGTGTAAGAAGAAAGAAACCCACGGTGTATCCGTCAGGTCCAGGAACTTTTTCGGCTGCACATGCTTTAACCACTCCCGCTCATCAAAATCCTGGTTCTCAGGACTCCACTTCTCATCAAAATTTCCTGCTCATCAAAATCCCGCTCCAACCACTCCACTTCTGAGTTATTTAGTTGACAGGATTGACTATAGTTGAACTCAGGACTCCATAATTCTGACTCGCTATACAGATGCAGGTAAAAATCAAGGATCTCACTTTTGATTGCAATTAAATCCTCAACCTAAACCCCATTAATGGTGAGTCTATCAATTGCATTGAACCTTCTATTAGCATTTGCCACATTGTGGAAGAACTGTGTTTCTGTCCCCCTGTTTCAACCAGTGTACTCTTGATTTTTGCCTCCAGGATAACTCTTCATTCTTTACAATTTCTTCTAGATCCATAGTAAGGCTTGCCATCTGTATCAGTTCGTCTTCAGTAAGGTCCCTGGTCTCTTAGGCAATTTATAGAACCAGGATATTATTAAGACAATCAGTTTTCAAAGCTGACAGGTTCCTTCCTTGAGTAAAACTCCAATCTCTTAATTTGCCTTTTAAGAGCTTGAGTTTCTGAGCGAGAATAAAGTCGCGTCTCCCCTGGACATTGAAGGATGACCACCACATCGCTACCATGTCCTTAAAGCCCTCGACTCCCAACCACCAGTTCTGAAACTTGAAATAAGAGTTAGAGTTCTCCCAGTCACAGCAATTAAGCAAAATGGGGGTGTGGTCAGAGACAAATTTGGAAAGCAGTGATTGCCTTATGTTCCTAAAGCTCTAATCCCAATCAGGGGAGAACAAAAATTTGTCCAATCTAGAAGCAATATGAGAATTGTTGCTCCTGGACCATGTAAACACTCCCCCTAAAAGCGGAGGGTCGATGAGCTCAAGGTCCTCAATGAAATTGGAGAACTCAATCATGGCTCTTGATATGATGTTGCTGTCCCTTCTTTCCTCCATAAACCTAGTAACATTGAAATCTCCGCAAACAACCCATGGACCATCGAAAGATCCCCTGGAAGCAGCAACTTCCCACAAAACATTCCTTCTTTCAAGTCTACAATGCGGAGCGTAAACTCCAATCAAGTGCCAAGAGAAATTATAGCCATGGGCATCAAACTTAACAGTGATAGAATAACTGCCTACATTAATCACCTCCCCTTTCCAGGATCAACTGTCCAAAAGAACCAAGATACCCCATCTACTGCCACTAGCTTCCAGACAGCCAAATTTGACCCATCTGAACCCCCAAATTTGTTTCACAAAAACTCTGCACATCTCCTTCCAATTCTGATTCTTGTAAACAGTAGATATTGGCCTTCCAACTCTCAAATAGAGACTTGACAATAGATCTTTTATCCCTTCTGTTCAATCCCCTCACGTTCCAATAAATAATTTTTACCTTCATTGATAGCAATTGAAGGTAGATTTCCCCCTGCTTCTTGTACTGGACTCTGGGAAATTCATGTTGAATACCAGATTCTGAGCTTCCATGCTCCCCTTCTTCTTTTTTGGAGTCGATACTATCTTCAAAGCAGCTTCTTCTCTTATCTCTAATCTGCGCTTATCGATTTTCATGAAGAGAGACAGAGCTTCTCCCTCGCACCCCTGAAAGTTCACTCCGTATGCTTTGCTCATTTTCAAAACATTTTTGTGCACCCATAAGGAAGCTTCCATCTCCGCCTCTAGAAATTGAGAGTCCAAGGGTTCTGCTTCATCAACAGACCATGCCTCTTGATCTTCATACTCTGATAATTGTTGCGAATTCTTGGGTAGAGGAGAGAAGGGAATGATTTCGCCACCCACTAAAGCTTGACCTTCTTCTTCGAATCCACCATGTAGAGCCAAATCCTCTGTTGCATCTGAGAGACGTGGTAGATATTCTGTCTCAGATGGATCTTCTGATACAGCGATGCCCATTGAGTTATGAATTGCATTGGGTCGAGTCTGTCCCCTGGGTAGAGAACCGAGAATCTGTTTTTAATTCCCAGTAATGATTTCTAAAATAAATTCATTTCTTTGTTGATTTTCTTACTTGATTTAAAAATTTTAAACTTAATTTATCGGAAAGAAATTTATCGTGTGGATCTTATATGCATTGATAATAATATTCGGCACGTGAATTGCCGTGCAGTTGTGATATGAAATGAGGGCACGAGGTGCCGGGGAAATATGATGATTTAATTATAGGCACTAAGTGCCGTGGAAATATGAAAGTGAGATGAGACTCGTGTTTATGAAAAATATGAAAATGAGCTGAGACCCGTAGTTGTATGATTATGAAATGAAGTGTCACATGGTGACTTTTTAATTGAAAGAATTATATTCAAAATATTTATTTAGAAGGATTTTTATTCAAAAAGATTTATTTAAAGGATTTACATTCGAAAGGTATTTATTTGAATAAATTATATTTGACCGAGATTTATTTCAAGGAATTATATTTGAAAGATATTTATTTGAAGGAATTATATTTGAAAGAAATTTATTCGTAAGAATTATATGTGAAAGATATTTATTTGAAATACTTGATTTAATTGGGTGTACTTATATACATAAATTGTTGAGCATTATTAATGGTGTTCTTGTTGCCCTTATTGTTATTTATTTCCTATTATTTTGTATCTCTTATTGCACAGGCTATTAGACTAGTGAGTGTCTTGACTGTACCTCGTCTCTACTCCACAGAGGTTAGTCTTGATACTTACTGGGCACCGCTGTGGTGTGCTCATTCTACACTTCTGCAGATTTTTGTGCAGATCCAGGTATTTGAGATATCAGACTCGGACAGAATTAGAATGGTATCGTAATGATTCAGGGTAGAGTTGCTTGATCGTCGCAGTCCCTTGGAGTCTTTTCATTTCATTGTACTGTTAATTGTTTATCAAACAGTGTTGTATATTCGATTCTCGTGAATATTTTATGTGTTCAGTTAGAGTTCGTGACTCAGTACTACCAGTCTTGGGAGATTGTATGTTCATATTTGTTCCGTTATTAGTTTTGATTACTTATTTAATTTTTTTTTTAAAATGGCTTCAAAAATGTAATTGAAATCGGTTTACCTAGCCTTAGAGACTAGGTGTCATCACGGCGCCAGTGGTGGGATTTTGGGTTGTGACAAGTTGGTATCAGAGCCCTAGGTTCATAGGTTCTACGAGTCACAAACGAGTTTAGTAGAGTCTTGCGGATCGGTACGGAGACGTCTGGGCTTCTAGTAAAAGTCGGGATGGGCTTAGTGAAAGGAATAGGGGGACTTTGAATTTTATTAGGCCCATTAGATGACTCAGCAATAGCATGTGAACCTTTTTTAAAAGAAGACCCCACCTCGATGTCACGTGACTCTTGAACAACGTACCTCTTACTTTCCAGACCCATAGCTGTATTTCTAGGGTTAGGACCCCTAGAAATTTCAAATGTCTTTGATGTACTTTCAGCACTGCACCAGGTCGTCGTCGATTCGCACCAGATCAGCATAGAGAAATTTATGCCAATTTTCTCCACCTCTATGACTCTTGGGATTATTTCGAATGGGCCCTTCACTTTGATTCGAGCCCATTTTAAATAATTCCTGAGAGAAGTTTCCTCCTCCGTTTCAATCCATCCCCCACATTTATCCCCAATTAGCTTGAAGATTTTCTGGGACCAAAGGTGAAGAGGAATCCCCAGTAATCTCACCCAAACCCAATCCAGCTTTGCCTCAGCCGGATAACAGCCCACTGTCGGCAACCACCATTCAAGCATCAGCAGTTTCCTCCATCTCCATTCCCCCATTTTGATATGGTCTGCCATTTTCCTTGACGGAAACTCGAACAAGAATTTTGTCCATCCATTTCATACATCTGAATGCCAGGGATACTGCTCCATTTGTTAGTGACCCATCTCCTGATGTCGGAGAGAGTGGGCAACTCCTTCGTATCACTGAAACTGCCAACCAAGCATCTGCTCAGTAAATCCTTATCGGAAATTTCAGGTCCTTGAGCAGCAACGCGTTGACCAAAAGTGGTTTGTGCAGACGGCGTCGAGGTTCCTTTTGCCTCCCACTTATCGGTTTTGAATGCTTCCATATAAGAGTGCTCCTCTGTTGGTTTGACAAAACTTTTCACAGTTGGTTTGACAAAGCTTTTTAAAGCTGGAGTCACCTTATTTATGAACTTCTCTATCTTTAATGCAACGTCTCTCCATCCCACATTGAATGTTGCTTCTGGAAGGATTATGACAGCTCTGCGTTCCCCCTGTACCGCTACAATGCTTATATATCTGCCAAAATCATTGTATTTCTTTGTACAAAAGAAATTGTAGACATGATCTCTGGACTTCCATCTTCTGAGTTCATTCCCCTTTCGATCAGATGTTGTATGAAGAAGACCGCAAACCCACAGCATGAAATTTCGACTTAGAGTCATTTTCCTCATGAAATTCTTCTTGCGTTCGTTCCACCCATTCGTACCAAACCTCTGCACCATTTTTGACTTCAGTGATGTCAAAAGATTTCTCACCAATAATAAAATATATTCTATTAACCATAATTTAGGAGAAAGAGAAAAAGAAGACGAAGTTTTTGAGCCAATCACCAAGACATGATTGATAAAAAAAACTAAGTAACCAAGGGAAAGATCATCGGAAAGAAAGAGAAACGATACCGGGGAGAGTTTTTAGGCTCTCACCTCGGAACTCATGCCTGGGAGCATTTGAGCTTATCTATACTTAACTATAATTCCCTCCTAGTATCCTTCTAAAGCAGAAAGAACATCTTTACCTGCTTCAAGGCACTCTAGAGGGATAAAGGACAAATTATAACATCGAATCACATACACCCTATTTATCAAAAGATCAAACACCTAAGATATTTGACAGACGGAATTATGTATCACTTCTTTCTTTCTTCTTTTTTTTTTTTTTTTTTTGAGGAAGGGAATTATGTACCCCTTATTTACTAGAAGACAACAATTATTTTTTTGATAAGATAGAAGACAGCAATCATGAATATACCTGACAGATTTCAAATGAAGTTTCATGATGAACTACGTTGTTAAAAACAATAAGAAAGGATTTTCATAGAAACTTGAGGATTAAAAAACAAAGGTTAAGGCACAGAGAGCAGATCTTCCAACACTCAAACTAAAACAGTGCATTTCAATGCAAACAGTTGTCTTTCATTAGGGAATACATCTAAAGAGTCTGACCAGAAAATATCAGTGAGTTCCGTCATGACACTAATAGCTGCATATCACAAACGTATCCAAATATTAGATGTCGAGACCCTAAATGCTAGAGATTATTAGTTTACAAAGATTTGTTTAATTCAAAATAAAACCATGATAAAAGGATATGAATTAGAGATGCTACATCAACATCAAAGGCCCTGCACGAATGCAGTATACATGCCCACAAAATTATGTACATAAAGGATCATACAGCCTGCAAAACTGAGCTGGTCATTGAAGATGACAACCGACGCTGACTTGGACCACCCAGCCTGCCTCGGATGGAACCAGAAAAATCCCCACACTCTTCCATGTGTTTTGACCAAAAAATGCTGCACGACGTTCCAGCATACGAGACTAGTGCATCCTGTAAGCAGGCAGTTCAGGATTTTAGAGAACTCTCAAAAAGCCATAACTGAAATAACAGAGAAGAGTCCTGGTAGCTAACCAATATAGAGAAAAACAATTTAGAGAACTCCACAAAAATGATCGAGTTTTTCATCATTGAATATTGGCCAACTTTGTCAGAACTCTCAAGGCTTGTTTTCGAGCTTCCTGTTTTCAAGCAGTCAACTGCTCTCCCTTGGAGTACTTGTAGCTCATGGATGAAGCTCAAGAGAAGTATGAGAAATTTCACAGGTACCCACTCCAAATTGTTGCTAACATCGCATACATTATCACCATGGTCTTGCATAAACTGTGCATACAAGTTGCTACAAGTGTTACAACCCTATAACTGGCACTTATGCATAACTAGGCAAATTTAGAGAGCCATCACAAGACCAAATCTCATTTACTTGATCATTAAGAATTGCTCAAACACAACCAGACACTTAACAACAACTGATGCAATGTTATATGACGAAACAGAAGAAACCTGTACAGGACATGGCTAGCTAAGGTGAAACAGCAGCCTAGAATAAATGACGACGAGAAGAAAATATAAATCAGATGTCCTCAACCGTAAGTCCAACTCCCAATTTTCCTCCCTCAGCTGTTTGTTTAACCCACATCCCAATTCTCTTCCAAAAAGGATAAAGAAAAGAAAGCACATGAACACAACAGAAAGCAAGCATTGAAATGAAAATATGCTATTAGCCATCTACAGTTACTCAGAATTACAACAACCTTATAACAACTGGGACCAAAAACTATTACTCCCTCTGTTTCATTTTATGTGAACCTATTTTCTTTTTAGTCCGTGCCAAAAAGAATGACCCCTTTCCTTATTTGGAAACAATTTACCTTTATGCAATGATTTATAGCCACATAAAATATATGTGCCTCATTTTACACCACAAGTTCAAAAGTCTTCTCTCTTTTCTTAAACTCCGTGCCCAGTCAAATGGGTTCACATAAATTGAAACGGAGGGAGTATATAATTTGTAGGCCAAATAAGCTCCACATTGTATGGGCACTTATGCATAAGTTAGCAAATTTAGAGAACACCATCACAAGACCAAATTTCATTTACTTGGTCATCTCTAAGAATCGCTCGAAAACAATCAGACACTTAACAACAACTGATGCAATGTTATATGATGAAAGAGAAGAATCCTGCTTAGGGTGCATCTAACTAAGGTGAAACATCAGCCTAGAATGAATGAAGACGAGAAGTACGTAAAAATGGGATATCCTGAACCACAACTCTCACTCCCACTTTTCCTCCCTCAGCTGTTTGATTAGTCCCCATTCTTATTGTCTTCCTAAAAGGATAAAGATGAGAAAGCACATGAACACAAGAAAAGCAAGCTTAGAATAAAATATGCTATTATTAGCCAGTTACAGCTACTTCAGAATTTCACAAGATTAGACAAGATCGTAAATGACCATACTCAACAGAAGTTACAAGTTAGACATATAAAGGATAAAAATAGAGGAGGCTGTCTGAAATTGTTTGCCATGTCATAAACAAACCTTCAAATGCACCAGCGGTTAGACACTGATGATAGAAGCTGATAGAAGAGTACTCAGTACGAGGTAAAATCATATAGAAGGAAGTTGTATCAAAACATTTACAATCCCTTGAATCCATGTGAACTTATCAAAGAAAAATTCATATGGAAGCAAAAGATCTATATAGAGATACCAACTAGTTGAAATTAAAGCATGGTCATATAGCTACACTCAGGTGTTCACACAATTCTTTCTACTTAGTGTAGAGATTAGTATCAGCAGCGAAGATAGAGTGAAACCTCTAGTGTTAGAGAAAACCTAATGTGTATTAAAAGACAATTTATTGAGTATTGCAATGAGACTAGTCCGGAGCAGAATGGAGTAGCCAAATCCAAACTAGTTCGCAATTGAGGCGTAATTGCCGTTGTTATATGTTCTAAACAATCCGTCAAAATAGCGCAAAGAACAGTAAATTATTGTGGAGCGCACTGCCAGGTCCTTATTTCTAATAAGCATAGAGAAAGCAAACCGTGAATATTGGATTCAAGTCCTCTTCTTCCTTGATAACAAGAAAAAGCACCCTTGTCCATCTTTTTGCTTCAGATCCCCAAGAATCCAAGTCTTCATCATCATAGGTAACAGAAGTACCAATTGCATGACAGGAACTTATCAACTTTCTCTGGTAACCAATGAGAGATTCCAAAAGCTTGAGATTTGTTTGTACACGGTCAGATATAGAAGGTTTGTCGCCGCTCATCCAAAGCCAATCTTGCACCCTTGATCTCAAAGAACCTAAATTGACAAAGGGAAAGGACCTTGTTTATCAATATTTACTTCTGAAAAAAAATAGTATCAATATTTACTTCTGAAAAAAAAATAGTCTATCGATATCTGCAAATAGATGAATCAAAGTTATTCCAAAAGCAAATCAGCATGCTGGTAAAAGGATATGCACGTACACATTGACATACCTCCATTATCAGTAATTTCTCGCGGCAAGCTTGAAATGAAAAGTAGAAGTGTTTCAATTGGAATATCAAGAGGAATCATCACAGAAGCAGCAGCAGCTAGAATGTTCTCACAAACTGGATGAAACAAGATGGATTACCATGATTGTGAATTAAAATACTGATGATGAAATTTTCAGCACTACCAACAATCTATTTATGGACCTTGGTGCCGATAAGATGGATTGAAATGTTGTTTAGTGCTTTCAATAATATATCGGAAACTGTCGAGCAAGTCTGCTTTATCACTCATGTAAGACTCCTCCTGTGCATATTTATCTTGCAAAATGACTGGTGATATATCACCGCATTGTCCAATACCATAAGCTGCTGAAGAAATGCACTTTGTAAGGCACATTAATCCAGCTCGTCCAAAAGATTGCCTCTTAGCAATGGAAGCCAAACTATTCAGAAAAGCAACCCGATTCCTGTCACCAAATGAAACTTCAAACTATTAAATTGGTTTTACAAAACCAGTTCAATGATGGCTCTCCTAAAAAAATCATGTTGAAGTCTTGCTTGGTACTGAAGATTTAGAGGAGGTGCAATTCGCCAATGATATTAAAAAAATATGACCTTTGAATATCCAAGAAAGTCATTTTGGATATAGTGAAGACTCAAAAACAAAAAAAATTAAAATAACTAAGATGCTTAATACAGAGATGAAAAGCATGGCAGAGTAATAATGGAGACACCAGTATCAGTACGTATAATTTCATGTTTCAAAAGTGCTCCTTCAAGAGACCATCCATTTTCAAAATATTTTTTTTAATACCGAGAAATCCTCAAGGGCCAGATGGAGCATCATCCGAGACACGTGGATATTGGCGCAGCTCTATCCTTCTCGTGAGCCATGATGTGCACTTAGCTCTCACATCATGCGCTGCACTTTGACCACTCAGCCAAAACCTTGGGGGCTTCCAGTCAGATAAATCTTCATAACATTAACCTCGGCCTAAATAGCCAACTAAGATTTAATTGAATTCCTTACTCGCCGTAAGATGAAGGAGAGGATTCCACCAGCTATCTCAGTGTGAGAAAGCACGGGAGAAAAATATATGATTGATATTCTACTCAATTATAATACAATGAGCCCTATTTATACAATACATATCCTACTCCAATTCTATGTGGGACTACGACTAATTCACATTATTTACATAACTATCTAACCCTCCCCCTCAAGCCGGTGCATACAAATTATATGTACCGAGCTTGTTACATATGTAACTAATACGAGGACCAGTAAAGGACTAGGTGAAAATATCTGCAAGATGATCATTCGACTTCACAAACTTTGTAGTAATATCTCTTGAGTGTATCTTTTCTCTGACGAAGTGATAGTCAATCTCAATGTGTTTAGTTCTCTTAAGCTCTTAAGTGCATATTTTTGGAGGTCAGGTGAATAGCATCGATTCTCGAGTAACCCAAAAAATATGCACTTAAGAGCACAAGGAACTAACTTATCTTTTCCTGGAGTAAGGTTATGAACAAAACACGTGATCCCAAAGATACGGGGAGGAAGAGAGAACAAAGGTGAGTGGGGAAACAAGATGTGAGAACTGCATCCCCAAAAAATGCAACGGAAGATAAGATTGTATGAGTAGGGTACGAGCAGTTTCAACGAGATGTTTATTCTTTCTTTCAACTACCCTATTTTGTTGAGATGTGTACGGACAAGATGTTTGATGAATGATTCCATGAGAGTTCATAAACTGTTGAAATTGGAAAGACAAATACTCTAGGGCATTATCACTACGAAATGTTTTGGATAGAAACCCCAAATTGATTTTGAATTTCAGCGTAGAAGGTCTGGAAAATAGAAAAACAACTCAACTCAGATCGATTTTTCATCAAAAATATCCCAAGTGCACCCGGAAAAATCATCAAAGAAACTGACAAAGTAGTAGAATCCCAAGGTAGAACTGACCCGACTAGGACCCCAAAAATCTGAATGACTAAAGTAAAAGGTGACTCTGTTCGATTATCAGGACGCCGCGGGAAGTAGGAGCGAGTTGCTTACCGAGCTAACATGACTCATACTCTAGAGTGGACAAGTGAGATAATCCAAGTACTATTTTATGAAGTTTTGACAAACTGAGATATGCCAAGTCCCAACCGTTTATGTAATAAATCTGGTGAATCAGTAACAGGACAAGTTGTTGAATAAAGACAAAATGTGAGTCCATGTGATTTATCAAGGATAAGGTAATAACGTCCATTTGATTCATGTCTGGTACCAATGATCCGCCCCGTACTGTGTTTCTGTAAAAAAAAACAAGATCGTCAAGAAATAAAACAGAGCATTAAAGTGAATTTGGCTAAACGACCAACGGCTATGAGATTAAAAGGACTACAGGGAACATAAAGAATTGAATCTAAAGGTAAGGAAGGACTTGCTTGACATGTTCCAGTTGCAATGGTTTGAGACCTGCTGGCCATTGTGACTGTTGGAAGAGATTGAGAATATGAAATAGTAGTGAAAAGAGATTTGTTACCAAAAATGTGATTAGATGCACCTGAATCAATAACCCAAGAATCGGAGGATGAAGATTAGGAGACACAAGTCACACTATTACCTGTTTGAACAACGGAAGCTATCTCTGAAGATGTATGTTTACATGTTTTATACTTAAGGAACTTAATAAAATCCGATAGAGAAACCATCCACTATTCATAGTATTGGATCCCATTTCGCTACAACCAATTTCTCAAATTCTTGACTAAAACTTGTATGGTTAACCTTAGAATGCCAAATCAGAACAAGTTAAGCTGGAGACTTTTTTTTCCTTAGTTAGATGGAGTTCAAAGGGAAACCAAGTTCTTCACTTGAAATAGTGAAAAACTAAAGAAATATCTGGGAATACGCTATTCACAACAGGGGAAAAAATTTCACGTTGGAATCACCGTTCACGCCGGAAAAGAATAAAGTTGTCAGAATTTGATGTAATCTATATGGGTAGGCTCATAATCACAGGACGACCAAACAGTCCTAAAGAAACTTTGTCAAAAACTGGCCAGAAAACACCTCACACGCAGGCGCGTGAGTCGGAGTCTCGCCGGAAAATATTCTGCCGGCGGCGCGTAAGGGTGCGTGGGAGGGGCTCTGCCGAAGAAATTTGTACGGGTTGGTCGCCGGAAGCTGATCTACCTCATGGTGGTGTTGATTTTTGCACAACACCGATGGATATGAATGAGCTTTCTTGTGGACAGACCTGCGGTCACCGAAAATTTTTCCGGTTTTCTTATTTGTTCTTCCCGGAATCGTTGGTATTTTTGCACAGCGAAGGATCTCTCACAGTTGCTCTGATACCATGTGAGAAAGCACGGGAGAAAAATATATTATTGATATTCTATTCAATTATAATACAATGAGCCTTATTAATACAATACATATCCTACTCCTATTCTATGGGGAACTACGACTAATTCACATTTTTTAAATAACTATCTATCACTCAGGAAATAACTGATCCTCCAACTTCCATATTTGCTTGGCAGGAAATACCTGATCCTCGACAGTTGTTTACAAGCTAGATTACGCTTCCAAGCTATACTGCAAAAGCAATAAGTCTCTCTCTCCTCACAAATAACTTTCTTCCAAAGTTTGCTAAATATTCTCCATGAGAAACAGGACAAAATCGTGTAGATTAGGACTAACTTTTTGTTTTTGTTTAACTTCTGGAGCACCCACGACATTCCTTATTAAGTATATATATGGGTTACTGTGGCTGTTTTAGCATTTGCCATCAAAAACAGATGAGGAAATTCATCCTTTAGAGTAATATCACCACGCCAAACTTCAAACAAAACCTGAAAACAGTTCCTTTTTCCTACTGAGTAACCAACAGATATTTATTTTTTTTGGATCAGGAAAATGAAAGGGAATTGAACCCTACATGAACTGAGTAGCCTACAGATTTTGTGAACTGACTGAACTCTTTTCCCCCCTTTATAGTCTCTTTCATAAGTAATCCCATATGTTTGGATCACTTCGTCTAGACACCATGCAAGGTGACTATTCCTATACTTCACTTAATCACTTCCTTGCACAAAGTGTTCTCCTCATCTGCAAACTTCCATTACTATTTTAGAGAGTTTAGTTTAAAATAATTAGCTTCCATACACAATCCGTTTTTTAATCAGACTGCGACTCTCTTCCAACTCATAAACAGGTCTATCACCCCTACTTCCATCCAATAAAAATTATAAAATTCTAATCCTAATAGTTGAAGTAAGAACTTATCAATATGTGATAGCATACCTTTCATCTAGATAACTACTGTACTGGGAAAAAAATTGGGCAGCAGCTTCAATTGTCCAGGTAGAGTAAACTCCTCTTACACCTATGTAACATATGCACAAACAAAAGAATCAGTACAGTCATGATACATGTATTCCAGCAGTATGTCTGAACGGCTATAGAATGTTACTAAATCTTTTTTTTAAATAACGAAATGTATTAATCGTCCAAGCACAAAGAAAGTGCTAGAGATACAAAAGACACATAGGATTTTTCTCCTTTCTCAAGGAGCTCAGGAAGTCCATCACTGTATCAAAAATGAATTACAACTTTCAAATTACATCAATGGCTCTGTTGATCTTGCATTATTCTTCTCCACCAGAATGTAATATTTTTAGTCATCCATCCGCCTACCAAGACCCCATATTTTTCTGCGATCACCCCCCTGCCTTATGTTTTATTTTGGGACATCCAGAAAGGACAGTTTGAGTTCCATTTTTTTTCTTTTGAGATGGTAACATTTCAGTTCCAGTTTTCCAGGAAAGAAAGGAGTAGCCTGACTCAAATTTTCTCCCTCATGCATCAACACCGAGGCTCTGCCCTTCTCAGAAACCTTTGTGTAATCCATAGTCCTCCATTCTAAAGCTTTTGATATGCCAGTTTCATAATACTAAAGCTTTAGCCCTAAAGTATCAAGAAATTCCAAAATCAGGCAACCCAAATCCAATTACAAGGTAGCAGAGGTCATTCGTTCTCCATTTGCTTCCACATCGCACCACCCACATCAGTCGCTTGTAAAACGCCACTTGAGCAACAAAGGACAAAATAAACCACAAAGACATACATGTCCTATAAGTGATCTAGAGATAAACATACCAAAATCTTTGTTGTGCACAGGATCATTCAGTCCTTCTACAAGTGAACCAGTAACGAAATTTTGTGGAACCAACTTTGCGCAGTGATTGTATTTTGTCCACTCTGTACACAGAAATGACCGCATGACCAAGCACCGAACTACAATGGGAAAAAGAAAAGGAATGAAAAAAAGTAGCAGAATGTTAAAAAAAGAATTTAAAAAGGTAGCAGGATGCTAATGTGGTAAATCATTAAAACAATCAATCAGATAAGTGTTCTCTACCATAATATATATCAGTCTACTATTTTTTTCCCTCTACCTTGAGGATTATCATGACAAAAACCACGTTCCCACAGTACAGCTAACCACTCAAAAATTTCTTCTAAACTGTCCATCCAAGTTCGGCACGCATTTCCATTGATAGTTTTTACTGAATTCTCTGGAGACAAAGAGGAATGAAGCAACAAGGTCATCTGCAGGGAAAATTAGTTATACAGTAGTGTTTGTTAGTATGTGATAGTGATGATACATCCCATATTACTGGAATCGATAAACTTCAGTAGCAAATCAAATCACACATAAAAGGAAACCTATACGGAAAAAGAATAAAATCAAAAGGGAAAAAGATCAGGAAGAGAAGCGCACCATAAGATAGCACACTGACCTATAATCAATTTCTTAAATCACAAACTTTTTACTTTCTTGGTTTGAGCTTTTAGAATCTCAACACTCTAGTCAAGCAAAATACCTAAAAATTAATACATTTATTTCTAATCAATAAATTAATAAATCATCCTAATATGAGGGTTCAGCGGAATTCCTTCATCACCTTAACATATACAAGGGAATGTTGCTAATGCTAACTGCTTTTTTTATTACCAAAAGACGTTTCACAGCTATGCAAAGAGAATGTGAAAGTATTTGTCATCATGTGATCAAACCTGGTGACTCCATGCTGCTTCGACCAAGTGAGTGCCATACTCTTCGAGCATTTCATAAAGAAGAAAGAATGCCTCCCATTTCTGGTAGCAACTGGAAAGGAAATCACTTTTGTTGCTAATTATTCCAACTCCCAGGGACTTAGCTTCCTCCTCAGCCCACCTTTCCCTTTTAGTCATACCACGATAGACTAAACTTCTCTCGTCTATGGTCTTAACAGTGGTTTGATACTGGTTTTTCTCGTCTAAATTTATGGTTCTCTTCAGTATATATAAAGATTGCTTCCTCACTGAGCTCTCTTTATCAACCTAAGAAGATTACAGATATTAGATAATAAAAAACAAGTTACTCGTAGGCTTGTCGCAAGAGCTATTATCAAACAATGGAAACACATTATAGTAGATAAACAACATACCAAGCCTTTTTTCATTTCATCCCAGAATTGTTTCTCTGATCTCAAATCAAACACTTCTGCCGTGCTACTCATATAAATATACTGGCATTCATCAGTATAAGTAAAGAAAGACAGGTACAGAGAAAGTATAGAATATGCATCTCTTCTCTCCAGGGGCCCCAAAGAAAACATTGTCTTGCAACTCTTCCATAGTTTCTCTAAAATACTTCTCCTAAAAGAGCAATAATCTAGTGGCATAAGTCCAGAATTCAGACACTTTATACATGTATAAGTAATCATCATTTCATGTCCAATTAAAAAGCAAGAGAATTTTACCGAGAAAGTACATAGTTCTGTCCATTAATTGAGACTTCAAAAGCAGAATGAGAATCAAGTGCTCTGAATATGGAGGGCAGCAAAAAGGTAATTGCAGAAGACCGATGCTCCAAGCTTTGTGAAAGCATTTGAATTGTAATATTGCAAAGATCCCAGAGCAACTTTGCAGAAAATATATCAGTGCAGCATCCGTCTACGGAGTCCAATCCAGATACTGATCTCACTGTATGTAAACTTTGCTGAGCAGCATCTAGTATCAAGGTTAAAATATGACAAGAAATAGGCAGCGGCAAATAGTTAGGATTGCATTGCACAAGATTGTCATATATCTCGTTGTCTCTTAACTGCGAACATAAATTTAGTGTGCACTGTGGCTCCAAATGCCAGTCTTCTGAATAATTAGAAGTCAGGCACCATTTATAAGCATCTAACTCTTCACTTTGAATCTCAGTCATAGATAGTCTGACCAATCTTAACAAAAATGGGATAATGGTTACTTCAACAACCCCCCAACTGTTTGTGTCAGAGACAACACTGAAAGTCATGCCTGCAACCTAAATCCGTCGTCAAGTTCAGTCAGAGAAAATCAGAAACAAAATTTTGGCCAAAAACAAAATCACATCATCTATAATCTGAAGTCTATAAAATTTTATATATATCCTTATTCAACAGAAATGAATATTTTTACCTTGTTAAATAATTCACGATCAATGGAATGAACCAGCTTCATTAGGGGAAGAAATATTTTCCAAATCAATAACTGCATATATCTAGTCTCAGCTCCTGCAGAAAAGGTATAAAAGGTATCAAGCCAGTAAAAAGTTTGAGGCCAAATGAAAAGATTTGAAGCCTATAACTAGAATTCAACAAACTCTCTCTGGCTGACAAACTAATATTTCCAAGCCTCACAGACCACAATGGTTAAAATATTTGGAGGAATGAATATGATCCTTAAGATAGGCAAGCGACATAATGATGCGACATAAATACACAACCAGGAGCAATTCTAAAATTTCTGTATGACAAGCCACAGAGAAACTTTAAAATAATTTTATTTTAATATGCATTATATTTTGTATGTCAGTAATATAAATGCAGCAGTATTTAAAGCGGTGAACTGATGACCACTCAGACAAGGTGATATACCAAGCTGACTGCTTGTCCCACTACTATCTAGCACTTGAAGTTCGACAATTGTAATCTTCTTGAGCTTGGGCCAAACCCATTAACTATTTCCTATATTCGAATGGATTGAGTTGAAGAAGTCAAAATAAAGTCTGACATGGAAAATGTGAAAAAATGTACCTATCTTATTTAATGTAAAGAACCAAAAATTTATGCAAAAGATATTCATTCATTTTAATCGGGAAAAGGAAAAATGAAATGAAATGTCAAGGTAGCTATTCATTATAATTTCCCACATTACCCCTTTCTTTCTTTTCTTTTATAAGTACCTTCCATTTTTTTTCCCCTTATCTTCAGTCTTACATTGAAAGAAATTTTTGTTTCAAGCTTTCAGTAAAAAATAGTCATGATTCAACTCTTGGTTCAAAGAAAGCGTCATGGACTCACGGGAATAAGCAACCTCAATTTAAAGTAGATGGTCCCGTTGCTTGGAAACAAGGAACAATATCATCCATTCAGTATGCAACACAGTGTAATAAATCTCTTAACGGGAAATCAGAAATAAATTAACCATTCTCAAGTCATTTTATCTTACACAGTCACATGGTAAAAGATAACTTCTGGTGGTTGATACAATATCTGAATCATTAACGACTATTGAAGATGAGTGGGACCATTGAGAAAGTTTAAGAACTTGGCTTGTTAGAAATGAGGATCTACTAAGTAGTGTTTGGTTTTTATTGGAAGATTTTAATTTCCTTGAAAAGTTAAAAATTTTAATGGTAATAACTAGGACTTAAAAACTCACAAGCCACTAAAATATTTTGAACCATGACTACGTGTATCCTTTTCTATGCTCAAAGCAAAGGATGTTTTCTAATTTTGAGAACACAAAAGAATGCCTCAGTGACAATCAACTATACGAGGGGAAACCTAGAAGGATATCAGTCTGTCTCAGTCCTAATTGAGACTCTTGATGCAAACCAAGCAGTGTTGACAGCCTAATATAACACACTTGCAAAAACAAGAATCCAGGAATAAAAGATTTTTAGCTGCACATACTTCGGCCGTTAAAGCACAGTCCTGACTAAGTCTCATTCCCAATAAATCCAAAGCTACCATATTCCTATTACCTTAAAAATAAAGGATATTGCGCTAAATAAATTAGCTCTACTGAACTCAGGTGCAGATAGAAACTTCATAATAAAAGGAATAATACCAACCAAGTATTTAGAGAAAAGTACTACAAAACTATATTCTGCCACAGGAGAAAAATTAAAGATAGATTATAAATTATCAAAAGCGCACATGTATAATGATGGAATCTGCTTTATAAACGATTTTGTGGTAACCAGGGATATAAATGAAGAAATTATCTTTGGAATACCATTTATAACCCAAATTAAACCATATCATGATAACTTAACTGCAATTTGTACCACAATATTAGTAAAGGAAATAAAATTCCCTTATCTAAATTCTATCTCCAAAGAAGAAAGTGACTTCCTCAAATCAAAAACTATTTTTAAAATAAATTTACTTTCAAATCAAATAAATTATTTAAAAACGATATAAAAGTTCACAAAATTGAACAAACTTTAAAAACCCCGGGAATGGAAGGAAAGATTAAACATTTCCAACAGAAACTCGAACTTGAAGTTTGTTCAGAATTACCCAATGCCTTCTAGGAAAGGAAAAGACATGTAGTTGAACTACCCTATATTAATGAATTCACAGAACATGCCATACCCACAAAGGCAAGACCTATTCAAATGAATCATGATTTAATGGAAACGTCCAAAAAAGAAATTAATGATCTCCTTAAAAAGAAGATCATAAGACCTTCAAAATCACCTTGGAGTTGTGCAGCCTTTTATGTTAACAAAAGTGTAGAAAAGGAAAGAGGAGCCCCCAGACTAGTCATTAATTATAAACCATTAAACAAGGTCTTACAATGGATTAGATACCTCATACCTAATAAAAGAGATTTATTAAAAAGAACTTATAAGGCTAATATATACAGCAAATTTGATAAGAAGTCAGAATTTTGGCAAATACAAATTAGCGAAAAAGATAAATATAAAACTGCTTTCAACGTCCCCTTTGGACAATATGAATGGAATGTTATGCCTTTCGGGTGAAAAAATGTCCCATCAGAATTTCAAAATATAATGAACAATATATTTAACCCATACAGTAATGTCAATAGTTTATATTGATGATGTTTTAATATTCTCAGAAGACATAGATGCTCACTTTAAACATCTTAATACTTTCTTTAAGATTGTAAAACATAATGGTTTAGTAGTAAGTGCTAAAAAGATTAAGTTGTTCCAAACAACTATTAGATTCTTAGGTCATGACCTATACCAAGGCACTTATAAACCAATCTGTAGAGCCATTGAGTTTTCATCCAAATTTCCTGATGATATCACAGATAAAACCCAATTACAAAGATTCTCAGGAAGTCTTAATTATGTAGCAGACTTCATTCCTGATATTAGGAAAATTTGTGAACCATTATACAAGCGTCTCAGAAAGAATCCAATTCCATGGAGTGAAGAACAAACTGATACTGTCAAAAGAGTCAAGTCCATTGTTCAAAAACTTTCGTGCCTAGGTATTCCTAATCCTAAGGCATTTATGATAGTCGAGACCGACGCTTCTGATGAAGGGTACAGTGGTATTCTTAAACAACGAGTCTCTTCAAAGTCTCCGGAACAATAAGTTCGTTTCACTTCCGGAATTTAGAATTCGGCTCAGAAAAATTATAGTACAGTCAAAAAAGAAATTTTGTCTATAGTACTATATATTACAAAATTTTAAGATGATTTAATAAATAAATAATTCTTGTTAAGAGTTGATTGTAAATCAACTAAAGAGATTTTACAAAAAGATGTTAAAAACCTCATTTCAAAACAGATTTTTGCCAGATGGCAAACATTATTATTTAGTTTTGATTTTCAAATTGATTTTATTAAAGGTGAAGAAAACTCTTTACCCGATTTTCTAACCAGAGAATTCCTACAGGGAAAGAATGAGACCAAATCAGACGGGTCCCTTTAGGGCTTCACCTAATAGGAATCAAGGAAATAGATATTCTGTACTCGCAGGTAAACTTCTAACCAGTTCAGACTGTGAAATGAAGACCCCAGAGTCCTTTGCACAAGCAGTAAACCCAAACACTCCCTCCAACGGGGAAGGTAAAAAACCCATCTCTCAAGAAAAGGAAAGTTTTGAACTTATACCCAAATCGCCGATCAGAATTTTGGCATTAGACAAAGATTACGAAAATCTCGAAATAGGAGATTTGGTTAAGCCTTGTTATACCAACAGAAATTACGTAGAATCCAGTAACCCTCTCAAGACAAGGAGGTATTACGAATTTATCCTGATAGATACATGATCAATCTCTATAGAACATAAGTTAAAGGATAATACGGACCCTAACAGTATTAAATACTCAAGGTTCACCATTAACAAGATTATTAGCCCATTTGAATGGGGTATGGATCATTTGTACACCCCAATTATGCTATTTAAGCAACATAGGTCTCAAACCTATAATTTCTTTGATTACACAGAAGCATGGTATAATATTTTATACCTACGCCCAAATACCCACACCTGGTTCGTGAAATACAGCGAACAAATGATGAAATCAGTCATACCAAGATGGTTTTATGACTGATGGAAGAAATTTGGAGGAACCGAGCAAACAATGCCCAGTAGCTTCCAAGTACACTATGAAAGATTCCAAAAGGAGCATGAAATTTCCACGCTACCTGATCACATTAAGTTATGCAAATATTACTTTGCAAAACGGATTTCTTACATAATCAGCTGGTTCTTCGCCATTGAAGAAATTAACCGAATTAAATATTTGGTTAAAATTCCAAAAATCAAAGGATGGGTGCCTGAAGTAAAAGCAACCCAGTCTAAGTCCAAAGCAGCAAGCAAAGCGGGATCATCCAGTTCCCAAATATAATTAAAAAGGAGACTCCTAGAAGTCTTGGAAAATATTGATACAGTAGGTCCAACGGAAGTACAAGCTATGCTAGAAGCAGCATCAACATCCTCCTCAGCAGAGAACAATGGAGACATGGAAGACCAGCAAGGTATTGCACAAGTCTACCGTGTCTATGCAGAAGAAGAATAGCATCTGAAGACAGATGACTCATCCGACAAAAACAAAATAGCTTTTTCAAAAGGCAAACTGACTCTTCAAAAAAGAAAGAGTCACTTGACAACCACAACCACAACCACATAAGGACAATTTCAGCAAAACAAAAGACGACTCTTCAGCAAAAGCAGAAGACATCAAGTTAGGATCGTTCATTTGTAAGATTGAGATTAACTCAACAATTTTCAGAAGTCTATAAAAAGACTTTCAAATTGTAATCAAAGGGCATCCGAAAATTTTCCAAGATTTTCTCCGTATCATTTCTCTCCCCCATCTCTGTAAATATTCTCTTATGTTTGAATAAAGCTTTTAGCAAGTAAGTGTTTCTGTCTTACTATTTTAATTCCGCATTTATTTTATGATAAAACCTATGATTCTCTTTATGGTATTAGAGCCATGTTACTAAGCATGAGAGGCTAAACCTTTCATACTGTCTTTAGGGTTTGTCGAAATCTTGTTATCATATTCATGTTATAGATCTTAATTATTCTATAATGTTCATTTCTGCATAGGTTTACTGTTCATCTTCTTTAAAACTTCAGATCTTATTCTCTAGTGTGAGGTTATAGTTCTATGTTCATAGTGTGAGGGATCCTTGTAGGGTGTTGATTAAACCTTATTAAACTGCCGTCAGTTGCCGTCGTCCATAGGCTAGGGGAGTGCCGTCAGAGACAGGACACAATAGGACACAGTTAACACGTTTAATCCCCAACCCCCAAGATAACTTAGAACTAAGAACATATTCGAGATAACTTAAGAAAGGATCAGTTAGTGAAGAAGAAGATAAATAGTAGACACTATACAATTAGGAACATTATAGAACTGTTAAGACTAATAACATATGATAGGATAGGATAACAGAGAAAGTAGACTTACGCCTTAAAGATAGTATAATTCTCAAACTACTAAAGTAATACTTTAAAGTTTTTTTTAATGAAAAGACATCCTTCGTTTATGCAAATAGATTTTCATAATAAACACAGATGGTCTCTTTTAAAAACCAAAAGAAAACTGAACAAATACATCTCAGAAGTAACTGAAGAACTTTGTTCTCATAGAAATCTGTTTAGTTTCTATAAAAAGGTTAATAACCCAAGAATATCTCTAGAAGAGGGGTTAGAAACAATTAAGTATAAACATCGAACCCTCGATAGATATACCAAACTTAAGCTAGATTTCATTAGTTATCTAAAAACTAATAAAAATAATATTAACAGGTGTACATCCCAATTTTAAAATGAATAATTTAGATAAGAATAAAATTCTTAATGACATAAACCAATCGCTGGGAGTAACGAATATTGCCAAAATTGAAAATGATTTATAAAATTGGAGTATTCCAAGAGAATCTTATAGTACGATATATCATAGAGGAAAGTTTGATTTTATAAAAAATTATAACATCAAAACTTGCGAATCAACTCTGGCCATCAATAACTCGATAGAAAGAATCAAGTTATTAGCTGCACATGATATTCAACAATATAGAAAGAAATTTAATTTTCTTCACATTGGATTAGTACAAGTTGCGAGTTTCTATTGGAAATGTTTAATCTTTTCTTCCATTCCCGGGTTTTTTAAAGTTTGTTCAATTTTGTGAACTTTTATATCATTTTTTAAATAATTTATTCGATTTGAAAGTAAATTTATTTTTAAAATAGTTTTTGATTTGAGAAAGTCACTTTCTTCTTTGGAGATAGAATTAAGATAAGGGAATTTTATTTCCTTTCCTAATATTGTGGTACAAATTTCATCTAAGTTATCATGATATGGTTTAATTTGGGTTATAAATGGTATTCCAAGGATAAATTCTTCATTTGTATCCCTGGTTACCACAAAATCGTTTATAAAGCAGATTCCATCATTACAAATGTGGGCTTTTGATAATTTATAATCTATCTTTAATTTTTCTTCTGTGGCGGAATATAGTTTTGTAGTACTTTTCTCTAAATACTTAGTTGGTATTATTCCTTCTATTATGCAGTTTCTATCTGCACCTGAGTCCGGTAGAGCTAATTTATTTACCGTAATATCCTTTATTTTTAAGGTAATAGGAATATGGTAGCTTTGGGCTTTTACTCTTGTAATTTTGGCCACAGCAGTACCATTAACTGGATCGTCATCATTTTTCGAGTTATCATCTTCTGTGAAATATTCACCAGTTGATTTATTGGCTGCTTGTAATATTTCTTGGTTTTCCATTTCTATTTTGTCAAGTCTGAGCTTAACCATTTTTAATTTATCTTTTACAGATTTTAATTCTATCTGTAGATGTTGAATAGTAAGTTTATCATCTTTGACAGAAAATCTATTCATTACTTCTTTCATATTAAAAGGTTCTATTTTATGATTATTTCCTTTTTGATTAATGATGACATTTTTTAATTCTGTTAAATATTTTCCTTTGATTTCTTCATCATCTATGTGATTAATAATATCAAATAAGACTTTTTTGGAGTCGTTAATAATGACTTTAATAGAATTTTGTCCGCACACACATATTGCACCAGTGCAGCTACAATTGTCTTCTTTAGAGCTACTGCTGCTGTCTGAGCTATATGCCATATTGATTAATTCATCGTCACTGTCAGAATAACTTTCATCTGATGATGACGATAATGTGTTGTTATCATTTTGTTCAAGAATAGCGAATAGCTTTTCTTTAGTATTTTCATCAATTTCTAAGGTGTTAACCCTTTTCTTCTTTTTGTTGGTGACTGGGCATTCATTAGCTCTATGCCCTGTCTTTCCACATGACCAACATTTATCACCGTGTTCCTTTTTAGAACGTCTTTTGAACCTTCTCTTTTTAGGGATTCCTTCTTTCTTTTCTTTACGCTTATGGCGTCTTTTGGGATTTTCAGAAGATTTTTTGTGTTGTTTTGCTCTTTTAGAAGGAGCATCAATTGTTTTAAAACCAAAGTCTTGGCAAAAACTACCTAACTCTGTTTTAGATTGAAGTCTGTCTTTTTTAATAAGACTTTTAAGTTTTAGATTCGTACATAAGTCAAGACCTGTTACATTGATAAAGCTGATTAAATCACCATATGTAAGATTATCATAAGGGATTTGACCATTAAATCTATCTTTGATTTTTGTTCTTACCTTTTCGGCAAATAATCTTGGTAGACCGCTGATAAATCTTTCTTTTCAGAAAGCACTACCGCAGTCTTCTCTAATCATTACTTTTTCTATGAACATATATATATATACCACCTAAAATCTGTTAATTTTGGGCAATTAAGATTGTTAAGAAGTTCTAAACTCCTATCTTGGAAAAGTTTTGGCTCTCCAATGAAGTGTTTAGCAATACAATAGATTAAAGTTGCAGAAGCATCTTCTCTAGCTTCTTGTTCTGCAACTTGCATTCCTGATTCGGTTTTTACTACAGTTGCGACTGTGGTGGCTCCTAAGATTTGATTTTTATTTTCTTCGGAAAGATAATTATCTGACCAATTTTTTAACATTCCAGTGAATCCTGAAATTATTAATGTTGCAGCATATTTGTCTGATGCATTTTTCATTTTATAAGTGGTAACTGCAATTCCAATTTCATGAAGTTTTTTGTAGATTTGGCTTTCTGCTAACCCATCTATATTCCATTCGGTGATTCCAGTTTCGTTATGACTGGCGCTAGTTAAATAGATATCTTCTTCGAATTGGACATCTGGGAATGATGCTCTATTGTAGTAATTCTTTTTATTAGAATGTCTTGGGTCATTAGTAAGTCTATTGATTTCAGAGTCAATAATTTTAATTGTGGAAATCGTTTTTATTTTATTAATAGCTTCGGAAATTTCTTTAGAGGTTTTTATTAAATTTTCTAGTTTTTTCCTTTTTTCAGGGAACTCTTCCTTTGCTTTTAGAGCAGTATATTCTTTTTCAATAGAACTTAATTTATTTTGTAAATTATGAAGTTCTATAATTTTATCATTTTTACTAGTGCTGGCTTGGCTGGAAGAAGAATCTCCTTTAGAGATTGTTAATTTTGTTTTAAGCTGATCTTCGATTTTTTTCAGAAGCTTATCTGTAAAGTTGAATTTTTCATTTAATTCAGGAAACTTCTCTTTAGAATATTCAGGAAGTTTTATTATTGGATGTGTTTCAATTTTAGGGTTTATTATGGATTTCGTAGGAACTCCTAATTTATTGGTATCCTTTAGCTGGTTTGATACCACATGTAATAGGTTATTAGTGTAATTATTTTGTACAATAATTTTATTAATATCTTTGTTAGTTGGTCCACTTTCAGTATGAACGCTTTCTCTTTTAAAAGGGGAAGCCGTGATTACTTCACTTTGAATTGGTATTAGAATTTCTTCTAAGGGTGGAGTGGTGACTTCTATTATACCTTTATTTTTGATACGTATCTACGTACCATTTTCTATTAATAATGTTGTTGGGGTGTAACCACTGAGCATCTAGACTTTTCCAATCAATTTCAAAGTCATCTGCTCGGATTACAGTTAATTGATCAACTGTTTCTGCAGCTGGGCTTCTTGGAGTAGTATCAAAGGGCCTATTTTGATAAATAACTTGGGGAACAGTTTTGTTAAAATCTACTCCCTTAAGTTTTGTGTTAATTTCTTCAATTAACTCTTCATCACTTTTGTTACTTCTATTATCCTCCGGGGATTTGGAAGAAGAAGAAGGTCTAGTAAAGGACATTCTTCTGCTGGAAGAAGCTTCACTAGCTGAGCCTGACCTTAAAAACTTTAGGTCAATGACTCCAGATGGATATTAAATGACTTGTTCAATGAATGAACTCTCAGGTTCATATTTTGGTTGGGTGATGGCGTCAAAACTCCATTCATCTTTTGACAAAATTTCGTTCCATTGAATCATTCTAGGGACGAAAGTGTTACTATGTTCTTGGTTTGCTTCCATGAGCATAGTAACTCCTTTATTACTTTCGATTTTAGCTTTTGGAGCTAAGGTTGTTTTCATTAGTCTGTAATAAACTCTGTATATTATGGCTATTTCTCTTGTATTGACTTTGCTATTCATATTTTTTGTTTTAATATTAAGAGTTAAGGTATCCAAAACATTTTGGTCATTTATGTCAACTGAAAAGTTTGGATAACAATTAAAGTATACCGGGCCTTAGGCTAGGTTACTTTGCAGAACTCCTAATAATGAATCATCAAAGTTCAGAAGTCTGTCATCTCTTAGTAAGAGACAGAGAGAAAAGATTAAACATTTCCAATAGAAACTCGCAACTTGTACTAATCCAATGTGAAGAAAATTAAATTTCTTTCTATATTGTTGAATATCATGTGCAGCTAATAACTTGATTCTTTCTATCGAGTTATTGATGGCCAGAGTTGATTCGCAAGTTTTGATGTTATAATTTTTTATAAAATCAAACTTTCCTCTATGATATATCGTACTATAAGATTCTCTTGGAATACTCCAATTTTATAAATCATTTTCAATTTTGGCAATATTCGTTACTCCCAGCGATTGGTTTATGTCATTAAGAATTTTATTCTTATCTAAATTATTCATTTTAAAATTGGGATGTACACCTGTTAATATTATTTTTATTAGTTTTTAGATAACTAATGAAATCTACCTTAAGTTTGGTATATCTATCGAGGGTTCGATGTTTATACTTAATTGTTTCTAATACCTCTTCTATAGATATTCTTGGGTTATTAACCTTTTTATAGAAATTAAACAGATTTCTATGAAAACAAAGTTCTTCAGTTACTTCTGAGATGTATTTGTTCAGTTTTCTTTTGGTTTTTAAAAGAGACCATCTGTGTTTATTATGAAAATCTATTTGCATAAACGAAGGATGTCTTTTCATTAAAAAAAACTTTAAAGTATTACTTTAGTAGTTTGAGAATTATACTATCTTTAAGGCGTAAGTCTACTTTCTCTGTTATCCTATCCTATCATATGTTATTAGTCTTAACAGTTCTATAATGTTCCTAATTGTATAGTGTCTACTATTTATCTTCTTCTTCACTAACTGATCCTTTCTTAAGTTATCTCGAATATGTTCTTAGTTCTAAGTTATCTTGGGGGTTGGGGATTAAACGTGTTAACTGTGTCCTATTGTGTCCTGTCTCTGACGGCACTCCCCTAGCCTATGGACGACGGCAACTGACGGCAGTTTAATAAGGTTTAATCAACACCCTACAAGGATCCCTCACACTATGAACATAGAACTATAACCTCACACTAGAGAATAAGATCTGAAGTTTTAAAGAAGATGAACAGTAAACCTATGCAGAAATGAACATTATAGAATAATTAAGATCTATAACATGAATATGATAACAAGATTTCGACAAACCCTAAAGACAGTATGAAAGGTTTAGCCTCTCATGCTTAGTAACATGGCTCTAATACCATAAAGAGAATCATAGGTTTTATCATAAAATAAATGCGGAATTAAAATAGTAAGACAGAAACACTTACTTGCTAAAAGCTTTATTCAAACATAAGAGAATATTTACAGAGATGGGGGAGAGAAATGATACGGAGAAAATCTTGGAAAATTTTCGGATGCCCTTTGATTACAATTTGAAAGTCTTTTTATAGACTTCTGAAAATTGTTGAGTTAATCTCAATCTTACAAATGAACGATCCTAACTTGATGTCTTCTGCTTTTGCTGAAGAGTCGTCTTTTGTTTTGCTGAAATTGTCCTTATGTGGTTGTGGTTGTCAAGTGACTCTTTCTTTTTTGAAGAGTCAGCTTGCCTTTTGAAAAAGCTATTTTGTTTTTGTCGGATGAGTCATCTGTCTTCAGATGCTATTCTTCTTCTGCATAGGCACGGTAGACTTGTGCAATACCTTGCTGGTCTTCCATGTCTCCATTGTTCTCTGCTGAGGAGGATGTTGATGCTGCTTCTAGCATAGCTTGTACTTCCGTTGGACCTACTGTATCAATATTTTCCAAGACTTCTAGGAGTCTCCTTTTTAATTCTATTTGGGAACTAGATGATCCCGCTTTGCTTGCTGCTTTGGACTTAGACTGGGTTGCTTTTACTTCAGGCACCCATCCTTTGATTTTTGGAATTTTAACCAAATATTTAATTCGGTCAATTTCTTCAATGGCGAAGGACCAGCTGATTATGTAAGAAATCCGTTTTGCAAAGTAATATTTGCATAACTTAATGTGATCAGGTAGCGTGGAAATTTCATGCTCCTTTTGGAATCTTTCATAGTGTACTTGGAAGCTACTGGACATTGTTTGCTCGGTTCCTCCAAATTTCTTCCATAAGTCATAAAACCATCTTGATATGACTGATTTCATCATTTGTTCGTTGTATTTCACGAACCAGGTGTTTGTATTTGGGCGTAGGTATAAAATATTATACCATGCTTCTGTGTAATCAAAGAAATTATAGGTTTGAGGCCTATGTTGCTTAGATAGCATAATTGGGGTGTGCAAATGATCCATACCCCATTCAAATGGGCTAATAATCTTGTTAATGGTGAACCTTGAGTATTTAATACTGTTAGGGTCCGTATTATCCTTTAACTTATGTTCTATAGAGATTGATCATGTATCTATCAGGATAAATTCGTAATACCTCCTTGTCTTGAGAGGGTTACTGGCTACGTAATTTCTGTTGGTATAACAAGGCTTAACCAAATCTCCTATTTCGAGATTTTCGTAATCTTTGTCTAATGCCAAAATCCTGATCGGCGATTTGGGTATAAGTTCAAAACTTTCCTTTTCTTGAGAGATGGGTTTTTACCTTCCCCGTTGGAGGGAGTGTTTGGGTTTACTGCTTGTGCAAAGGACTTTGGGGTCTTCATTTCACAGTCTGAACTGGTTAGAAGTTTACCTGCGAGTACAGAATATCTATTTCCTTGATTCCTATTAGGTGAAGCCCTAAAGGGACCCGTCTGATTTGGTCTCATTCTTTCCCTGTAGGAATTCTCTGGTTAGAAAATCGGGTAAAGAGTTTTCTTCACCTGTAATAAAATCAATTTCGAAATCAAAACTAGATAATAATGCTTGCTATCTGGCAAAAATCTGTTTTGAAATGAGCTTTTTAACATCTTTTTGTAAAATCTCTTTAGCTGATTTACAATCAACTCTTAACAAGAATTCTTTATTTATTAAATCATCTTGAAACTTTGTAATACATAGTACTATAGACAAAATTTCTTTTTTGACTGTACTATAATTTTTCTGAGCTGAATTCCAAATTCTGGAAGTGAAACGAACTAATTGTTCCGGAGACTTTGAAGAGACTCGTTGTTTAAGAATACCACTGTACCCTTCATCAGAAGCGTCGGTCTCGACTATCATAAATGCCTCAGGATTAGGAATACCTAGGCACGGAAGTTTTTGAACAATGGACTTGACTCTTTTGACAGTATCAGTTTGTTCTTCACTCCATGGAATTGGATTCTTTCTGAGACGCTTGTATAATGGTTCACAAATTTTCCTAATATCAGGAATGAAGTCTGCTACATAATTAAGACTTCCTGAGAATCTTTGTAATTCGGTTTATCTGTGATATCATCAGGAAATTTGGATGAAAACTCAATGGCTCTACAGATTGGTTTATAAGTGCCTTGGTATAGGTCATGACCTAAGAATCTAATAGTTGTTTGGAACAACTTAATCTTTTTAGCACTTACTACTAAACCATTATGTTTTACAATCTTAAAGAAAGTATTAAGATGTTTAAAGTGAGCATCTATCTCTTCTGAGAATATTAAAACATCATCAATATAAACTATTGACATTACTGTATGGGTTAAATATATTGTTCATTATATTTTAAAATTCTGATGGGACATTTTTTAACCCGAAAGGCATAACATTCCATTCATATTGTCCAAAGGGGACGTTGAAAGCAGTTTTATATTTATCTTTTTCGCTAACTTGTATTTGCCAAAATCCTGACTTCATATCAAATTTGTTGTAGATATTAGCCTTATAAGTTCTTTTTAATAAATCTCTTTTATTAGGTATCGGGTACCTAATCCATTGTAAGACATTGTTTAATGGTTTATAATTAATGACAAGTCTGGGGGCTCCTCTTTCCTTTTCTGCACTTTTGTTAACATAAAAGGCTGCACAACTCCAAGGTGATTTTGAAGGTCTTATGATCTTCTTTTTAAGGGGATCATTAATTTCTTTTTTGCACGTTTCCATTAAATCATGATTCATTTGAATAGGTCTTGCCTTTGTGGGTATGGCATGTTCTGGTGGTTGATACAATATCTGAATCATTAACGACTATTGAAGATGAGTGGGACCATTGAGAAAGTTTAAGAATTTGGCTTGTTAGAAATGAGGATCTACTAAGTAGTGTTTGGTTTTTATTGGAAGATTTTATTTCAAAAGTTAAAAATTTTAATGGTAATAACTAGGACTTAAAACTCACAAGCCACTAAAATATTTTGAACCATGACTACGTGTATCCTTTTCTATGCTCAAAGCAAAGGATGTTTTCTAATTTTGAGAACACAAAAGAATGCCTCAGTGACAATCAACTATACGAGGGGAAATCTAGAAGGATATCAGTCTGTCTCAGTCTTAATTGAGACTCTTGATGCAAACCAAGCAGTGTTGACAGCCTAATATAACACACTTGCAAAAACAAGAATCCAGGAATAAAAGATTTTTAGCTGTACATACTTCGGCTGTTAAAGCACAGTCCTGACTAAGTCTCATTCCCAATAAATCCATGAATGTATCTGACCTGACTTCTTCAGAAGGTGACAAATTGCACTAACAAACGAAACAACACAGTTACGCTGCTCCAAATCCAAATGTTTGCTCCCATCTACTATACCCTACCAAAAGCACCAAACACCAAAGAATATTTAACAATCAAAATATTTTTTACTCCAACTCCCACATCAATGAGAATATAGTACATAGAAAAATAACAAGAAAATGATATCAAAACTTCAAGTCTCAATGATCAAAGCCAATAATAAAGCATATTTTTAACAATGATACAGGATTTTCCTGGGAAAAGTGAAGAAGAAAGATTTAAATGTCTATAATGAAGCATATAGATATGTGAATCTTACTGCGTCACTGAAATCAGATTCACATATCCCTTCTTTTCATTTTTCCGTATTTTTCTTTTTTCCTTTATGATAGGCAAACAATTTACTAAACGAAAAACTTATTAAAAAACAATTTCTTAAAAGAAACAACCCAAGGAGGATGCATTGGGCGGATGCAAGTATCAGCTCGACCTCTGTATATATAGTTATTATTTTTCAGAAAATATAAACCCACACGAGTTCATACACAATGTCACAAAGGTGAATTGGGTTCAGCAACCACTAATTTAAAATCCTGCATCTGCCTCTAGGGATGCAACTGTATACAATTAAGTACAGAAGCTCCAAAAGATAAACCTTGCCAAAGAAGTAACACTCCCCCCCCCCCCAAAAGATCTTTTTTTTTTTTTTTGATAACAGCAGGGTGTCCGAGTTAGCTTGCGCGCACCATGGCTAATTCCGCCGAGTACCTGCTACCCCGACCAGCACAGGCACTAGGTAACTTTGTCCACCCCAGAAAATAGACTGTGATACAATAGGTAATTTGCTATAGCCTTCGAAACCAGTTGCAAAATGAGTAGCTCACGTGGATGGCCATTAAGTACCAAGTTATTTAGCTCGTTTTAGCAATACTTATTACTTATGGCTTAAGTTAGCAGTGCTTTTAGCTTCTTTAGTACATTCTAGGTCTATGAATAATACCTTGCTGAAAGTGGGAAACTCGTTGAGGAGAGTAGAGAAAATTGATGAAGGAGCAGCGTTTGTTGAAGCCAATATACAGTCCAGCATCGCCGGAATTGCTGCCGGAGGTACTTGCCGGAAACTGCTCAGAAGTGAATCGACGATTGGGTCCAGTGGCGTAGCCATCGGCGAGTCCAATTCCGCAGAGTAAATAAGTAATAATGGAGTTTTAACAGCTAGCCTTTTATGCCAGTAAACCCTAAACCCAGAAAGAGCGCCAGCGAGCTGGGATTTATGGAGATCGTTGGAGTTTGCAAATATGTCCTCCCACTTTTCCGTATTTGTATTTGTATCTTAGAACCTAAGAAAAGGTCCAAATATATCATTAACTTTGCAATTAATCTTACAAAGATGGCAATGGGGCGGGCGGCGGCGGGTTTAGTCTTAACCCGCAAAGACTTCAACCTGCCCCGCCCCGCATAATAAAATTTTATGTTTTCACCTGCCCCGCACCAACCCGCATAAACTCGCCCCGCCCCGCAAAGCAACAAATTTTCCTTTCATGAATTAATTTTTTTTCTCCAAATTGTTAAATACCTCATATAATATGACTCAACACTTTATTTATTTGAAGGTGATTTTTCTTTTGTCTTATGATACAATAGTCAAATGGTTATTCTTCTCATTTTTTCTACTTTCAGTGGGAATATTTTTTTTATGAAGGAAACCAAACAAAAACTTGTGCTAACAAATTATAAATTTGTGTCATATAGTGCTAACTCATATTTCTAAATGCCGCATATTTTACAACTAGGATATACATACTACTTTTTTAAAAAAAATCTTATTATAGAGATCTTCGATTTTCTTGGTATCAAGATACTTTACAAGTTAAAGTCGTTTGATATTTTTATTTCTTTTGAATAAGATAAATCAATGATATAGATCACTAGTATAACTTTGACTATTACACAGCACATTATGACTGGAAAAAAAAAATGTAATCATGAGTTAATGATAAAAGAAATTTTTACTTAAAAAGGTTTAAAAATAAAGAAGTAAAATTAAACAAGAAAATGCTTGCAAGTTGTAGCTGAAAAGTAAAAGCAGAAAAATAGAAGAGGAATGGTTGCTTTGTACAAAGTGCAGTCTGCAGAAAACACGCGAGGAAACCCGCCAAACCCTGCAACCGCCCGCACCGCATTAGATTTTCAAAAAACTGTTTTAATCCGCCCCGCAAACGCAACAGCCTTGCATAAGATCAAACCCACATCGCCCCGCATAAGATCAAACCCGCCCCGCACCGCTCCATTGCAATCCCTACTTACATATGTCTTTCCTTTATTTTTATTTTTTGGCTCATGAGAACCCTATCCTTATTTTTTGTCCCAAATATGCACCTCTTGCTAAAAGAAAAAAATTGTCTAAGTAATGTAGTGGTATATTGAATATTTTCAATTGTTCATGAAATATTTGAACTTTTTCAATTTATTAAGACACAATTTGAAAATGAAAAAAAAGGTAAAATACTTCGACAATCCCTTAAACCTACTTAGTATGTTAGATTTAAACACTTTGAACTAAGGTATGTTGTAATTGAACGTATAAACACATAATAAAATATTTCTATTAGACACTTCTACGTCAAACTTTAGAAAAATCTTCTGTGTGTATTCTCAAGCCCCATTACGTGAATAAATTAACCACTTAAAACATATCACAACTTTTAATTATACACATCAAGAAAAAAGTTTTTACATAATAAATAAAAACATAACAGATATGTTAAAAAAGAACTCAATAACTAAACGCAAACTCTCACTTAGTTTCGTTGAAAAAAGAAAACCAAGAGCCATTTTCTCATAATTTCCTCACGAGTATCTAATACGAATATTTTATTATGTGTTCATGTGTTCAATTGAAATATTTTTTAGTTCAGAGTATCTAAAAGAAATATATTGATCTTTAAGAATTTATTATGTATTCCGCCCAAAAGAAAAAAAGAAAGTGAAAGTATCAATAGCCGTAAGATTCAGAATATTCCCAAAAATCTGAGGCTTTCTATATGGCAATTGACACTTACTCATTTCCCAATAGCCACCAGCCAAATGCGTGAACCCCCCATAAACATTATCACAACTGAAGCAACAACAAGACAAAAAACCAAAACAATCAATAAGAACCCTTCAGTATCTGGACTGTAATGTGTACATTGGGCAATCTCAAAATGCAGTCTTTTTCGCCATTTTCCTCTCTTTATTTCTTCCTTCTCTTAACAACTCCGAGTAATCCCCTTTTTACTCTTACTTTTTAATTAAACAGATTTCAGCAATAATTTGCGTAGTGTTGCTTATGTTTCTTTATATATTAAAGTTCTTTCAGGTTTTGTGATAACTGCCTTAACCCAAGATGGGTTTTGCTCTGCACCATCAATTTTTGATTCTGATGCTGATTCTGATTCCAGCTCTCAGCCGCTTTACTGGAAAGTTACTAACCCCACACTCTCCCCTTCTCATCTCCAAGGTCAGTACATTGTTTGGCTCCATATATACTACTATTGGAAAGAAGGGGAAAACAAGAATCCATCAAGTTCCGTTTTTGACTGTTGTGAATTTATCAAGTTCATGTCTGATTACATGTAGATTAAATTAGACTAATGTGAAAGGCTTTTGTATTGTCAGTGTATAACTTAAAGTTATTGGCTAATGGTGTGCAGTGAAAAAGTTGTTGAATGTTATTATTACTTGTTTGATTATGGCAATGCCGTGGTAAATACTTATCCACACCTGTTATTTACACCAAACTATACTAATTTATCGTGGTTAAGGCATAAATCAAAGTGCGAATGTGTATAGATTAACTATGGTTTAGTGATAAGACTGTATGTATGTATATCTCAAAAAAAAAAAGATAAGAGCGTATGTGAATACATGTATCTTGTATTCATTGGTTTAGTGTAATCACCAGGTGCGGGGTAAGTTTTTACCGTTTTCTATTCTCTTAGCGATCCTGCAAATAATTAGATGTCTTTTTCGTAGGATATTTTTTAGCATTTGTTTTACAGTGATGCTTTTGTAAATTTTGTTGAGACAATGATGATGCAGATGAAACTAAATTTGGGCTATTTATTTGGTTATTTATTTATTTGTTCTTTGTTTGCTTGCAGACTTGCCGGGATTTACTCGTAGTGTATATAAGCAGGACCATGCTTTAATTACTCCTGAAAGCCATGTCTTCAGCCCTTTGCCTGATTGGTATGCTCAACCAACCATTTGCACTATCTGGCTGATAGACTCATATATCTTGGTTGATTGCTCATCTAAGAAATTTGGCAGGTCGAATACTTTGGGTGCCTATCTAATTACACCAGCAATCGGCTCACATTTCGTCATGTACTTGGCAAAGATGCAAGGTGTTTTCTTGAGTGTTTCAATGATGCTGGCATATATTGCAGAATAATTAAGGATATTTTCATGTTAATCTGCCATTTAAGCTTTCATGTTTATATGTTATCTGGGGGTCTGGTTTCAGATTAAGTTCAAAAGAGTCAGCGAGGGTGGTGGATGCATCCTTATTTGTATTCTCTTAATTTAAGAGAAACGTCAATTCCACACAAAAACAAATATGTAGAGAACGTGCTATGAAGACCAAAACAAAGGCTTTTAAAGTCTATTATATCCTACTTAAACAAACAAGTGTGAAGAATCTATAGGCACCTCATGCTACAGACAGTAGTCTCTATCCTCGGCTACAAAGCCAAAAAATGCTAGCCAGAAAAAGTTGCATGGTGCATTCTGTAAAAGCTCTATGAATGTTTGGTTGTAACTATTTGCAATTTTTCTTCTTGCAGAAAATTCAAAATCAGGGCTCCCTCCTAGTGATGTTGAAAGGTGGGCAGATTTCTAGTGATTGTTTCTCTTTTCAAAACTTCTTGACGCAGAGTATACTTTAAACTTGGCGCATGCTTTTTTCAATTAGAGCCTCTTGTGCTATATTTTTCTAATTACTATTTTTCTACTACTACAATGGAACAAAAAGTTCTAGTACTTCCTTTATATAGTTTTTCCAACTCTTGCGAAATCAGGTTCATATTTGTGGTCCAAGGAAGTGTGATTCTCACCAACGTGTCCGGGAATGTCCATAAACTAACAGTACGTCAGCTATACTTTTATAGCCTGCCATTTTGTTTATTACTGTAATGAAGTTTGTGAAGATGCTGCTACACATAGCTGGTATAATGCCAGGCAACCATCAATTTTGTGTATAAGGAAAGATTCTACTTCCTTTTTTTCTATTCGTGTCAGCAGATATCAATTTGCTGGCCCAAAGATGCTTTAACTCATAGTTGTTGAGGAAAAGATTCTACTTCTGATGCCTTCTAACTTCAAATGCAGGTTGATTCGTATGCTTATCTGCCTCTCAATTTGGATCACACAGTGGAAGCTGATGCAGCTGCTACTCTTGTTGTATTTGAACGGAGGTCAGTCTTTTATTTCATGGTACCTCATGTTTGTGTCATTCCGTACACTCGAATTGACTTGTGGCATCGTAATAAAATGCGTTATTTTTTCAACATCTAACTTTGATTGCCAGGTTTCTTGTCTATTTTAATTTTAAATGCTCAAAGTCTTTTGTTTTAGGTATTATGGTTTGGAAAATCATGTTACTGAGCAAATTGTTGGTTCAACAGACAAGCAGCCCCTTCTTGAAACTCCTGGCGAGGTATTCTTTTCTCATCTAGATACCCTTATTTGAACTACTCCATATTATTCTATATCTGTCTCCTCTCTATTCAAAATCGTAAAATTCAAGTCCCTTGGAGAGAGAAAGGAGGTTTCTTTTTCCTTATTGTTATAGAGTTTTGGTTTTAATCGTAGAATTCAATAACATCCTTTATATTTCCATTTCCTTTTCTGTTGACAGATTTTTGAGCTAAGGAAGCTTCTGCCGACGTCTTTAGCTTATGATTTCAATATACATGTGAGTTCTACCACTTTTCTGTGTCTATTGTTTCACATCACTTGTACCTAATTTATTACACTCCGGATAACTTTTAACTCTGGAATATGAGCTTGCTTAGAGTTGGTATAATTGAGTAATATAAAACTTCTGCAAACAAATGAAATTTTGCTTAAATGTTAATGAGGTTCCTTGAAGCTGGCTGAAAGTGTATCCATAGTAATTTCTTACCCACAGGCAAACTTAGTAAGTTATACATATAGAACTAAAGTTATACAATAGTCTCACTTGGATCTTCTTCAGTAGTCTTTTCCTAAATTCTTTGTTTCCTTCTATTTTCTGCCACATGTTTCTGCCTGCGGAAGATCATGGATTTCCAACCAGGAGAATTCCTCAATGTCAAGGTATGCCTTTCCACTAGTATTGCTTGCGTCCCTTTCCTTGGTTCTCCTAGTTCTGTCACATTGTATCAGCAAGGGCTTGACCTGTATAAAAGAAGACATAAAAGTTATATTTTACATTGCTTATACAATATTTGACGGTATTCTGTAGTATTAATCAATACACTAGATGATTAACTGGCATCTTGCTTGATCTTCCATAATATCGTTGAGAACCAATTGTTTCTCACCTGCAATTACTTCAAGTTGTATATAAAACGTATTTCTGGCTGAATCGCAGGAAGTTCATTATAACCAGCATGGTTTGCTGCTTTTGGAGGGGCAAGGTATTTATCGACTGGGTGATAGCTGGTATGGATCAAACTCTGTATATTGAGCCTTGATTTGATAAGATCTGGAAACATTTACATGTATGCCTTTGTAAATATATGCATGCATGCACTATGGCTCCATTTGGTAGAGGATAAAATGTTTTGACAAAAAGTATTTCTTATTCTCTGAAACATGAACTAACTGGGAAATGATTTGAAAAGTGTGTCCATTGAACATTATAGATGCCTAATCACAATAACATCATTAGCCAATCAACATTTCGTAGTCTGAATATAAAACTTAAGATCTGCAAATGATGGAAAATTTGTTTGCCATGAGATGTTAGCCTCGAGAATTAGCACCTTCTTTGTCTAATGTAATTTATCCATGCAAGCATTCGTCAGGGTTGTTAAGTCCCTGATCTTTTGTGTGAAGCCATTTCTGAGGTCATATCTCTGAGCTTCTTTTTAGATATTGATAATAAAAAAATAGAACTTTAACCTGCTCTGGAATAGATTTCTTGCTTTCAATCCATTGACACTTCGCAACCTAAAATCATGGTCTAACATTCTCTCGTTTTCTTTTGGATAGGTACCCGATTCAAGCCGGTGATGCTATTTGGATGGCACCATTTGTGCCTCAGTGGTAAGTGAGAGATGCAGGATCTTTCTACTGCAAGTATGTGAAAGCATGTCTTAGTGATATCCTTGCTCTTCCTTTCAGGTATGCTGCATTGGGCAAGACACGTTCTCGCTACTTGTTGTACAAAGATGTAAACAGGAATCCACTGTAGTGATATTCGACAGATCACTCTGTTTTGAGTATGGTTCGAACGGCATGCTTTGCACAATGTTGTGCGATGTCCCTTTTTCTCCCCTATCTTTTGGGTTGACATAAACCTTATGTGCATTTATTGAATTCTTAGTTAAAACAATCATGTCATTGTTGGCTTTGTCAGAATGAGGAAAGAAAGAACTTAAATATTTCCAGATATCTTGCCTTGTTATGCTTGCATGTTATCTTAATATGAAATTTGAGAATGATATTTCCATTTATTTCTTTTTTTGAATTCCAATAACAGATAGTAGCAAGGCCAATAGGCTTCCAAAACATGAGCCTTAAGCCCCCATAAAATACAACATTTAAACCAAGGGTAGAAAAGAAAGAGGAAGACGATGAGCCCAACTTAAAGCAGCAAAAACAACAAATCAGTACCTTAATGGATCTCACTCCATATTACTTAATTCATGGCTAACGTATA